>NW_026555342.1:18638296-18980610 GCF_029017545.1 Prosopis cineraria | reverse complement strand
CTTATGAAACTAAGCTTAGTTGTCAATGGATTTGAAAGTAATTATGTTGATTGGGACCTTAAAGCAATTCTCCCCTTAAAAAAAATGTTTGGGAGTTCAAATTTAAAGTATATCCACATTCTCAATGTATTTTTGGCGAGAAAAAAATCTCAGTATATTTTGTCCAAATAAAATATGTATAATTTTATTTATATGTGATTATATTGTTTTTGCCTAATGTAATTAATTTTAAAAATGAGAATATCATTATTAATTAATTAATATTTAAATTACATTATACATTCTTGCACTGTCACGCCCCCCAAAAATTTAATGTGATCGGTATGGGTATAAACCGCACAAATACACATCCTAAAGCCTCGATTAAGGAAAATTTCTGAATTGATACATCTGATACATTATCATCCTAATTATATGTATCTCATTTTTCTTTTCACATAAATCCAAATATCAAAACCTTTTGTAAAAATCTTGGTAGCATCTCCCCTATAATATGATCTCCCAAATCTCTACAAAAAAAATTTTATGATTTACACACCTAGCACTATAGAGCTCTGCTCCTTAGAACCAGATAAACAACATAACAAAAGAGAATTAGGACCTTAACCATAGTCAACGTGGAGCATCCTATACCCTGTTTGTTTTCCAAAACATAATACATAAATTTTAGAATTTACAATAAAGGAAGATATTATCAAATTGATCTTCTAGTCAATTTAGCGATGAATCGATAAGAGGTCAATAGGAGGTACCATGTCCAACTATGCTATCTGAGACCAAATAAAGTATGTTCTAATGAATAACATCATAACCATAACATTTAAAAGGAAAAAAATGAATAATTTTGCAACAGCTACAGAAATTAAAGAGAAAATGATTCAATACAATAAAATTTTATAACTTGGAATAAAAATTTCTATACAACTTCAATAGCATGAACCTTTAGATCTTTATAACAAAGTAACTTTAACATATAAGCTTGACAAGACAAATAGATTAAATAAATAAATAACATTTAAAATTTAAAACATGTAAATATGAAATCATCAATTAATTAAAAATTCATATTTTAGGAATTTATTAGAATAATTCATAAACGTGGACACACAATTCACAAGAGTAAATAATCAAATGCGACTTATGCCACGAAGACAAATATGGACTCATAATCTATAGGGGTAAGTAACTAAACATAGCCTAAGCTATAAACAAACGGGGACACACAGTTTACGAGGGTAATACTAACCAAACATGCTCAAAACTACAAAACAAACGTGAGTATGAATCCACGAATAATAAACATGAGAACATAGCTCACGGAATCAAAACTAGTTAATCATTGACTATGGCAGGCAAAAGGATTAATAGAGCTGCCATTAGCAATCAGTACTCTGCATACAGTCCTTTAAAATTATTATTTCAAACATGTGAGAAATTAATCATATTCAAAATATATTTTTGTACTCTTAATATCAAACTCACTTGAGTCTTTTCAAAAACCTCAATTCTTCTCAATAAAATTCTTTCACTAATTCCACATTTGCCTTCATCAAATAAAAGATTACTATTAGAGCTGGTGAAACTTTTCATCAACTTCAAGATATATTTTATAACTAACATATATAGATATATTATAATTCCACTATATTTTCACCACACAAATTACAACTTCAACAAGAGTTTAAAGCAATACAATTAACAAAATATTAAACATTTAAAATAGCATATGAAATCTATTTAAGAAAAAATAATATTTTAGTAAAAAAAACATTTGTAGAAAAATTTATTGAGATGTTTATCCACATACTGGGAAAGCTCACAAGATGAAAATTTACTCCTTCTAAACACCTCTTAGTTGCCTTTTGGCTACTCTAATTAATGGAATTCCTTGCAATGATGAACGGACGGCAACTCCAATAGCAATGGCAATGGACAAACAAGCTAGACGACTAGCTAGGTTGAGCAATCTCTGATCCAAAGCAGGGGAGATGATGAAAGAATCCGCTCCAACATGGCAACACAACGGAGGGAGGATAGGGAAAGCTCCTCATTCATGGTTGCCAATCTCAATCATCATAGGGAATCAAAGGTATATCGAGAAAAGGCAGAGGCTACTAGCCAATTCTGGAGCTTTCAAAAATGAACAATGAAAATGAGGAGCTATATGAGTTTTTTTTTATCCGTCTCATTATTATCTTTATTTTTATTTTTTAATGCAGAGGGGGAAAATTGTAACTCCATAAAGGATTAGAGTTGAAATAAATAGAACTTCTCTCCTGCCTGAGAGAATCAAAACTAAGGATATCTTGGACAAATTGTCAACACGGTTGCCACTAAACCAACATTTCCTCTTGCTTTATCTATGCCAAAATTAGTAGAAATAAAATCCTTATTATCAATTTATTTATTTTTTTGTAACTATTGAAAATAATGACAGTAATAATAAAATGATAATTAGAATACATAGTCATATATATGTGTGTGTGTGTATTATTTTTTAACTTAAAATTTTGAGTCAATACATGTATCTCCTAACTCAGGGTCCTGACTTTGCCACTGATCATAAGCATTTATTAGATAGCAAGATGCTAGACCAACTTGTCATCATAAGAGTGATATATGTTCTAGGTTATGAGCGTATTTCATCATACATTTCTCCACTTGAAACGTTGTGCTTTGATACAATCAAATGTTACAATTCAACCAGATGATTATAAAGGTTGGGGAGACTTGGGATTGAGTATAAAAACATATAATATTCATATATTGCAAAACAAGTTTAGTAGCAATAATCCTAGACAATCTCTCTGCTATCAAAGTGGAATGTTATGGGAGAATGACAAATAAGGACCCTTGAAAAATATTAAAGGATTTTTTACAATTGAAATACAAGAATTTACAGCTGAAACACCAGGATTTACAACTCAAAGGTCATTATTTTGTATTAATTTCCTTATAGGGTCTTCAATTGTCATTCTCCATCTATATTTTCTTCCACACTACCAGATTGTGTTGCTCAAATTACAAAATATGTGAAATTGATACTTGACCAGATTTTGATTGACTAAGTCAACCCAGTTATAATAATAATGTGTTAAAAGATGAGCCATCCCAATTAATTAAACAGTACACGTGGTTATGATATTACGTTCAACTTTATTTAATAAGTATATTTTTTAAAAAAATTAAGTAATCAATTTGAATTTAGTAGTTGATGTTATTGATGACTAATCTAAATTTGAACATTAACATATTAGCAATTAAATTGGAAAATTATCAATTTCATATGGTCATAATTTTTCACTTAATTTCTATTTATAAGATTTGAATATTTGAACATGTTTAAAGGAAATCATAAGTTGTTTGATATTATCTGGACAATATTTAATGACAAGTAATTACAAAATAGAAAAACTTACTCAATAGAAATAACTCTTATTTGAACTTTTTGCAAGGGATAATCAAATTTATCTGATGAGAATCCAGTACAATGTAAGAAATAACACACAAGTTTTTAAGTGAAAAAAGAAACTACTCTATATATTATAGACATTAAAGCAAATAAATTAGCAATAATATATTAATTAAAAATAATCATCCTCAGATTCTGATTCCGATTCTAGCATCTTCCAACCACCATTTGGCTGTTGAACCAATCCCCTGTTCTGATCAATCTTCCAAGCCACAGGAATGTTATACTCATCCTTCAAAGCACCCATGCCTTTGTTCACAAGTGCTATGTCCCTCTTAACCTCTAAGTTAAATCCTCCTTTGCTCCCTTGCGTTCCTGTAACTCCATGCAAATAAACCTCCAGATTGTGCCAACTCTTCAAATCCCCTGGTTGCTTCAAGAAGTTTGACTTCTGAGTATCAATCTCCAACTCTTCTCCTACTTCATCGTAACCCAAGAAAGGATGCCTCGGAACGATATCGTTTTTATTGCGGATTCGTAGTA
The DNA here is from genome assembly GCF_029017545.1 of Prosopis cineraria. Lineage (NCBI taxonomy): Eukaryota > Viridiplantae > Streptophyta > Magnoliopsida > Fabales > Fabaceae > Prosopis > Prosopis cineraria. The sequence goes on along the minus strand of NW_026555342.1, from coordinate 18,976,655 downwards.
TTCGAAGATCCTTTTGACTACAAGAAAACTCCTTAAAGTCTGAGTCTCCAACTCGAGGGCTAGCAAATACAATGGCTGTGACTGGACAAGCTTTTTGAGATTCATCTTCTCGGATGTTATATCCATTGCTGACTATGTCCACTGCATTCAGTGTTGCAAGTGCTGCTCCTAAGCTGTGTCCTGTTATCGTTATACTGATTTCTTCATCCTTGTATTTGTCAACCAGTCTTCTAATCTCAGTCAAGACCTGCACAATAAGAGACGATGAGTATTAAATATAGTGATAGTTTACAATGCTTTAGTTACAGCACGATAAATATTTTGAGTATCTTCTCTGCCACACACACAAACACAGCTAAAACATATGTCATACCTGAGTTCTTGCACTGCTTTTGGAGTTTGAGTGTGAGTTAGTTGCTGTGTAAACAGAGTAAAAGCCTCGATGTACTTTGCATTCAGTATCACCGAAAATATATGGGGCATCATCCAAGAGGAACTGAAGATCTTTGATCCATTCCATGACCTGCTCAGTTCCTCTCCAAGCAATCACAATGTCCCTCCTCCCTAACACGGCTTTGCCTTCATCGGTGGCCACCGCAACGTATCCCATCCAGTTTGATTCTTCAACATTGTCTAATATGAGAAAATCGATCTCTGAGGTTGCGTATAGGAATTTTGTCATCTTATACTTGAAAGGATTTCCATGTTCTAAACCCACCTTGGAAAAGAAATCTCTTTTTCCATAACGGCTCCTCCTTGCATGCTTAGATGCTTTATCAGAGTCAAAAGCATCATAAGTAGCTTCAGCCATTTCTCCGTAGTGTATAATATACCTACGGAGATTGATGTCAAGTGGATCTAACAAATTCCTCCAATGATGTTCGCCACCAAGTTCTCTCCAGTTTGTTGATGCAATGCTTCTAGGCCTTGCCATCTGCTTCTTCTCTTCTTCAAGTTGATCGGCCACCTTATGAGAATGCTTGGTTTTGCTTGCAAAGCTACCCATCTTCTCTTTCCTTCTTCCCCTTCCTCTTCTTCTTCTTCTTTATATATGCTTTTCTCTGAAATAAAATGCCTTGCGAATTGCAATGAGTTTGATTTATGATGGGGAAGGCTAGTTTTGCGTGCTTATATATATATATATTCTTGAAAACCCTTACCCCATCCTTCTCCTTCATGGTCAACATTTTTCATCGCGTTGAAACTTTATTTGATAAGTATTCGGCTTCCGACCAAATTTTGCATACTGTGTCTGTTCGGGCTCTTAGGTTTTAAATTTCATTATTTTATTCGTAGTTGCTTCGTACGAATGAAACAAGCAGTCGACCATTGGGTAGTTAGATTTTTGGCATGCATACATCGTTTCTCTTGTTGATGTTGATTATGGTTTCCAGATTAGCTGTTGTTGTGGAGCAAACGTCAATGTGTGACTATAAAATAGGGAGATCACAATCATGTTTTACACAAAAAAAATTACTCTAAAATTTATTAATAATTGAATTAAATTATATTGACAGACTGTCAAATTAATTTAATTTAATTTAATTATTAACGAATTTTATAATAATTAATTTTTTTATATAAAATTTTAATATAATTCTTTCAATAAAATATAAGACATTTGGGCTTACAATATTCCATGTGGTTCTCATCAGAGTCTATGTCAAAGCATACACTAGCGTGTTCTAGTATATCATGTCTTTCGAATTCTGTGCACGTGAAAATGATGAGATGACGTGATCCTGCAATACATTCCTTCCTATCCCATTTATTAGGCATATTTTAAAAAATTTATTTGTTCTTATATAAGGTGCGGAGTGGCTTTTTAAATCTAATATTTAAAAAATATTTTTAAAAATATCTTTCATGAGAAATAAAATAATATAATATTACTTGTTAAATTTATTATATATAGATATATTTAAAATTTTACAAATTTTAATGCATTGTAAAATTTTTTTATTGATATTAAAAAATTAATAAAAATGTTATATAAAGAGGACAGCAGGAGTATGTGATTTTGATAATCATGTGATGTTTCTGAAAAATGAAATACTCTTTTATTAAAAAATATAAGATATTTTTAACTAAATTTTACCTCTAAATGAAGTGGTTATCTATTTTTAAAATAACCTTATTTTTTTATATTTACTCTTATTAAATACTTTATAATAAATATAAAGTTACTATTAATAAGAACACTTTTTAAAAAAATAATAATTATATTTTAAAAAATTAAAAATATTTTCTATTTTTTAATATCTAATTTTTTAAAAAATATTTTATATTTTTAAAGAAAGGTAACATAATTTATGTGTCAGTACTAGACTGTTAGGTTTTACATTCTATGACCGTCCATGTGACGCTACCAGCTAGTTTGACTGTTGGATTGACACTGTAGCAGTCAGATCACCTTGGTTCAGTTTGGCGTTTCCAATATCGTCTAGCTAGTATTGACGTTGAATATTCAACTAATATAAATATATAATTGTAAGAAATATATTCTACTTTTTTTTATAACGAACTTAAATATTTTAAAATTTAGATTCATGAATTTTTGTGATTTTTTTTGGAATTTTTGCTTATTTTATTATTTTTATAAAATATAAAAATCTTCCCTTTCTTTTTCAATGAGATAAACTTAATTTATGAAATTCAAATATTATTCATTTCTTTTTTAATTGAAAATTTATGGAAAAAAAAAACAAGTTTAATTGCCTCTCGTCATGCATAATATAGTGGCCATGCAACCCACGTTCAAAATGAGTAACTTAAAGTTGATAGTCATGCGCTGGCAAAAATGTTATTTAAATGGAAGAGGGCAAATTAAAAGTGATTAGTACAACCAATGAGGTTAGATCAAGTAGGAAGGGTTAGTTTCGCATAGCATAATGAACTAAAGTTTAAACATTTTGAAAAAAGTGTTCACATTTAGCGATCGATTGCATATTGTATTGGAGTGGCTTTAATTAAAAAAAAAACTTGCACGTAATAAAAAAGAAGTGTTTAGTACAACAATGCTTATCTTTAATCCTTGGTTATTTTTACTAATGATTATTTGTGCCTGAATTGACCATAGTTTTGATCAACAAATTGTTTTATTGGGCGATTTAATTGCAAGCTAAGTCTAGAAACCTAATAATTTAATATTATTTTCAAATGGTTCGATCGAAGCCAAAGACGAAGACCTACAAGGACCAAAGGCTTATTGGCTACTGCCAATGAGAAAGCAGTCTGAATTTTCTCTTCATAAATTAATGCTTTAAAAGTGAGATTGTGACAAAAGAAAATTTGGCATATATGTAAGAAATCTAACGTCATAATTATATTCAAACAAATTTTCTCATTATTTTTCGTTGAATTCACTCTGTACTTAATCTTGTAAATGTAAATTATATTATGACAAAGAGAAGATGAAAACTAGACGAAAAAGTAATTGAAGAAAAGAGAAAAAAAAAACTATGGTTTACAAGAAATCAAATGGAAATGCTGTTAGAGTTGAACCCCAAGTGGAGAAATTAAAGTTCATTTACAAATTTTTATTAATAAGGATAGATTTTATCCGAAAGATATGAGATTTCAAAGAATGTTTCTCGGTAAAAGCACTCAACTTTTTTTTTTTTGGCATAACTATTCAAATACAAATAATCAATTCATAATATCACTTCGTATCTTGACCTTTCGCTACCAACCTTTCGTAGATTGAGACTATAATAACCAAGGAATTTTAAGTAAAATTAAAACACATAATATTGTGTTTTAAATGTATTTTTATTAATTTTGGAGTAAATTTAGCAAAAAGAGTCGGTCTGGTGGAGATTATGCCGCCATTTAATTAGGAGGTCTAGAATTCAAATCTTTAGAAGGCCAAGAGTGAGATTTTTATCTTTTAGCTTTAGCTTAGTTCAAAATTACTACAATGCGCTTCTGTTAAAAAAAGAAGAGAAGAGATAGAGATCAAAAGCCGCATCAGTCTTCATCTATCTCTGTTTGATTTCTTTGTCAAGAACCATCGAGAGAGAGTCAGAGAGAAGCTCCGATGAACCTTCATCTTCTGTTAGCCTTTTCCGATTGAGTTGGTTGTCGGCATTCACCGTGAATTTGCCATGAGTTGTTGTCACAAGGAGTCCGTTCAAGGTTGATTCACTCCTCCCTGTTTCTGCTTCTGTCGACCTCTTCATCCTCCTGCATAGTCGAAGTTGCCAAACTTCCTTCCTCCTCCCTCATTTTGTCGGGCTGTGAGCAGTGAAGCACGCAACAAGCTGGATTGCTTGTTGGAGGTCTGTTAGTGAAATCCTCCTCCTTGTGCAGCGCTGTCAACCCTTCTTTTCTCTCCTCTATTCACGTTGTTGTTGGTAATTTTCCTTCCATTGTTGGTTCTGCTGCGCGTGTGAGTGTGTGATGTAATATTGTTGAAGTTTCAAATTTCTTTCTTGTGTTCTGTTGCTACTTGTGACTGTGTAAGAAGGAGAAGATCTAAATTAACCTAAAAAATTTTGCATTGAAGCATGGTGATGATACAAATGTATCAGAATTTTTGAGTTAAATTAGTTTTTGTTTAAATTGGTTGATGTTAAAGATTTGGTTAGGATGAAATTGAAAGGGAAGAGCTTAGATTTTGATGCCTATAAGATGTTTGTTAAAATGCTTGTTTGAGGGAGTTCTTGATTGTGTATTTTTTAAAATATCATTAAATTCTTTGGAAGACATAATTGATATTTGGATGCTATTATTTAGTGAATTGAGCTTAGTACTTTGTAAAAATTTTGATTATGAAAGAGATATGTAGCTAGTTAAATTCTTTGGAGTTATGTAGTTGGTGAAAAATTGTTGGGCAAAAATTGAATGTTAAAAAGCTTTACTATGAGATTTGAAAATGAGTTACGTTTGGTACTTTGACGAAAAGACTAAGAGGATGTTGTATTTTAATGAAACAGTTGGCTATGCCTTTTAAAGGACTTTCATTTGCAAATTTTTGGTATTTCAAATTTCAAATTTATTATAACTAAATTTTTTATAGTGATAATGCTGGAAGGAAATTATTGAATTTATTAAAAGTTTATTTAAAATCTTAATATAATTTATAAGGTGTTTGAAAGAGGAGAAATTTAATTGAAGTTGAGAGGAGAATTTTTGAATTTGAAAGTATTTTAGGTAAATGAATAGCATTCTAATGATTTGATAGTAAATTCATTTCCTTTGAAATTTTGATTATACATATTCATATATAATATGTGTATCTAACATTGTAGTTATCTTGTTATTTACTATTATATATAAAAATTCTTATTTTACATTAAAATTTGTGAAAGGAATTGGAATTAGTTTTTCAAACAAAATGTTCACAAGTATCATTATGTTAATATTGATTATTTTACGGGTTAAATAATAATTATTTATTATGATTCATGTATGGGAAAGCTTATATATATGATATTGTTTTATGATGATTATGAAGATATCAGATAAAATGTTAATTTTATAAACTTTAGCATACTTGATTTGAATTGTGAGATTTAATTAGAACGTTGGTTGATAACACCAATTTTATTAGCCCTTAGTGTGTATAGTTAAATTCTAGCTATTTTGATATTTATGAGTATCATACTCATACTTATTTCATGAGCCTTGTGCTTACGCTTATTATTCGTGGTCTCTGCCGTGCTTTTTTCTTTCAAATAATAAAATGAATAAAAATACTAAAAAATTCACCAAAAATTATAAATTTCAACTTTAAAAAATTTAAATAGGTTAAAAAAGTAGAATATATTCCTTCAATTGTATTTGTTAAATATTCAATGCCAAAACTAGAAAAATGACAATAAAATCCCTCCTAATTATATAAATAATAATTTAGTCCCTCGAATATCATAATTTCACTAAAGCCCCCATGGACTTCTGTGTCAATAAATTTTAAAGTGAAAATGTCATTTTACCCTTATTTATAAGTTGTAATTTCTTTTTTAATTATTACAATTTTTTAATAAAATATTTTTTAAACAAAAGTTATGATTAAGACTTGTTATTTTGAGAATTTATTTTTCAATAACAAATTATAATTGATAAGTTATGATTTATTATTCAATTCTTACAATTAAAAAAACAAAAATTATTATTTTTTAAGCAAAAATTGTTATTGAGACTTTTTATTTTGAGATAAAAATTACACTTAACAAGTTGTAATTTCTTACGATTCACAAAATAAAAGTTATTATTTTTTTAAAAAAAGTTATAATCAGAGCCTATTATTTTTAATAAAAGTAAAGTAATCTTTTTACTTTAAAATTTATTAACATAAAAATTTTTAAAAACTTTAATGAAATTATGTCATTTTAAAAGTTCAGATTATCATTTTATATAAATTTAATCATTTTATATAAATTTAAGGGATTTATTGTCAGTTTTCCTCAAAACTCGCCCGCTGATATTGGAAACGATAAAGTGAACCAAGGTGGCCCCACGCTACAGTACAAATCTAACAGTCCATCCGGCGAGTAGCCTTGCACAGACCGTCGAAGAATGTAAAACCTAATAGTCTAATACGGACGCATAATTACGTTTCATTTCTTAGAAAAATCGCATAATTATCAAAAACACTACAAATGGTGCAGGATAAAACCAATCCATCATTTTCACGTATGCAGACGGAACATGCGAAGCTGGCGTTCGTGGTGAGCACCAAATTTGGACCATCCAGATTTATAGATTTTATTTTTATTTTATATTTATCATAAAATATTATAAATTTTTAATAAATTTATGAAAAAAATTAATTTTTTAATTATTCAACTTTTAACAAACTTATAATTCAGTCTCTCAATTATAATTCATTGTGACTTAGTATGTATTTGGTTTTCAATTTGTTAAAAGTTCTTTTAATAAAAATCCATTTGATAAAAATCAATTTAATAAAAGTCAATTGTAGTAATAAAATTTGTGTTTGAATATATTTTTTTTAAAGTTAGTTTAATACACTAAAAATTGTTTGCTTTGTGATAGTAAAATATGCTTTTGAATATACAATTACTAAAAAGAGCATTGATTTATGATGATTTGTAATTTTTATCATACAAATGTAATATATTTAAAATATTTAAAAAATATAATAAATATTTTAAATATCATAAAATTTGATCTATAATGTTAAAAATTTGATCTCTAGTTATTTTTACTTTTTTAATTTATAATTTTAAAAAATATGATAAAGATTTGTAATTTTTATTATACATTAATGCTAAAAGTTAACGTGATTAATTATTCAATTTATAATACTAAAAATTTAATACCTAATTATTATTGAAATGATAATTATATTTTTTATGAATTAAATATTTTTTAAATAAAAGAATGAGAGATAAAACCTGGGGTAGTATGATCAAATAACGTTCTACTTTTCAAAAGTTTTAAATAGTTATGTTTTAAAATTCTACTTTCAGCCACTGTTTGAATGTGCTTTCAAGATGTATTTTTTTACAAAATATTTTACCAAACGACTTCCAACATCTTGACAGTGAAGTTTTACTTTTTAAATATGAAACGCAAGAAAACCAAACGGGCCCTTAATTCCTCAACTTTTGACTTGCTTATGGCTTAGTCTTTCAACTTTTGACCTATTTATGAATCAATCCCTCAACTTTCATTTTTTTTTATGTTAACTTAGATCTCACATCAAAGAGCAAAATGAGGGTACTTTAAATCAAGAGATGAGCATTTCTTTTATCCATATTATTTGATAAGGATAATTTTTTAAAAAAATTGAAAAATAAGGACCAAGTTGTAAGTGGATCAAAAGTTAAGGGACTAAGTCATAGCGAGTCATAGTTGAGGGATTGAGTCACAGCGAGTTATAGTTAATGGATTGGGTTATAAATGAGTTAAAAGTTGAAAGACTAAAATATTAAATTTCTCTAAGTCTATCTTATCTTCAATATGGACAATGCAAATTTAATTTGAATGATCCAATTTAATATTATTTTTTAAAATTTTTATAAATTGACTATCCAAAAGTATTCTGGACAATCTAGATGATCATTTTTAATTAATATATTATTGCTAATTTATTTGCTATAAAGTCTATAATGGAGTAGTTTCATTGTTCATTTTGCTTTTGATGCTGTCTATAATTAATTTGATTCTTTTAACCACTCTGAGCGTTTGAGTGGAACTTAGGGATAGGAACATAGCAGAAATATTTGTATTAATTCTTTCATTAAATTCATTAATTTGCTATTTTAAAACTTGTGTGTTATTTCTTACTCTATTTATAATTGTACTAAAATTCTCATTAGAAAAACTTGAGCATCTCTTGCAAAGACATAAAATCCTGTCTTTAGCTTTAACGTAACTTTCCTTTTTAGCTTCCTCAAAACTAAACAATTATTTTATGTGCCAATCATTTTTATTGTATAAAAATAGATTTAATATGTCAATATCATTAGAATATTTTGTCAATATTAAAGATTTTTATAAAGGAATTTTTTTGTTAATAAAACTAACAGTTTTAAGGTTTAATGATTGAAAATATATTTTATAAAATTAAAGGACCAAAATTAAACCTTGTGTAAAAATTTTAAAAAAGAAAAACTTCACATAAGTTTGTGAATCTGAACTTCAAAAAATTTAAATCTAATAATTAAAGCAAATGCCACAGCATTTTTCCACTACTCGGATTTATAACTTTGGGGGCCGGTGTTAATATTTTCATTTAATTTAACGACTACAAGGACAAGAGTCTATTGAATTCCATTTGTTCTTGGAAAAATCTCGTTCAAGGACCCCTAGAGCTTATTATTAGCCAAAAAGGATCCTAAGGTTCTGATTTCTCAATGCACACCCAAGAGACCTAAATGAAAATAAGATTTAAAAGAAAATGATGAAAATAACTATTTATAGTTACATGTCAATATGTGAATGCATGCTTGTTGTTGCAACGGGACCAACACCTGTGAAAAATTCAACCACGCCTATCAGTTTTTAAACTTATTTGTTATCGAATTGCCATTTACTAATTACTTATGGTTACTTGTCAATTTGAGAATGCATGCTTGTTGCAACAGGACCAACTCTTGGTTTAATTTTTTCCTAGTTTTGGTCTTGTTGCAACAAGCATGCATTTGCATATTGACAAATAACCATTAGTAATTAATAAGTGGCAATTTGAGTTCCTATCAAGAGGGCTATTTTCATATTTTTTCCTCAAATCTTATTTTCATTTAGGTCCCTTAGATATGACCAGAGAATTCAGAATCTTATGGTCTTATTCTTGGCTAATAATAGGCTCGGGGGTCCTTGAGTGAGAATTTCCTTTATTCTATTACCTTCACAGGGTTGTGCCATCCCAATATGAATTACTAATTTTTTTTGGTAATAGAAAAGATGAAGTGAGTTCAATCCTAAGGTTTCACTGAGGGTAAGGCATGCTTTCATGTTTAAAGAGTGCTTATTGAGGTACTTACAGATTATCCACCAACAAAATGCTTACATTGACAGCAAGATTTGATCTTAAGAACTTGTAGGTAATGATCTGTTGTATGTGTGTCAAAAGTGTGTGTGTGTCAAAGTCCCACATTGACTAAAGGAAGAAATCTCCTAGTGTATATATACTAAGGAATGAAGTGGGCTAGTAAAATGGGCTTGGACAAAGTGGCCTCGCGCACATGAGACAGGCCAACTCAGGGCAATCGCAGTTGAAATCAGCCGATTCGCCCCCCCGGCGCGCGAGTTCAAGAGGCACTGGGTTCCTTTTACCGGGTTATTTTTACAAAAAAAATGGTTAAATAAATAATTATTTTTGCTTACCCGAAAAACCTATGATTTAGCTGTTTTCAAGTTGAACTTGAGGCGTTGGCAATTTTCTGGAAACTGAATTCTGTGCGTTAATATTTTTCCTGCCAAACGTCTCCAGATTGAACGCTGAACGTTTTTGGATTAATGGACGTGCACGTTTCTGCTGTTTAAGGCGTGTAACTGAAGCATTAATCCATGAACATTTGTTGTTTAATGTGTGTAACCGAAGCATTAACCGGTAATTATAACCCAACGTTTGTGTCTCATTCCTCAGCCTATAAATAGACATTGGTGCGGACAGAACAGAGAGCAAGCGTTCTCGTCCTCTCCTCTGATCTTCTGTTCGTCTGTTTTCATTCATAGTCTCCGCTATTCTGTTTCCTTGCTCCGCCACAGGAAGTGCTCGTTTAATCCTGGGGGACTGCCGGTCCGCCGTCCAGGTGTACCGGAATAGTTCTTAAGGACAGTGTTCATCCGGACACGACTCGAGCAATTAGTAGCTCGCTGTTCGCCTCTGTATTTGCTGTTTACAACAATCTTAAGAACTATTCAAGCCAATGGCGACCGACGGTGCTGAGAATGTCACTCCCGAAGGTGTGCTCAGTGGTTCGGCTGGAGGTCAATTCGTCCCTGCTGCTGTTGCCGTTCCCCTACCAAGGCCGTTCCCTGACATATCAAAGATAGAAGTCTTTGATGGCCGGAACTTCAAACGCTGGCAGGAACGTGTCTTCACTGTTCTTGACATGCATGGTGTGGCCACTGCTCTTGCTCAATCCGAGCCTCCTGCTGATACTGATCAAGCCCAGAGAGTTGCATGGACTCATGCAAACAAGGTATGCCGACACACTATCATTAGCACTTTATCTAATGATTTGTTCGATGTCTACTGTGTCTACAAGGAAGCTTGTAAGATATGAGAGTCCCTGGTGACAAAGTACACTGCTGAGGATGCCGGGAAACTAAAATTCGTTGTGGGCAACTACTACAAATGGGAGATGACCGAGAACAAGGATGTCAAGGAGCAAATCAACGAATATCATAAGCTGCTGGAGGAGCTTCGTGCTGAAAACATCAACCTTCCAGACGAGTTTGTTGCTGGGATACTGATTGAGAAGCTGCCAGAATCATGGTCTGACTACAAACAGCAGTTGAAACACAAACAGAAGCAGCTGTCCTTGACTGACTTGATCACTCACATCATCATCGAAGATACCAATCGCAAGGCAATACGTGCAGCTCGAACCAGAGAAATGACATCCAAAGCCAACTTGGTGGAGACAAAGCCTCACAACAAGAGGTATGATTCTAAAACTAAAGACAAGAAGAATAGAAAAACTGATTACAAACCCAATGCTTTAACCCCTCTTTCAAAAAGAAAGGAGACTGTTTTGTCTGTGGTAAACCAGGACACTATGCAGCACAGTGTAGGAAGAGAGCAAACCGTGATAAGCCTCGGAAGCCAAATGTAAATTTGGTACAACGAGATGGTGACAGTGATGATGACATCATTGCTGCAGTGGTGTCACAAGCTCTCTTGATTTCTGATGTGAAGAAATGGGTGGTAGACTCCGGGGCTACCAGGCACATATGTGCAAGCCAAGAGATGTTTACCACCTATAATCCTGTAAAGGAAGGGGAAGACCATGTTTACCTTGCTGATTCCCGAACTGCTAAAGTTCAAGGAAAAGGGAAAGTGGTCTTAAAGCTCACATCAGGAAAGACTCTGGCTCTGAATGATGTTCTGCATGTGCCTGAAGTTAGAGCTAACTTAGTGTCAGTTGCTCTTTTAGGGAAAGCTGGGGTTAAAGTGTCATTTGAATCTGACAAGATTGTAATGACAAAAAATAATGTGTTTGTAGGCAAAGGGTATTGTAATCAGGGACTGTTTGTTCTAAATGTTGATGAAATGAATAAGACTGAATCTTCTGAGTATATGCCTGTTTATATGGTTGATTCCTTTGATCTGTGGCATGCTAGACTAGGTCACATTAGTAAAGGTTATATAAATAGGATGCGACAACTTGGACTACTTTTTGAAATTAAAAACAGAGATTTTGGAAAATGTGAAGTATGTGCAGAAACTAAACAAAGTAAAAAACCTCATTTTTCTAGTCAAAGAGAATCTGAATTACTATCTTTAATTCATACAGATTTAGGTGACTTAAAACAAACCATGACTAGAGGTGGTAAAAAATATTATATCACTTTTATTGATGATTTTTCAAGATATACTAAAGTATACTTGTTAAGAAACAAAGATGAGGCTTTTGAAAAATTTCTGTTATATAAAGCAGAGGTTGAGAATCAGTTAAACAAAAGAATTAAAAGGGTTAGATCGGATAGAGGAGGAGAATATGTTTTGTTAAATGATTTTTATGAAAAAGAAGGAATTATCCATGAGGTAACACCTCCTTATTCTCCCGAGTCTAATGGTGTTGCAGAAAGAAAAAATAGAACATTAAAAGAAATGATGAATGCTTTGCTTGTAAGTTCTTCTGCCCCTGATAACTTGTGGGGTGAAGCTATTTTGTCTGCATGTTTTTTACAAAATAGGATACCTCATAAGAAAACGAAGAAAACACCTTATGAGTTATGGAAAGGGTTTACCCCAAACTTAAAATATTTGAAAGTGTGGGGGTGTCTTGCAAAAGTTTTATTGCCTGATCCTAAAAAGAGAAAAATTGGCTCTAAAACTTCTGATTGTATGTTTATTGGGTATGCTGAACAAAGTGCAGCGTATCGCTTTTTAGTTTTAAAAAGTGATGTTTTAGACCAAAATACAATTATAGAAACTAGGGATGCTGAATTCTTTGAACATATTTTTCCTTTGAAAATTAAGCATGTTTCTAAACCTGTTGAGAATTCAGAGTTTGAACAAAATTTTAACGAGGATTTGGTTTTTTAAGGAGAAGTAAAAGGCAAAGGAAAGAAACAAGTTTTGGAGATGACTTTTACACTTATCTAGTACAAGATGAACCGTTAAATTTTTATGAAGCTATTTCTTCTCCTGATGCCAAATATTGGAAAAAAGCAATTGAAATTGAAATTGATTCTTTAAGGAAAAATAAAACTTGGGTTTTATCAGATTTGCCCTAAGGAGCTAAGGCTATTGGGTGTAAATGGATTTTTAAGAAAAAATATTTTCCAGACGGTTCAATTGATAAGTATAAAGCAAGGCTTGTGGCCAAGGGTTTTACTCAAAAAGAAAATATAGATTATTTTGACACTTTTTCTCCTGTGACTAGAATCTCTTCTATAAGAGTTCTTATTGCTTTGGCTTCAATTTACAAACTTTTTGTTCACCAAATGGATGTTAAAACAGCTTTTTTAAATGGTGATTTAGAAGAAGAAATTTACATGGTACAGCCTGAGGGATGTGTGATTCCTGGGCAAGAAAATAAAGTTTGTAAACTTGTGAAGTCTTTGTATGGCTTAAAACAAGCGCCTAAGCAATGGCATAAGAAACTTGATCAAGTTTTGACAACTGGTGGATTTTCTACTGTTGAAGTAGAAAGATGTGTTTATACAAAGTTTGTGAATAGTGAATGTGTGATTATATGCTTGTATGTGGATGATATGGGCTCTAGTATGTGTGTTGTTAATGAAACAAAAAATTTTCTTTCTTCAAATTTTGATATGAAAGATATGGGTGAAGCCAAGGTAATCTTGGGTGTAAAAATCATAAGGAATGAAAATGGAATCTTGCTTTCTTAAGAACATTATGTTGAGAAAATCCTCAGAAAGTTTAGACATCTTGAAGATGCTCCTTTGAGTACTCCTTATGATTCGAGTGTGCAATTAAAAAAGCACAAGGGTGACCCAGTTGCTCAATCTGAGTATGCACAGATTATTGAGAGTCTGTTGCATTTGATGAACTTTACTAGGCCTGATATAGCTTATGCTGTAGGCAGATTGAGTAGATATACTCACTGTCCAGGCAGTAAACACTGGGAGGCTCTGGTGAGAGTCTTGAGATATTTGAGAGGTACCATGAATTATGGTATATTGTATAGTGGATTTCCCGCTGTATTGGAAGGATACAGTGATGCTAACTGGATTTCGGATTCAGAAGAGACAAAATCCACTAGTGGTTATATATTCACACTTGGTGGTGGTGCAATAACCTGGAAGTCAGCAAAACAGACAATCAACACAAAATCCTCAAGGGATTCTGAGTTCATTGCAATGGAGCTGGCTGGGACTGAAGCTGAGTGGTTGAAAAACTTCTTAGCAAGTATTCCAATAGGTGAAAAGCCCACACCATCAGTGTCTTTACATTGTGATAGCCAGTCTGCAATAGCAACGGCTAAAAATAAGACCTTCAATGGCAAAAGTAGACATATTCGATTGAGACATAATATTATAAGGCAGCTGCTTAAAGACGGGGTCATCTCAATCGATTATGTGAGATCAGAGTTAAATCTGGCAGATCCGTTAACTAAACCCCTAGGGAAGAAATTTATTATTGAAACGTCGAGGGGAATGGGACTTAAGCCTGTTTGAAATTAACGGTGATGGCAACCCAACCTTTGTGATTAGAGATCCCATGAAGAAGGTTCAATGGGTAAGAACAAGTCACTTGTTAGTTCTGCTAGCACTGAATTTTGTCCCTTCCTATGGCTTGAGAAAGTGCTAGAATGCATTGAACGGAGGCTGAGCGAAAGCTCTTAATGTTTTCATAGTCCTTACGGATGGTGTATTCATTTTAGATACACTTGATAAAAACACCTATACAAATGTGGAGTGGGGCCGCTCCTATGAGATCGTGGCAAAATCTCTAGAGCATTTGTTAAAACCAGGCGAGCGCATGGCCGATAACGTGCAAAACCGTCGTTAACAGCAGAGACTATGGGGGTATAATCTGATTAATAAGACCTCTAGCACATGTTCAAGATCTGTTGGTTCAATAACAAAGTTACACCAATTTTTCTGTGTGCTAAGTTTTATTAGTCTAGGTTTGGTTCAAGTCGACAGACACCAAATTCAAAGTGATTATCCTCCGTGTGAATAACACAGATGAATATAGATCCTTTTGACACATGTGGGGGATTGTTGTATGTGTGTCAAAAGTGTGTGTGTGTCAAAGTCCCACATTGACTAAAGGAAGAAATCTCCTAGTGTATATATACTAAGGAATGAAGTGGGCTAGTAAAATGGGCTTGGAGGAGAAGTGGCCTCGCGCATATGAGACAGGCCAACTCAGGGCAATCGCAGTTGAAATCAGCCGATTCGCCCCCCTGCGCGTGAGTTCAAGAGGCACTGGGTTCCTTTTACCGGGTTATTTTTACAAAAAAAATGGTTAAATAATAATTATTTTTGCTTACCCGAAAAACCTCTGATTTAGTTGTTTTCAAGTTGAACTTGAGGCGTTGGCAGTTTTCTGGAAACCGAATTCTGTGCGTTAATATTTTGCCCGCCAAACGTCTCCAGATTGAACGCTGAATGTTTTCAGATTAATGGACGTGCACGTTTCTGCTGTTTAAGGCGTGTAACTGAAGCATTAATCCATGAACGTTTGTTGTTTAATGTGTGTAACCGAAGCATTAACCGGTAATTATAACCCAACGTTTGTGTCTCATTCCTCAGCCTATAAATAGACATTAGTGCGGACAGAATAGAGAACAAGCGTTCTCGTCCTCTCCTCTGATCTTCTGTTCGTCTGTTTTCATTCATAGTCTCCGCTGTTCTGTTTCCTTGCTCCGCCGCAGGAAGTGCTCGTTTAATCCTGGGGGACTGCCGGTCCGCCGTCCAGGTGTACCGGAATAATTCTTAAGGACAGTGTTCATCCGGACACGACTCGAGCAATTAGTAGCTCGCTGTTCGCCTCTGCATTTGCTGTTTACAACATGATCCAAATCCTTACCAACTAAACAAACTTTATTGATCAGAAAGCTCAAAATTTGCTAAAACAGGAGCAAAACTTGGGGAAAACTCATTGCCGTGGCCATAAGTCACCAAATCATGGGTAAATTTATTAAGTTTACTCTTTATTATCATTAGCTATGACTACATTTCGTACTTTTAGCACCAACGTTCTACTCTTTTGGGGCAACTTGGCGGTGACAAAAGTTTGGCCGCCAAAAACTGTTTTTTTGTTGGTGATCCAATTTAATTATCATATTGTTTTATTGTTTACCTTACAATAAAATATGTAAATAATCATAAAATTAATATAAATGTTTTTGGTCAATCGTTATATGATGAGAACAATAATGAATTGATGATCATATTTACTCATACAAGTCAAAATCATAGGCGTTTATTAGATAATAAGGTGCAAGACTGACATCATAAAGATTGATATATGTACTAGGTTATAAGCATATCTCATTATACATTTCTACATTAATTAGAAACGGTGTGTATGATACAATCAAACGTTACAATTTAACCGGATGATCATACAGGTTGGGAGAACTTGGGAGTGAATGCAGAATATTATATTCATATATTGCAAAACACATTTAATTAGTAGCAATAATCCTAGACAATCTCTGTCATCAAAGTAATTACAAATAAAAATTGATTTCATTGGATGTTGATTTATATTTTCTTCCACTCTACCTGATTGTGTCGCTCAAATTATGGAGCATGTGAAAATGACATTTGAACAGATTTTTGATTGACTCAGTCAACACAGTTACATTGGGGGGTCATCATAACGTGGCAAAAAACGAGTCATCCCATTTAGAGAGTGCAAGTGATTATAATATTGCGTTCAAATTTATTTAATAAGTTCATTTTAAAAAAATTAATTAATAAATTTTAAGCCATTTTAATTTTTAATACAAATATTTAGTAGTTGATGTATTGTCTAATCTAAATTTGAACATTATCATATTAGCATTTAAATTTGAAAATTATCAAATCCATATGGTCATAATTTTTAGCATAAATTTTTATTTATAAGATTTGAATCCTTGAACTTGTTTAAAGGCCTTATAAGTTGTTTGATTTTATCTGGACTATATTTAATGACAAGTAATTACAAAATAGAAAAACTTTTTCAATAGAAATAACCCATATTTTATGTTTTTGAGGGATAGTACAATGTAAGAAATAACACACAAGAAAAATTTATTTCATTGGATGTTGATTTATATTTTCTTCCACTCTACCTGATTGTATCGCTCAAATTATGAAGCATGTGAAAATGACATTTGAACAGATTTTTGATTGACCCAGTTAACCCAGTTACATCGTGGGGTCATAATAACGTGGCAAAAAACGAGTCATCCCATTTAGACACTGCAAGTGATTATAATATTACGTTCAAATTTACTTAATAAGTTCATTTTAAAAAATAATTAATACTCTTTCCGTTCAAAAATATAAGGCATTTTTTGAGCAGTTAAATGTTCAAAAATGTAAAGTATTTTTAGTCTTTTAAGGTGTAATTATTATCTTTTTTTCAAAAGTGCTCCTATTGATGAATGACTTTATATGTATTGTAGAATGTTCAATTAGAGTAAATATGAAAAGATAAGGTTAGTTTGAGAGTAGATAACTATTTTATTGGAGAGTGAGATTTGATTAAAAATATCTTATATTTTTTAACGGAGGGAGTAAATTTTAAACCATTTTAATTTTTTATACAAATATTTAGTAGTTGATGTTATTGACTAATCTAAATTTGAAAATTATCAAATCCATATGGTCATAATTTTTAGCAAAATTTTTATTTATAAGATTTGAATCCTTGAACTTGTTTAAAGGCCTTATAAGTTGTTTGATTTTATCTGGACGATATTTAATGACAAGTAATTACAAAATAGAAAAACTTTTTCAATAGAAATAACTCGTATTTTAAGTTTCAAAATAGCAATTAATGAATTTTATGAAAGAATTAATACAAATATTTCACCTATTTTCCAAATCCTAGGTTCCACCCAAACGCTCAGAGTGGTTAAAAGAATCAAATTAATAAACAGAATCAGAAGCAAAATGAACAATGAAACTACTGATCCATTATAGACGTTAAAGCAAATAAATTAGCAATAATATATTAATTAAAAATAATCATCCTCAGATTCTGATTCTGGTTCTTGCATCTTCCAAGTACCATCTAGCTGTTGAACCAATCCCTTGTTTGAATCAATCCTCCAAGCCACAGGAATGTTATATTCATCCTTCAAAGCACCCATGCCTTTGTTCACAAGTGCTATGTCCCTCTTAACCTCTAAATTAAATCCTCCTTTGCTCCCTTGCGTTCCTGCAACTCCATGCAAATAAACCTCCAGATTGTGCCAACTCTTCAAATCCCCCGGCTGCTTTAAGAAGTTTGACTTCTGAGTATCAATCTCCAACTCTTCTCCTACTTCATCATAACCCAAGAAAGGATGCCTCGGAACGATATCATTTTTATTACGGATTCGTAGTATTCGAAGATCATTTTGACTAGAGGAAAACTCCTTAAAGTCTGAGTTTCCAACTCGAGGGCTAGCAAATACAATGGCTGTGACTAGACAAGCTTTTTGAGATTCATCTTCTCGGATGTTATATCCATTGCTGACTATGTCCACTGCATTCAGTGTTGCAAGTGCTGCCCCTAAGCTGTGTCCTGTTACCGTTATACTGATTTCTTCATCCTTGTATTTGTCAACCAGTCTTCTAATCTCAGTCAAGACCTGCATAATAAGAGACGTTGAATGTTAAATATAGCTATGGTTTACAATGCTGTAGTGATAAAATAGTAAATCTCTTGTGAGTATCATCTCTGCCACACACACTAACACACTAAAACACACATATTTTACCTGAGTTCTTGCACTGGTTTTGAAGTTTGATTGTGAGTTAGTTGCTGTGTAAATAGAGTAAAAGCCACGGTCAGCATCATCACCAAAAATTTGTGGAGCATAATCCAAGAGGAACTAAGATCTTTGATCCATTCCATGACCTGCTCAGTTCCTCTCCAAGCAATCACAATGTCCCTCCTTCCTAACATGGCTTTACCTTCGTCGGTAGCCACCGCAACGTATCCTATCCAGTTTGATTCTTCAATATCGTCTATTATAAGAAAATCGATCTCTGAGGTTGCATATAAGAACTTTGTCACCTTATATTTGAAAGGATTTCCATGTTCTAAACCGACCTTGGAAAAGAAATCTCTTTTTCCATAACGGCTCCTTCTTGCATACTTGGATGCTTTATCAGAGTTAAAAGCATCATAAGTAGCCTCAGCCATTTCTCCGTAGTGTATTATATACCTACGGAGATTGATGTCAAGTGGATCTAACAAATTCCTCCAATGATGTTCGCCACTAAGTTCTCTCCAGTTTGTTGATGCAATGCTTCCAGGCCTTGCCATCTGCTTCTTCTCTTCTTCAAGTTGATCGGCCACCTTATGAGAATGCATGGTTTTGCTTTCAAAACTACCCAGCTTCTTCTCTTCTTCTTCTTCTTCTTCTTCTTCTTTCTTCTATTCGCTTTAAAGCTTTGGGAATTTCTGGCCCAAAAAAAAAATCTTTAGGAATTGCAATGAGTTTGATTAATGATGAGGAACCTTGTTTTGCATGCTTATATATACTTGAAAACCCTGACTTTGTCCTTCTCTGTATGGTCAAAGTTCTTCATCTTGTTGAAACTTTATTTGAAAAGTATACACCTTCCGATCAAATCATGCTTACTCAGTCTAGTCAGGCTATTTGGTTTAAAATTTGGTTAATTTATTAGTTGTAGTTTCGTATGAAGTGAATTACTAGCAACTATTGGCACTTAGATTTTTGGCACACGCATATATCTTTTCTCAAGTTGATTTGCGTTTTGAGATCAATTGTTGTTTTTAGCACAGTTTATAGAAGGGTTCATAAGCACATTCAGACTCTGTCAAAGCATGTTCGAGTTTACGTGAAATGCACAGCTTCTCTTTCGTGTCGAGAGGTTCATGATTTCGCATGTCTTGTGTAAGAGAAAATAATGAGATTACCTGATCCCGCATGCTCGGCATTTTATAATTCTTAAAGATTTTGAATTCGTAACATTTAGGTTTGATAATTATGGAACTGGCTTCCCTTCTCATCACAGGGATGAGATTTGGACCATCTAAATTTTGATCTAGATGGTTTAGATTTAAAGTATTATTATATATCATATTTATTAAAATAAAAATTTATAAAAATTATAAAATAATTTTAATAATTTTTTATTTTTAATATGATTTACATTTAATTTAGAGTTTCCAATTTAATATTAAAATTTTTATAATTGATGTAAATTGATTATATGAATGTACTTTGCATAGTCCAAATTTAATAAAGTATATTTGGATAATCAATATATAAAAATTATAAAAATTTTAATATTAAATTGGATCCTCCAAATTAAATGTTGATCAGATTAAAAATAAAAAAATTATTAAAATTATCTGATAATTATTATAAACTTTTTTAATTAATATATAATAATAGTTTAAATCTGAACTATCTAGATTAAAATCTAGATGATTTAGATTTTAGCATAGGATGAGCACCATCCTTGTGATGAGCAAGAAAATTGGGTCCGATAATTCTTCATCTTTCCAATGATTTGACTTAGGTGCTCATCAATGTGATATGATCTAGACCATTTAAATTTTAATCTTGATGATCCAGATTTAAAGTATTATTAAATTTTATATTTATTAAAATAAAAATTTATAAAAATTATAAAATATTTTATTTTTAATCTAGTCTAGATTTAATTTTGAGGGTCCAATTTAATATTAAAATTTTTGTAATTATTATCTATTGATTATCCATATGTACTGTATACAGGTCTATATTTAATATGGTATGATGGTCCGTGCAAGGCTACTAGCTACAGTTGGGTTGTTAGATTTGTACTGTAGCAATGTGGCCATCTTTGTTCGTTTGGTCATTGCCTTAAAACTTAAGGATAGAGCCACGAGCACTTGGATCAACTGGCAAGAGTTATTCCAGCTTAATCAAAGGTCTCGAGTTTGAGTCCTAGGAATGTAACAGTGTAACTGGCCAGGGGCACCCACCTTTGTGGTGTTTGTCATGCCTTGATCCGGATTAATCTAGGCCCTGTTAAGTCTCCAAAGCTTGAGTGAGGCAGGCTCAAGACAATAGGTGCTCATGCTAAAAAAAAAAGTCCTTAAGGACAAAGAGGCACATGCCTGTAGAACAAATCCTGTTCAAGTAACGTCATTGCCAATATCAGCTAGCTAGATGGCTTTGACGTTGAATATTTCACTAATATAATTGATGATTAAAAAAATTTAATTCCTTTATATAATGCATAATATATATATATATATATATCTTGCTTTACAATTTATAAGATACTTTTAAATAAAATTATGCATACCAACAAAGCTTATTAAATATATTTTGCAATATTATTTTAAAAAAACAAAGGCTAAAGTATATCTTCATTCCTTTAATTTTTTACAAAGTTTCATTTTTAATCCCTTAATTTTATAAATTGTCCTTTTAGTTCTTTAACTCTAACATCATTAGTTTTATCAACAAAAAATTTATAAATTAAACTTTTAAATATTAACAAAATATTCTTAAATGATGGCAAATTAAGCTTAATTTCTTTTAAAATAACTATAATTGGTACAAAACATAATAATTTAAAACTAACGATGTTAAGGTTAAAAAAGTAAAATGATATTTTATAATGCAAAGGGACCAAAATAAAACCTTATATAAATTAGAAGACCAAAAGCACACTTTAACCAAAAATAAAAATATAAACTTTCAAAAAATGCCATTCACTTAATACTCTATTTGTAAAATAATATTAAAGAGAGAATATAACGGGAATGGTATTAATATTGAAAAATTATCAATAATGAGATCTTATTTTTGTCAAAATATTTTATATTTTGGAATATCTAATCTTCCCAAAAATATCTTATAAATGGGGATGGAGGGAGTAATATATAGTGGCCAACGTTCAAAGTTCAAACTGAGCAACTTGAAGTTGAAAACTATGCAACGAGTGGCACGAAATGTTATATTAATGGAGGATGGTAATTCCAACTTTATTATTAGGGGACAAATCAAATTAAAAGCGTTTAGTACAAGCTTATGCTGATCATTGGTCCCATTTATTTTTATCAATGAAATTATTTGTGCCTAATTTGACCATAATTTTGATCAACACATTAATTTTTTATATTATTAGGTAATTGTAATTGCAATTCTTCAAATCAATACATTTGGATTGGACTAGACATTGAACTAGTCCTAACATTGGTTCACTGAATTGTTATTGAATCATGGTTAGACCGCGGTTGGGCTAATCTCACCCAAAATTATACTTTAAAAAAAAATTTAGAAATATTTATTCATATATTGTCATGCATATCCAAATTTATCCTTTATTGTTTCGTAAGGTGAGCAAAACTAAACAAAACTGACCACACCAAACAAATCCACACCAATTCGATAAAAAATGAATAAAACTAATCATTAGTAATTTTGGGTTGATTTTATAAATTTGAAAACCAAATGGTTTGGTACAGGTTTTGGTTTTTCTTTTTTGAAATCTCAACCAAACTTGAGCCATAGCTTTTATATTTTTAAATATATTCTTTATGATTAATATTAGATTATTAGTGTTTATTTCTTAAAATTTTAAAACTTCAACTAAAATCCATTTCAAACACAAAATACTTTAATAAATTATACCTAACCCTTCCTTTCTCAATTTTGATATTAAAAAGTCAAATGCATATAGTGGTATTATTCAAAGAATGATCTTTTAGATAACTTTAGATGCAGAATTCCCCTTTCTTTTTTTCTTAATTTAAAATGAGCTACTCTTCATTACAGATATCAAGACAATTTGTAATGAAATTTAGCTCATGTTAATTACAAAAGCATATACTTTGGCAATTGTAATTGCAAGTCTTCAAACCAATGTTGTTAGATTGAAGTATTGAACTGGTTAAACATTGGTTCACTCAAATGTTACGAATCATGGTCAGACCATGGTTGGGCTAATCTTAATCAAAATGATATGAATCAACTTATACATACAAAACTTGTTTTCTCCCATTGGTTCAATTAAATTTCTAAGTATGCATATGTTATTTTTTAATTATCTGCGAACTGCTGTTTTTGTTGTCAAATTTCAAATTGAAAAATCAAATTCCACGGGAGCATTAACTCCTCTAACAGTTTTCGCATCGTCCTTTATGTCTGTTGCTCTTCCCCATGCCCATTAACTCAAATTTATGATCGATCCATTCGTTTATTTCCCTTTTGCTTTTACACAAATTGGATCTTTTTGTGTTCCCTTTCATCATCGTCCTTTATGTGGATTTGGATTTGGTAGCTGTCCCTAATATAGGTACTAAGTACTTGTTTCATCTGTATTGTTGAAATCTAAATTAATGATTCAGATAAACTCATTCCATTTATGAATTTCAGATGGAGTGTGAATTCAAAAATGTTAATATGAATTTCAACAACTCATATAGGACAAGCATTTGGTGCCTGTATTAGGAACATGCACCGAATCCAAATCCCTTTTATGTTCGCTTGGCATATCTTTCTAGACATTTGGTCTTCCTCTTCCCTCAGACCACAGGTTTATTCTTTTTTCCATCTTTAAACATTCATTTGCTTCTTATTGCTTCGATCATCTTATTGCTTGGATCATTTTATAAAATGATCCAAGTGAGAAGCATGATATAATTTTAAATTAACTATTAATTGATAAATATCAATTTTCAAATAATATTCAGATAAAATACTTTACATGATTCCTCATTCACCAATGAAAACATGTCAATGTAATTATTAATGTCCAAGCAATGTATCTGAACGTGGGTATGTCCTAAACAAAATTGAATTCAACTTTGCAATATTTATATGTTGATTAGGAGATGAGAATATTTACTTTATGATCAAAAATATCTTAAATATTAGGAAGCTAGAAAGAAAAGCTGAAGCTAAAGACAAAGATCTTTATAAGGACGAGGTGCTCGATATGAGTTGGAGCTTCGCATCATCCTAGTAATATGAATAAAGTTCAACTTTTTGTTCTTGTTGACACTTTTTATTTGTTCATAATTTGATGTAGATAATATTTCCAAGGAAAAATGAAAACTATGGACTTTGTAAAGATATCAATAACAACTGAAGATACTCCTCTGGTCCTATCTATAAGAAACTTTTAACATGTTCCACTATAATCAAGGAAACCTAAAAATTCACTAACTCTGTCTAGAAATTTAATAATTTCTCAACTTTGCCCCTATTAAATATACATATTTTAACAACACATTTTTTTTCTCCAACATTCAATGGAGGTTAAATGGGAAAATTTGTAATGAAAATTTAATAAAGTGACTTATAAATAGGACAAAAAAATCTTCTCTCTCTACCCTATAAATAGGACCAGAGGGAGTATTGAATTGTTGAAACGTACTGCCATGAAAGAACCATGGTTTTATCCATAATTACAATACTTTTGATTATTGAAATAATCAATGAAAGGTGACTCGTGAATTTAAGGAAGATTACTTGTGAATTTTTGAAAATTCAATGATGAATGGATAGATAGTTTCATTAATATATATGTTATGACTTGTAAATTTAAAAATAGTCACTTGTGAAATTTAAGAAAGTTACTTTTGAATTTATGAAAAGTCAACTATGAATGGATATTTAAAATATGAGAGGTTGCCTAAATTATTGGTTTACAATTAAGACTATACCTGCTTCTGTGTAATCTTTGTGTGGTTCAATTCTCATGTTGAATCTCCAAACCCCAGTTCAATGATCAGCAATTAATACTATTCATATTCATTTACAATTAACATTCCATATTCACAAGTGACATTTCTTATATTCATAATTGACTATTCCTAAATCACAAGTGGAGACACATAAATTCACATGACAATATATTTATTCACAACTAAATTTTTATAAATTCACTAGTGACTATCTTAAAATGTACATGTGAGTATCCTTAAATTTGAAATGACAATTCATAAAACTATCTATTCATCATTTGCAATTGATTTTTCATTGATTCACAAGAAACGCTCCTTAAATTTGAGTCACATTTCATTAATCCTAATTAAATTATATTTCAATAATTTGAAGTTTTCAATTGTGATTAATACCTTCACAAGATTTGTAATGGTTATTTTTTCAAATGAAAGTTTCCCTCCTCTCTATTTTCAAGCGTAATGCAGTCAACGTATATAAGAATAAAATAAAATTTGATATCTTGGACACGCATGTTCCTCATTATTTTGTGTGTGTGTTGTGTGTATCCACGCGCGCCAAATGAAATACATTTTCAAGTATTTGAGGTGAAGGTTGACGACTTTATATTTCATATAACGAATAATAGAGTTCAATACAGATTTTTATATCTTGTACACGTATGTTTTCTGCAATCCACAACGAATAAATTATTTTTTGTCATAATGATTAAGCTTTTAAAATGCACAAATTGTAACATCCTAAATTTTTAATTGGGAATTTGCTAAGATATTAAAGGTAAATTAGTAATTTGGAAAGTTAATCAAGTTAGAAGTGATTAAGATTGACTAATGCGGACCAAATCGAGCCTTTTAATTTGCTAATAGTGATTTTGGGTTGGGAATAGCTAATGGGCCACATTGGGGCCAATTGGGATGATGTAGCCACATAATTGGACTTTTGTCATCTGTGACGATGCATGGCCCCGCCCACCGCAATGTATAAATTTCAGCACTTAAGCAAATTGTGAGTTGCATCTCGGGGAAGAAAGAAAGAAAAGAAGAATGAAAGAGGAACAATGAGGGTCTACTAGCTAGGGCAAGTGAGGTTTGACATTTTAGCTTGGTTTGGAATATGTAATCGAAAATGCTGAAGGAGGATATGGAAAAATGAGGCGGTGCGTTCGTCTGATCGAGAGAAAAAATAAAGAACAAAAATCTGAACATTAGGATAAATTGCAAAAATTACAGGAGAGGAACAATATTTTCATCTAATAACATAAAAGACAAGAGTACTTTAATGATTTTTTTCACTATTTTAAACTAAATAAAATTAATCTATTACTCAAAAGAATTCAAACTTTGGACCTTCGGTAAGCTATAAGCATAAATTTCACTAATTCACCACTTTCCAGTTGCCATAAAACTAATTTAAATAAAAAATAATTAGGAGAAATTTTTTTATTAATTTAAATTCAGGGTCATTATGGTGTTGTTGTAAAATTGGGTTTAAAGTTTTTTTTTAGAAGTCTAATCCCTCAATACTGATGGAAAAAATTTTGGAAAATGGTTGAGATGAGATTTCAAGAGAGGAGCTTAGAATTAAAATTTGAAGATTAGTGCCTACAAGGTATTTGATAAAATGTTTGTTAGGAGGAGTTCATTTGATTTTATATTCTTAAAATCCAATTAAATCTCATAAGAAACATAACTAGCTTAAATGCTATTATTTTGTGAATTGAGCTTGGCATTGTGAAGAAATTGGATTATGAAGCTATTGTGAAACTAGTTGAATTCTTGGGAATTGTATGGGTGATGATTATGACTATGATGATGATTTATTATGACTTGATTTTAGGAATGCACCCAAGGTGCTCGATAAAATGGGTGATAGAAGAACTTTGAAATTTTAGTGTGATTAAAGGTGGGGGGTGCGTGTGCAAGTTTAGTTACATGTACTTGAGAAAAGTGGGATAGAAATGAAGCGTTAGATAGAAAAGTATATAAAAATTTATAGTATGGATTGCAGGAACTAAGGCATAAGTTATATTAATTTAAGAACTTAGTTGCTTATGGTGTTATTAATATTGGAGATGAGTTTATTAAACTTGAATAAAGGTCATTAAATTATTTTTTAATTATTAAATAGGGTGTTTAGAGGAAAAAAATTGTTTGAAGTCCTAACGAGTGAATTGTACTTGAAAACACTATAGATAAGTAGATAACATCCCAACTAATTTACCAATAATAGTTTTTTCACCAAAATATTATATTTTTATGTAGATCATACTTTGGGTACAAATATGATAAATACTTGATACTTTGTTATTTAAATTACTTTATATTGTGAAATTATCAAATGGTGTTGAAGGATAACTAAATTGTGGCATATGCATGTATTTTTTCCCCTTATAAAGTATATTTTCAAAATTTTTAAAATTATTTGTACTAGCTTTGGTAATTTTTGTTACTTTATAAATGCAAGCATGGACATTGGGGAAGAAATTTAAGAGGCATACTACCACAGAAAATATCCATGCTTGACGCTTATTTTTCACAATATTTGACGGTTTTTAACCGTCAAGTAAGGGTGCGACATATATTAAAGAAATAATACTTGACGGTTAAAAACCGTCAAGTATTTATCTTATACTTGATGGTTATTTAAAAAAATTGTCAAGTATATGAAGTAAATATGCACTTCCCAGAATAAATACTTGATGCTTGTTTTAAAACAAGCGTCAAGTATTTGAAAATATAATGAGATAATTTCTTGATTAAAAACTTGACCAATTAAATGAATACTTTAACAGTGACCCATTTCTCTAAAGATTCGAATGCCCTCATCTTAGGGGACACAGTCATGTCGGTCGTAGTGCGATACAACACCACAGCTTTAAAAAGGAATTATGGAATGAATGTGAGAAATATATATGAATGAAAACTAAAATTAAAAAGAAATAACAAGTAAAAAAATCCAACTTACTCATTAAAAAGTACCACCATATCTTTCCTATTGCTTGTCTCTCCATTAAGGGGATCGAGATACCATATTTTTGGAGCAACGAGATTAACCACAATAAGCATCCAGTGTCCCCTAACAAGAAACAGCACATGTTACCAAACAAATAAATATAAAAAAATATTTACTCGTAACAAATATTAACAACTCACCCTTAGCAGGAAGGAGCGAGAAATAAAGTATCTTTCGCTGCTCCCCTTTCTCGAAATTGATCCGAAAGTATTCTTGCTTGATTTTCAAGGGCTTCCTTTGTAATATTATTGTGGGAAGAGACATCATGAGGATTAACCAGCTTGATCTTTGACTCGAGGCCACCAGGAACCACGAATGAGGTACTCATAATCAATCTTTCTCTATTGTGGAGGATCAGCAGGATGACGAAGCATGCCATCTTTTATCCTTTCATCCGCATGTCATGTTAAGTTTTTTACAATTTCTGCACTGCTATACATGTGTCTAATTGGAAAATACCATAGTGCCTTCGCGGGACTTGATCCGTTCTGCTTGTAGCGTGAGGCATTACACTTCGGACACTAGGTTAACGACGCATATTCATTCCGAAATAAAAGGCAATCATTAGGGCACGAGTGTATCTTTTCATAACTCATGCCAATTAATCACAATACTCTTTTTGCGTCATATGTTCAATAAGGAAGCTCATTTTCCTTAGGAAGTAATTCTACTTTCAAATACCCAAGCAACTCAGTAAAGCTTGCATCACTCCATCCATGTTTTGCCTTCATGTTGTACAATTTTAACACTGCTGACAACTTTGATGCACTACAACCAGCATACAATGATGTCTCCGCATCACTTTTCAATTTCTCAAACATTTCTAGATAATCCTCGAGGTCCTCTTCAACTGCATTGGCCATCTGTTCAAGACAATCTTCCTCAAGTGTGCATGTGTCAAAATCATCAGGAGATGATGCATAGCTTTCATTATGCTTCTGGCTGCAACCAATATTATCTCTTGTCTCTCCATTCATTGTCCAACACTTGTAACTTTGATCCATCCCATTAATCACTAGGTGTTCTTCACAAGTATCTGGACTAACTCGCTTCACAAGACCACACTTTAAACATGGGCTAACAATCCTAGTAGGATCCTCCGTATGCTTAACTGCAAGCTTAACAAAATTTGCCACCCTATCCTAATATTCCTTGGATAGACGATTGACAGACATCCATTCCTTATCCATAATTCCTAGAAAGATTAAGAGGGAAATATGATTAGTGACTTTGACTACTCCTAGATAGTGGGAGAATTAGATACAAAGATCAATTAGTCAATAAGTCACTAACCACATGTTTGCACATTCCCTCTTTAATCTTGTTTAAAACTAATAATTATATTTTAATGCTAGCCATTGAAATAATTTCGGCAGCATAACAACTTAAAAAAAAGAGTTTCCCGAGCCTTATCCCCTTTTCCTATTAATCTAAATGACAACAACAGCAGCATCCACAATAACAAACACATAAAGTTATATTCAAGAATAATTTAAAAAAATTAATAGTATATATAACGGCTTAAAATGAGTATTACTAGGTCTTTATGCCTTTAAAAAAATCAAGTTATCCATAATAAGACTATATATGATCCAACAACAATAATAACAACATTAATAAGAAACTCAATTTTAATTAAAATCATATTAAACCACATCAAACACTATATAAATATCAATTTAAAATATCAAAAATATTAAAAACAAGGTAATTAGGTGGTATACTATTTTCATATCCTTAATGAATCTCCTCATATCAACAAAATAATTGGATGATCCCTTAATTCAATAATTAAATACCCAAAAACTCAAAACTTCAAACACTCACTAGGAAGAACAACAATGCAGATCAAAATAAATAACACAAAAATTATTTATTACGTATGAAAATTAAAATCAACAACCCATACATTCAAAATGAAGATTAATGATTGGGAAAGTAAGAACCTACCTCAACAAGAAGAGGGAACACCGATTATGCAGAAAAACAGAGACGAGAGTCTGTTGCAGAGTGATAGAGACCGAGAATCCAAACGAACGAGTGCCTATGAGACTTATGGAGGCCGAGAATCAAAAACCCCTCAAGAATCAAGACTGAAAATGTGTTTTTTGGAAGTTAGAGTAATGAAAAATGGGTTTCGATGGCTCTGGGTTTGTTTCTAAAGACGAAGGATTTGTAGAAATGGAGAGCGAAAATAATTCATACAAGTTTGATAATGAGAATGAAAATTTATTTTTTTGTAGTGACTATTTTCTTGTATGTTTGAAAATTTATTTTGAAGGGACTATATATAGAATACTAGTTGCTAACGATAATTTCATTAGCCATCACCGTGCCATGGTGAAAACCAAACTAGTTTGGTACTTGTGGGCATAGTACTCATGTTTGATATTCATGAATATCAAACTCATGTTTATTATTCGTAAGTTTTGTACCTATATTTGATTTCATGGCTTTAAGTTGCATTTGATTACTTGAATATATGGATTGTATATCCATATTTGTTTTTATAACCTATGTTGTTTTTGGTTATTTACTCTCGTGAACTGTGTCTTCATGCACGTTTGTTTTCCTAGTTCAAATCCTTACCAATTAGACAACTTTATTATTAGAAATTAAAGCCCAAAATTTTCTAAAACAGGCGGCAATACATGGGGGAAAACATATTGTCGTGCCCATAAGTCACTGAGTCGTGGGTGAATATATTAAGTTTACTCTTTATTATTATTATTTTTTTAACTGAAATTAAGTTTACACTTTATTATGTAATTAGTAATTAATTATGATTGTTCAAAATTGTGTCACAGGTCCATTGTTTGAATGTAAACATCGTATTTATCATATTGTTTCCCTGTTCACTTTAAATAAGATATATAAATAATTATAAAATTATTATACATGTGCTTGATCAATCATTATGATGGGAAAAATAATGAATTGATGATCATATTTAGTCTCATACTACTAAAAAACATGGGCAATGGCTTCATGTTCGCATGGGAAAAATTACATAAATAGTATGAAAAATTTATAACCTTTTATCCCATATTTTTAATATTTTGAACTCTCTAGACTCATTAAAAAAATAAGGAGAATTACAAAAAAAAAATCTTACTTAACACAATTAATTAATTCGAGATCCATTGACAACTGATCTTGGTAGCTTATGAAACTAAGCTTAGTTGTCAATGGATTTGAAAGTAATTATGTTGATTGGGACCTTAAAGCAATTCTCCCTTAAAAAAAATGTTTGGGAGTTCAAATTTAAAGTATATCCACATTCTCAATGTATTTTTGGCGAGAAAAAAATCTCAGTATATTTTGTCCAAATAAAAATATGTATAATTTTATTTATGTGATTATATTTTTTGCCTAATGTAATTAATTTTAAAAATGAGAATATCATTATTAATTATTAATTTTTAAATTACATTATACATGTCTTGCACTGTCACGCCCCAAAATTTAATGTGATCGGTATGGGATACAAGCACAAATACACATCCCTAAAGCCTCGATTAAGGAAATTTCTGAATTGATACATCTGATACATTATCATCCTAATTATATGTATCTCATTTTTCTTTTCACATAAATCCAAATATCAAACCTTTTGTAAAAATCTTGGTAGCATCTCCCCTATAAGTATGATCTCCCAAATCTCTACAATAAAAATTTTATGATTTACACCTAGCACTATAGAGCTCTGCTCCTTAGAACCAGATAAACAACATAACAAAAGAGAATTAGGACCTTAACCATAGTCAACGTGGAGCATCCTATACCCTGTTTGTTTTCCAAAACATAATACATAAATTTTAGAATTTACATAAAAGGAAGATATTATCAAAAATTGATCTTCTAGTCAATTTAGCGATGAATCGATAAGAGGTCAATAGGAGGTACCATGTCAACTATGCTATCTGAGACCAAATAAAGTATGTTCTAATGAATAACATCATAACCATAACATTTAAAAGGAAAAAAATGAATAATTTGCAACAGCTACAGAAATTAAAGAGAAAATGATTCAATACAATAAAATTTATAAACTTGGAATAAAAATTTCTATACAACTTCAATAGCATGAACCTTTAGATCTTTATAACAAAGTAACTTTAACATATAAGCTTGACAAGACAAATAGATTAAATAAATAAATAACATTTAAAATTTAAAAACATTAAAATATGAAATCATCAATTAATTAAAAATTCATATTTTTAGGAATTTATTAGAATAATTCATAAACGTGGACACACAATTCACAAGAGTAAATAATCAAATGCGACTTATGCCACGAAGACAAATATGGACTCATAATCCATAGGGGTAAGTAACTAAACATAGCCTAAGCTATAAAACAAACGTGGACACACAGTTTACGAGGGTAATACTAACCAAACATGGCTCAAAACTACAAAAACAAACGTGAGTATGAAATCCACGAATAATAAACATGAGAACATAGCTCACGGAATCAAACTAGTTAATCATTGACTATGGCAGGCAAAAGGATTAATAGAGCTGCCATTAGCAATCAGTACTCTGCATACAGTCCTTTAAAAATTATTATTTCAAACATGTGAGAAATTAATCATATTCAAAATATATTTTTGTACTCTTAATATCAAACTCACTTGAGTCTTTTCAAAAACCTCAATTCTTCTCAATATAAAATTCTTCACTAATTCCACATTTGCCTTCATCAAATAAAAGATTACTATTAGAGCTGGTGAAACTTTTCATCAACTTTCAAGATATATTTTATAACTAACATATATAGATATATTATAATTCCACTATTTTTCACCACACAAATTACAACTTCAAGAGTTTAAAGCAATACAATTAACAAAATATTAAACATTTAAAATAGCATATGAAATCTATTTAAGAAAAATAATATTTTAGTAAAAAAACATTTGTTAGAAAATTTATTGAGATGTTATCCACATACTTGGAAAGCTCACAAGATGAAAATTTACTCCTTCTAAACACCTCTTAGTTGCCTTTTGGCTACTCTAATTAATGGAATTCCTTGCAGTGATGAACGGACGGCAACTCCAATAGCAATGGCAATGGACAAACAAGCTAGACGACTAGCTAGGTTGAGCAATCTCTGATCCAAAGCAGGGGAGATGATGAAGAACTCCGCTCCAACATGGCAACACAACGGAGGGAGGATAGGGAAAGCTCCTCATTCATGGTTGCCAATCTCAATCATCATAGGGAATCAAAGGTATATCGGAGAAAAGGCAGAGGCTACTAGCCAATTCTGGAGCTTTCAAAAAATGAACAATGAAAATGAGGAGCTATATGAGTTTTTTTTATCCGTCTCATTATTATCTTTATTTTTATTTTTTAATGCAGAGGGGAAAATTGTAACTCCATAAAGGATTAGAGTTGAAATAAATAGAACTTCTCTCCTGCCTGAGAGAATCAAACTAAGGATATCTTGGACAAATTGTCAACACGGTTGCCACTAAACCAACATTTCCTCTTGCTTTATCTATGCCAAAAATTAGTAGAAATAAAATCCTTATTATCAATTTATTTATTTTTTTGTAACTATTGAAAATAATGACAGTAATAATAAAATGATAATTAGAATACATAGTCATATATATGTGTGTGTGTGTATTATTTTTTAACTTAAAATTTTGAGTCAATACATGTATCTCCTAACTCAGGGTCCTGACTTTGCCACTGATCATAAGCATTTATTAGATAGCAAGATGCTAGACCAACTTGTCATCATAAGAGTGATATATGTTCTAGGTTATGAGCGTATTTCATCATACATTTCTCCACTTGAAACGTTGTGCTTTGATACAATCAAATGTTACAATTCAACCAGATGATTATAAAGGTTGGGAGAACTTGGGATTGAGTATAACATATAATATTCATATATTGCAAAACAAGTTTAGTAGCAATAATCCTAGACAATCTCTCTGCTATCAAAGTGGATGTTATGGGAGAATGACAAATAAGGACCCTTGAAAAATATTAAGGATTTTTTACAATTGAAATACCAAGAATTTACAGCTGAAACACCAGGATTTACAACTCAAAGGTCATTATTTTGTATTAATTTCCTTATAGGGTCTTCAATTGTCATTCTCCATCTATATTTTCTTCCACACTACCAGATTGTGTTGCTCAAATTACAAAATATGTGAAATTGATACTTGACCAGATTTTGATTGACTAAGTCAACCCAGTTATAATAATAATGTGTTAAAAGATGAGCCATCCCAATTAATTAAACAGTACACGTGGTTATGATATTACGTTCAACTTTATTTAATAAGTATATTTTTTAAAAAATTAAGTAATCAATTTGAATTTAGTAGTTGATGTTATTGATGACTAATCTAAATTTGAACATTAACATATTAGCAATTAAATTGGAAAATTATCAATTTCATATGGTCATAATTTTTCACTTAAATTTCTATTTATAAGATTTGAATATTTGAACATGTTTAAAGGAAATCATAAGTTGTTTGATATTATCTGGACAATATTTAATGACAAGTAATTACAAAATAGAAAAACTTACTCAATAGAAATAACTCTTATTTGAACTTTTTGCAAGGGATAATCAAATTTATCTGATGAGAATCCAGTACAATGTAAGAAATAACACACAAGTTTTTAAGTGAAAAAAGAAACTACTCTATATATTATAGACATTAAAGCAAATAAATTAGCAATAATATATTAATTAAAAATAATCATCCTCAGATTCTGATTCCGATTCTAGCATCTTCCAACCACCATTTGGCTGTTGAACCAATCCCCTGTTCTGATCAATCTTCCAAGCCACAGGAATGTTATACTCATCCTTCAAAGCACCCATGCCTTTGTTCACAAGTGCTATGTCCCTCTTAACCTCTAAGTTAAATCCTCCTTTGCTCCCTTGCGTTCCTGTAACTCCATGCAAATAAACCTCCAGATTGTGCCAACTCTTCAAATCCCCTGGTTGCTTCAAGAAGTTTGACTTCTGAGTATCAATCTCCAACTCTTCTCCTACTTCATCGTAACCCAAGAAAGGATGCCTCGGAACGATATCGTTTTTATTGCGGATTCGTAGTATTCGAAGATCCTTTTGACTACAAGAAAACTCCTTAAAGTCTGAGTCTCCAACTCGAGGGCTAGCAAATACAATGGCTGTGACTGGACAAGCTTTTTGAGATTCATCTTCTCGGATGTTATATCCATTGCTGACTATGTCCACTGCATTCAGTGTTGCAAGTGCTGCTCCTAAGCTGTGTCCTGTTATCGTTATACTGATTTCTTCATCCTTGTATTTGTCAACCAGTCTTCTAATCTCAGTCAAGACCTGCACAATAAGAGACGATGAGTATTAAATATAGTGATAGTTTACAATGCTTTAGTTACAGCACGATAAATATTTTGAGTATCTTCTCTGCCACACACACAAACACAGCTAAAACATATGTCATACCTGAGTTCTTGCACTGCTTTTGGAGTTTGAGTGTGAGTTAGTTGCTGTGTAAACAGAGTAAAAGCCTCGATGTACTTTGCATTCAGTATCACCGAAAATATATGGGGCATCATCCAAGAGGAACTGAAGATCTTTGATCCATTCCATGACCTGCTCAGTTCCTCTCCAAGCAATCACAATGTCCCTCCTCCCTAACACGGCTTTGCCTTCATCGGTGGCCACCGCAACGTATCCCATCCAGTTTGATTCTTCAACATTGTCTAATATGAGAAAATCGATCTCTGAGGTTGCGTATAGGAATTTTGTCATCTTATACTTGAAAGGATTTCCATGTTCTAAACCCACCTTGGAAAAGAAATCTCTTTTTCCATAACGGCTCCTCCTTGCATGCTTAGATGCTTTATCAGAGTCAAAAGCATCATAAGTAGCTTCAGCCATTTCTCCGTAGTGTATAATATACCTACGGAGATTGATGTCAAGTGGATCTAACAAATTCCTCCAATGATGTTCGCCACCAAGTTCTCTCCAGTTTGTTGATGCAATGCTTCTAGGCCTTGCCATCTGCTTCTTCTCTTCTTCAAGTTGATCGGCCACCTTATGAGAATGCTTGGTTTTGCTTGCAAAGCTACCCATCTTCTCTTCCTTCTTCCCCTTCCTCTTCTTCTTCTTCTTTATATATGCTTTTCTCTGAAATAAAATGCCTTGCGAATTGCAATGAGTTTGATTTATGATGGGGAAGGCTAGTTTTGCGTGCTTATATATATATATATTCTTGAAAACCCTTACCCCATCCTTCTCCTTCATGGTCAACATTTTTCATCGCGTTGAAACTTTATTTGATAAGTATTCGGCTTCCGACCAAATTTTGCATACTGTGTCTGTTCGGGCTCTTAGGTTTTAAATTTCATTATTTTATTCGTAGTTGCTTCGTACGAATGAAACAAGCAGTCGACCATTGGGTAGTTAGATTTTTGGCATGCATACATCGTTTCTCTTGTTGATGTTGATTATGGTTTCCAGATTAGCTGTTGTTGTGGAGCAAACGTCAATGTGTGACTATAAAATAGGGAGATCACAATCATGTTTTACACAAAAAAAATTACTCTAAAATTTATTAATAATTGAATTAAATTATATTGACAGACTGTCAAATTAATTTAATTTAATTTAATTATTAACGAATTTTATAATAATTAATTTTTTTATATAAAATTTTAATATAATTCTTTCAATAAAATATAAGACATTTGGGCTTACAATATTCCATGTGGTTCTCATCAGAGTCTATGTCAAAGCATACACTAGCGTGTTCTAGTATATCATGTCTTTCGAATTCTGTGCACGTGAAAATGATGAGATGACGTGATCCTGCAATACATTCCTTCCTATCCCATTTATTAGGCATATTTTAAAAAATTTATTTGTTCTTATATAAGGTGCGGAGTGGCTTTTTAAATCTAATATTTAAAAAATATTTTTAAAAATATCTTTCATGAGAAATAAAATAATATAATATTACTTGTTAAATTTATTATATATAGATATATTTAAAATTTTACAAATTTTAATGCATTGTAAAATTTTTTTATTGATATTAAAAAATTAATAAAAATGTTATATAAAGAGGACAGCAGGAGTATGTGATTTTGATAATCATGTGATGTTTCTGAAAAATGAAATACTCTTTTATTAAAAAATATAAGATATTTTTAACTAAATTTTACCTCTAAATGAAGTGGTTATCTATTTTTAAAATAACCTTATTTTTTTATATTTACTCTTATTAAATACTTTATAATAAATATAAAGTTACTATTAATAAGAACACTTTTTAAAAAAATAATAATTATATTTTAAAAAATTAAAAATATTTTCTATTTTTTAATATCTAATTTTTTAAAAAATATTTTATATTTTTAAAGAAAGGTAACATAATTTATGTGTCAGTACTAGACTGTTAGGTTTTACATTCTATGACCGTCCATGTGACGCTACCAGCTAGTTTGACTGTTGGATTGACACTGTAGCAGTCAGATCACCTTGGTTCAGTTTGGCGTTTCCAATATCGTCTAGCTAGTATTGACGTTGAATATTCAACTAATATAAATATATAATTGTAAGAAATATATTCTACTTTTTTTTATAACGAACTTAAATATTTTAAAATTTAGATTCATGAATTTTTGTGATTTTTTTTGGAATTTTTGCTTATTTTATTATTTTTATAAAATATAAAAATCTTCCCTTTCTTTTTCAATGAGATAAACTTAATTTATGAAATTCAAATATTATTCATTTCTTTTTTAATTGAAAATTTATGGAAAAAAAAAAACAAGTTTAATTGCCTCTCGTCATGCATAATATAGTGGCCATGCAACCCACGTTCAAAATGAGTAACTTAAAGTTGATAGTCATGCGCTGGCAAAAATGTTATTTAAATGGAAGAGGGCAAATTAAAAGTGATTAGTACAACCAATGAGGTTAGATCAAGTAGGAAGGGTTAGTTTCGCATAGCATAATGAACTAAAGTTTAAA
The DNA here is from genome assembly GCF_029017545.1 of Prosopis cineraria. Classification (NCBI taxonomy): domain Eukaryota; kingdom Viridiplantae; phylum Streptophyta; class Magnoliopsida; order Fabales; family Fabaceae; genus Prosopis; species Prosopis cineraria. The sequence goes on along the minus strand of NW_026555342.1, from coordinate 18,939,149 downwards.
CATTTTGAAAAAAGTGTTCACATTTAGCGATCGATTGCATATTGTATTGGAGTGGCTTTAATTAAAAAAAAAACACTTGCACGTAATAAAAAAGAAGTGTTTAGTACAACAATGCTTATCTTTAATCCTTGGTTATTTTTACTAATGATTATTTGTGCCTGAATTGACCATAGTTTTGATCAACAAATTGTTTTATTGGGCGATTTAATTGCAAGCTAAGTCTAGAAACCTAATAATTTAATATTATTTTCAAATGGTTCGATCGAAGCCAAAGACGAAGACCTACAAGGACCAAAGGCTTATTGGCTACTGCCAATGAGAAAGCAGTCTGAATTTTCTCTTCATAAATTAATGCTTTAAAAGTGAGATTGTGACAAAAGAAAATTTGGCATATATGTAAGAAATCTAACGTCATAATTATATTCAAACAAATTTTCTCATTATTTTTCGTTGAATTCACTCTGTACTTAATCTTGTAAATGTAAATTATATTATGACAAAGAGAAGATGAAAACTAGACGAAAAAGTAATTGAAGAAAAGAGAAAAAAAAAAACTATGGTTTACAAGAAATCAAATGGAAATGCTGTTAGAGTTGAACCCCAAGTGGAGAAATTAAAGTTCATTTACAAATTTTTATTAATAAGGATAGATTTTATCCGAAAGATATGAGATTTCAAAGAATGTTTCTCGGTAAAAGCACTCAACTTTTTTTTTTTTGGCATAACTATTCAAATACAAATAATCAATTCATAATATCACTTCGTATCTTGACCTTTCGCTACCAACCTTTCGTAGATTGAGACTATAATAACCAAGGAATTTTAAGTAAAATTAAAACACATAATATTGTGTTTTAAATGTATTTTTATTAATTTTGGAGTAAATTTAGCAAAAAGAGTCGGTCTGGTGGAGATTATGCCGCCATTTAATTAGGAGGTCTAGAATTCAAATCTTTAGAAGGCCAAGAGTGAGATTTTTATCTTTTAGCTTTAGCTTAGTTCAAAATTACTACAATGCGCTTCTGTTAAAAAAAGAAGAAGAGAAGAGATAGAGATCAAAAGCCGCATCAGTCTTCATCTATCTCTGTTTGATTTCTTTGTCAAGAACCATCGAGAGAGAGTCAGAGAGAAGCTCCGATGAACCTTCATCTTCTGTTAGCCTTTTCCGATTGAGTTGGTTGTCGGCATTCACCGTGAATTTGCCATGAGTTGTTGTCACAAGGAGTCCGTTCAAGGTTGATTCACTCCTCCCTGTTTCTGCTTCTGTCGACCTCTTCATCCTCCTGCATAGTCGAAGTTGCCAAACTTCCTTCCTCCTCCCTCATTTTGTCGGGCTGTGAGCAGTGAAGCACGCAACAAGCTGGATTGCTTGTTGGAGGTCTGTTAGTGAAATCCTCCTCCTTGTGCAGCGCTGTCAACCCTTCTTTTCTCTCCTCTATTCACGTTGTTGTTGGTAATTTTCCTTCCATTGTTGGTTCTGCTGCGCGTGTGAGTGTGTGATGTAATATTGTTGAAGTTTCAAATTTCTTTCTTGTGTTCTGTTGCTACTTGTGACTGTGTAAGAAGGAGAAGATCTAAATTAACCTAAAAAATTTTTGCATTGAAGCATGGTGATGATACAAATGTATCAGAATTTTTGAGTTAAATTAGTTTTTGTTTAAATTGGTTGATGTTAAAGATTTGGTTAGGATGAAATTGAAAGGGAAGAGCTTAGATTTTGATGCCTATAAGATGTTTGTTAAAATGCTTGTTTGAGGGAGTTCTTGATTGTGTATTTTTTAAAATATCATTAAATTCTTTGGAAGACATAATTGATATTTGGATGCTATTATTTAGTGAATTGAGCTTAGTACTTTGTAAAAATTTTGATTATGAAAGAGATATGTAGCTAGTTAAATTCTTTGGAGTTATGTAGTTGGTGAAAAATTGTTGGGCAAAAATTGAATGTTAAAAAGCTTTACTATGAGATTTGAAAATGAGTTACGTTTGGTACTTTGACGAAAAGACTAAGAGGATGTTGTATTTTAATGAAACAGTTGGCTATGCCTTTTAAAGGACTTTCATTTGCAAATTTTTGGTATTTCAAATTTCAAATTTATTATAACTAAATTTTTTATAGTGATAATGCTGGAAGGAAATTATTGAATTTATTAAAAGTTTATTTAAAATCTTAATATAATTTATAAGGTGTTTGAAAGAGGAGAAATTTAATTGAAGTTGAGAGGAGAATTTTTGAATTTGAAAGTATTTTAGGTAAATGAATAGCATTCTAATGATTTGATAGTAAATTCATTTCCTTTGAAATTTTGATTATACATATTCATATATAATATGTGTATCTAACATTGTAGTTATCTTGTTATTTACTATTATATATAAAAATTCTTATTTTACATTAAAATTTGTGAAAGGAATTGGAATTAGTTTTTCAAACAAAATGTTCACAAGTATCATTATGTTAATATTGATTATTTTACGGGTTAAATAATAATTATTTATTATGATTCATGTATGGGAAAGCTTATATATATGATATTGTTTTATGATGATTATGAAGATATCAGATAAAATGTTAATTTTATAAACTTTAGCATACTTGATTTGAATTGTGAGATTTAATTAGAACGTTGGTTGATAACACCAATTTTATTAGCCCTTAGTGTGTATAGTTAAATTCTAGCTATTTTGATATTTATGAGTATCATACTCATACTTATTTCATGAGCCTTGTGCTTACGCTTATTATTCGTGGTCTCTGCCGTGCTTTTTTCTTTCAAATAATAAAATGAATAAAAATACTAAAAAATTCACCAAAAATTATAAATTTCAACTTTAAAAAATTTAAATAGGTTAAAAAAGTAGAATATATTCCTTCAATTGTATTTGTTAAATATTCAATGCCAAAACTAGAAAAATGACAATAAAATCCCTCCTAATTATATAAAATAATAATTTAGTCCCTCGAATACCATAATTTCACTAAAGCCCCCATGGACTTCTGTGTCAATAAATTTTAAAGTGAAAATGTCATTTTACCCTTATTTATAAGTTGTAATTTCTTTTTTAATTATTACAATTTTTTTAAAATATTTTTTAAACAAAAGTTATGATTAAGACTTTTTATTTTGAGAATTTATTTTTCAATAACAAATTATAATTGATAAGTTATGATTTATTATTCAATTCTTACAATTAAAAAAACAAAAATTATTATTTTTTAAGCAAAAATTGTTATTGAGACTTTTTATTTTGAGATAAAAATTACACTTAACAAGTTGTAATTTCTTACGATTCACAAAATAAAAGTTATTATTTTTTTAAAAAAAGTTATAATCAGAGCCTATTATTTTTAATAAAAGTAAAGTAATCTTTTTACTTTAAAATTTATTAACATAAAAATTTTTAAAAACTTTAATGAAATTATGTCATTTTAAAAGTTCAGATTATCATTTTATATAAATTTAATCATTTTATATAAATTTAAGGGATTTATTGTCAGTTTTCCTCAAAACTCGCCCGCTGATATTGGAAACGATAAAGTGAACCAAGGTGGCCCCACGCTACAGTACAAATCTAACAGTCCATCCGGCGAGTAGCCTTGCACAGACCGTCGAAGAATGTAAAACCTAATAGTCTAATACGGACGCATAATTACGTTTCATTTCTTAGAAAAATCGCATAATTATCAAAAACACTACAAATGGTGCAGGATAAAACCAATCCATCATTTTCACGTATGCAGACGGAACATGCGAAGCTGGCGTTCGTGGTGAGCACCAAATTTGGACCATCCAGATTTATAGATTTTATTTTTATTTTATATTTATCATAAAATATTATAAATTTTTAATAAATTTATGAAAAAAATTAATTTTTTAATTATTCAACTTTTAACAAACTTATAATTCAGTCTCTCAATTATAATTACTGTGACTTAGTATGTATTTGGTTTTCAATTTGTTAAAAGTTCTTTTAATAAAAATCCATTTGATAAAAATCAATTTAATAAAAGTCAATTGTAGTAATAAAATTTGTGTTTGAATATATTTTTTTTAAAGTTAGTTTAATACACTAAAAATTGTTTGCTTTGTGATAGTAAAATATGCTTTTGAATATACAATTACTAAAAAGAGCATTGATTTATGATGATTTGTAATTTTTATCATACAAATGTAATATATTTAAAATATTTAAAAAATATAATAAATATTTTAAATATCATAAAATTTGATCTATAATGTTAAAAATTTGATCTCTAGTTATTTTTACTTTTTTTTTATAATTTTAAAAAATATGATAAAGATTTGTAATTTTTATTATACATTAATGCTAAAAGTTAACGTGATTAATTATTCAATTTATAATACTAAAAATTTAATACCTAATTATTATTGAAATGATAATTATATTTTTTATGAATTAAATATTTTTTAAATAAAAGAATGAGAGATAAAACCTGGGGTAGTATGATTAAATAACGTTCTACTTTTCAAAAGTTTTAAATAGTTATGTTTTAAAATCTACTTTCAGCCACTGTTTGAATGTGCTTTCAAGATGTATTTTTTTACAAAATATTTTACCCAAACGACTTCCAACATCTTGACAGTGAAGTTTTACTTTTTAAATATGAAACGCAAGAAAACCAAACGGGCCCTTAATTCCTCAACTTTTGACTTGCTTATGGCTTAGTCTTTCAACTTTTGACCTATTTATGAATCAATCCCTCAACTTTCATTTTTTTTTTTATGTTAACTTCGATCTCACATCAAGAGCAAAATGAGGGTACTTTAAATCAAGAGATGAGCATTTTTTTTCTTTATCCATATTATTTGATAAGGATAATTTTTTAAAAAAATTGAAAAATAAGGACCAAGTTGTAAGTGGAAAAATAAGGGAAGTTAATGGACTCATAGCGAGTCATAGTTGAGGGATTGAGTCACAGCGCGAGTTATAGTTAATGGATTGGGTTATAAATGAGTTAAAAGTTGAAAGACTAAAATATTAAATTTCTCTAAGTCTATCTTATCTTCAATATGGACAATGCAATTTAATTTGAATGATCCAATTTAATATTATTTTTTAAAATTTTTATAAATTGACTATCCAAAAGTATTGGGACAATCTAGATGATCATTTTTAATTAATATATTATTGCTAATTTATTTGCTATAAAGTCTATATGGAGTAGTTTCATTGTTCATTTTGCTTTTGATGCTGTCTATAATTAATTTGATTCTTTTAACTCTCGCGTTTTGAGTGAACTTAGGGATAGGAATAGCAGAGCAAATATTGTGTATTATTCTTTCATTAAATTCATTAATTTGCTATTTTAAAACTTGTGTGTTTTTCTTACTCTAGTTATATTGTACTAAATATTCTCATTAGAAAAACTTGAGCATCTCTTGCAAAGACATAAAATCCTGTCTTTAGCTTTAACGTAACTTTCCTTTTTAGCTTCCTCAAAACTAAACAATTATTTATGTGCCAATCATTTTTATTGTATAAAAAATTTAATATGTATATATTGTCAATAGAAAATATATTTTTTATAAAGGATTTTTTGTTAACATAAACTAACAGTTTTAAGGTTTAATGATTGAAAATATATTTTAATAAATTAAAGGACCAAAATTAAACCTTGTAAAAAATTTAAAAAAAAAAAACTTCACATAAGTTTGTGAATCTGAACTTCAAAAAATTTAAATCTAATAATTAAAGCAAATGCCACAGCATTTTTCCACTACTCAGATTTATAACTTTGGGGGCCGGTGTTAATATTTTCATTTAATTTAACGACTACAAGGACAAGAGTCTCATTGAATTCCATTTGTTCTTGGGAAAACTCGTTCAAGGACCCCGAGAGCTTATTATTAGCCAAAAAGGATCCTAAGGTTCTGATTTCTCAATGCACACCTGAGAGACCTAAATGAAAATAAGATTTAAAAGAAAATGATGAAAATAACTATTTATAGTTATATGTCAATATGTGAATGCATGCTTGTTGTTGCAACGGGACCAACACCTGTGAAAAATTCAACCACGCCTATCAGTTTTTAAACTTATTTGTTATCGAATTGCCATTTACTAATTACTTATGGTTACTTGTCAATTTGAGAATGCATGCTTGTTGCAAAAGGACCAACTCTTAGTTTAATTTTTTCCTAGTTTTGGTCTTGTTGCAACAAGCATGCATTTGCATATTGACAAATAACCATAGTAATTAATAAGTGGCAATTTGAGTTCCTATCAAGAGGGCTTGTTTCATATTTTTTTCCTCAAATCTTATTTTCATTTAGGTCCCTTAGATATGCACAGAGAATTCAGAATCTTATGGTCTTATTCTTGGCTAATAATAGGCTCGGGGGTCCTTGAGTGAGAATTTCCTTTATTCTATTACCTTCACAGGGTTGTGCCATCCCAATATGAATTACTAATTTTTTTTGGTAATAGAAAAGATGAAGGGAGTTCAATCCTAAGGTTTCACTGAGGGCAAGGCATGCTTTCATGTTTAAAGAGTGCTTATTAAGGTACTTACAGATTATCCACCAACAAAATGCTTACATTGACAGCAAGATTTGATCTTAAGAACTTGTAGGTAAAATCTGTTGTATGTGTGTCAAAAGTGTGTGTGTGTGTGTCAAAGTCCCACATTGACTAAAGGAAGAAATCTCCTAGTATATATATACTAAGGAATGAAGTGGGCTAGTAAAATGGGCTTGGAGGAGAAGTGGCCTCGTGCACATGAGACAGGCCAACTCAGGGCAATCGCAGTTGAAATTAGCCAATTTGCCCCGCCCTGCGCGCGAGTTCAAGAGGCACTGGGTTCCTTTTACCGGGTTATTTTTACAAAAAAAATGGTTAAATAAATAATTATTTTTGCTTACCTGAAAAACCTCTGATTTAGCTGTTTTCAAGTTGAACTTGAGGCGTTGGCAGTTTCTGGAAACTGAATTCTGTGCATTAATATTTTGCCTGCCAAACGTCTCCAGATTGAACGCTGAACGTTTTCGGATTAATGGACGTGCACGTTTCTGCTATTTAAGGCGTGTAACTGAAGCATTAATCCATGAACGTTTGTTGTTTAATGTGTATAACCGAAGTATTAACCGGTAATTATAACCCAAAGTTTGTGTCTCATTCCTCAGCCTATAAATAGACATTGGTGCGGACAGAACAGAGAGCAAGCGTTCTCGTCCTCTCCTCTGATCTTCTGTTCATCTGTTTTCATTCATAGTCTCCACTGTTTTGTTTTCTTGCTCCGTCGCAGGAAGTGCTCATTTAATCCTGGGGGACTGTCGGTCCGCCGTCCAGTGTACTGAAATAGTTTTTAAGGACAGTGTTCATCCGACACGACTCGAGCAATTAGTAGCTCACTGTTCGACTCTGCATTTGCTGTTTACAACAATCTGAAGAACTATTCAAGCCAATGGCGACCGACGGTGCTGAGAATGTCACTCCCCAAGGTGTGCTCAGTGGTTCGACCGGAGGTCAATTCGTCCCTACTGCTGTTGCCGTTCCCCTACTAAGGCCGTTCCCTGACATATCAAAGATAGAAGTCTTTGATGGCCAGAATTTCAAACGCTGGCAGGAACGTGTCTTTACTGTTCTTGACATGCATGGTGTGGCCACTTGCTTTTTCTCAATCCGAGCCTCCTGCTGATACTGATCAAGCCCAGAGAGTTGCATGGACTCATGCAAACAAGGTATGCCGACACACTATCATTAGCACTTTATCTAATGATTTGTTCGATGTCTACTGTGTCTACAAGGAAACTTGTAAGATATGGGAGTCCTTGGTGATAAAGTACACTGCTGAGGATGCTGGCAAACTAAAATTCGTTGTGGGCAACTACTATAAATGGGAGATGACCGAGAACAAGGATGTCAAGGAGCAAATCAATGAATATCATAAGCTGCTGGAGGAGCTTTGTGCTGAAACATCAACAACCTTCTAGACGAGTTTGTTGCTGGGATACTGATTGAAAAGCTACGAAAATCATGGTCTGACTACAAACAGCAGTTGAAACACAACAGAAGCAGCTGTCCTTGACTGACTTGATCACTCACATCATCATCGAAGATACCAATCGCAAGGTAATACGTGCAGCTCGAACCAGAGAAATGACATCCAAAGCCAACCTGGTGGAGACAAAGCCTCACAACAAGAGGTATGATTCTAAAACTAAAGACAAGAAGAATAGAAAACTGATTACAAACCCAATGCTTCTAACCCTCTTTCAAAAAGAAAGGAGACTGTTTTGTTTGTGGTAAACCAGGACACTATGCAGCACAGTGTAGGAAGAGAGCAAACCGTGATAAGCCTCGGAAGCCAAATGTAAATTTGGTACAATGAGATGGTGACAGTGATGATGACATCATTGCTGCAGTGGTGTCACAAGCTCTCTTGATTTCTGATGTGAAGAAATGGGTGGTAGACTCCGGGGCTACCAGGCACATATGTGCAAGCCAAGAGATGTTTACCACTTATAATCCTGTAAAGGAAGGGGAAGACCATGTTTACCTTGATGATTCCCAAATTGCTAAAGTTCAAGGAAAAGGAAAAGTGGTCTTAAAGCTCACATCAGGAAAGACTCTGGCTCTGAATGATGTTCTGCATGTGCCAAAAGTTAGAGCTAACTTAGTGTCAGTTGCTCTTTTAGGGAAAGCTGGAGTTAAAGTGTCATTTGAATCTGACAAGATTGTAATGATAAAAAATAATGTGTTTGTAGGCAAAGGGTATTGTAATCAAGGACTGTTTATTCTAAATGTTGATGAAATGAATAAGACTGAATCTTCTGAGTATATGCCTATTTATATGGTTGATTCCTTTGATCTGTGGCATGCTAGACTAGGTCACACAAGTAAAGGTTATATAAATAGGATGCGACAACTTGGACTACTTCTGAAATTAAAAACAGAGATTTTGGAAAATGTGAAGTATGTGCAGAAACTAAACAAAGTAAAAAACCTCATTTTTCTAGTCAAAGAGAATCTGAATTACTATCTTTAATTCATATAGATTTAGGTGACTTAAACAAAAACCATGACTAGAGGTGGTAAAAAATATTATATCACTTTTATTGATGATTTTTCAAGATATACTAAAGTATACTTGTTAAGAAACAAAGATGAGGCTTTTGAAAAATTTCTGTTATATAAAGCAGAGGTTGAGAATCAGTTAAACAAAAGAATTAAAAGGGTTAGATCGGATAGAGGAGGAGAATATGTTTTGTTAAATGATTTTTGTGAAAAAGAAGGAATTATCCATAAGTAACACCTCCTTATTCTCCCGAGTCTAATGGTGTTGCAGAAAGAAAAAGTGATGTTTTAGACCAAAATACAATTATAGAAACTAAGGATGCTGAATTCTTTGAACATATTTTTTCCTTTGAAAATTAAGCATGTTTCTAAACCTGTTGAGAATTCAGAGTTTGAACAAAATTTTAATGAGGATTTTGGTTTTTAAAAGAGTAAAAGGCAAAGGAAGAAACAAGTTTGGAGATGACTTTTTATACTTATCTAGTACAAGATGAACCGTTAAATTTTTATGAAGCTATTTCTTCCTCCTGATGCCAAATATTGGAAAGAAGCAATTGAAATTGAAATTGATTCTTTAAGGAAAAATAAAACTTGGGTTTTATCAGATTTGCCCCAAGAGCTAAGGCTATTGGGGTGTAAATAATTTTTTTAAAATATTTTTTCAAACGGTTCAATTGATAAGTATAAAGCAAGACTTGTGGCCAAGAGTTTTACTCAAAAATAAAATAGAGATTATTTTGACACTTTTTCTCCTGTGACTAGAATCTCTTCTATAAGAGTTCTTATTACTTTGGCTTCAATTTACAAACTTTTTGTTCACCAAATGGATGTTAAAACAGCTTTTTTAAATGGTGATTTAGAAGAAGAAATTTACATGGTACAGCCTGAGGGATGTGTGATTCCTGGACAAGAAAAAAAGTTTGTAAACTTGTAAAGTCTTTGTATGGCTTAAAACAAGCGCCTAAGCAATGGCATGAGAAACTTGAACAAGTTTTGACAACTGGTGGATTTTCTACTGTTGAAGTAGAAAGATGTGGTTATACAAAGTTTGTGAATAGTGAATGTGTGATTATATGCTTGTATGTGGATGATATGCTATTTTTGGCTCTAGTATGTGTGTTGTTAATGAAACAAAAAAATTTCTTTCTTTCTTAATTTTGATATGAAAGATATGGGTGAAGCCAAGGTAATCTTGGGTGTAAAAATCATAAGGATGGAAATGGAATTTTGCTTTCCCAAGAACATTATGTTGAAAAATCCTCAGAAAGTTTGGACATCTTGAAGATGCTCCTTTGAGTACTCCTTATGATTCGAGTGTGCAATTAAAAAAGCACAAGGGTGACCCAGTTGCTCAATCTGAGTATGCACAGATTATTAGGAGTCTGTTGCATTTGATGAACTTTACTAGGCCTGATATAGCTTATGCTGTAGGCAGATTGAGTAGATATACTCACTGTCCAGGCAGTAAACATTGGGAGGCTTTGGTGAGAGTCTTGAGATATTTAAGAGACACCATGATTATGGTATATTGTATAGTGGATTTCCCGCTGTATTGGAAGGATACAGTGATGCTAACTGGATTTCAGATTCAGAAGAGACAAAATCCACTAGTGGTTATATATTCCCACTTGGTGGTGGTGCAATAACTTGGAAGTCAGCAAAACAGACAATCATACAAAATCCTCAAGGGATTCTGAGTTCATTGCAATGGAGCTGGCTGGGACTGAAGCTGAGTGGTTGAAAAACTTCTTAGCAAGTATTCCAATAGGTGAAAAGCCCACACCATCAGTGTCTTCTACATTGTGATAGCAAGTCTGCAATAGCAACGGCTAAAAATAAGACCTTCAATGGCAAAAGTAAACATATTCGATTGAGACATAATATTATAAGGTAGCTGCTTAAAGATGGGGTCATCTCAATCGATTATGTGAGATCAGAGTTAAATCTGGTGGATCCATTAACTAAACCCCTAGGGAAGAAATTTATTATTGAAACGTCGAGGGGAAATGGGACTTAAGCCTGTTTGAAATTAACGGTGATGGCAACCCAACCTTTGTGATTAGAGATCCCATGAAGAAGGTTTTAATGGGTAAGAACAAGTCACTTATTAGTTCTCTGCTAGCACTGAATTTTGTCCCTTCCTATGGCTTGAGAAAGTGTTAGAATGCATTGAACGGAGGCTGAGCGAAAGCTCTTAATGTTTTCATAGTCCTTACGAATGGTGTATTCATTGCAGATACACTTGATAAAAACACCTATACAATGTAGAGTGGGGCCGCTCCTATGAGATTGTGGCAAAATCTCTAGAGCATTTGATAAAACTAGGCGAGCTCATAGCTGATAACGTGCAAAACCGTCGTTAACAGCAGAGACTGTGGGGGGTATAATCTGATTAATAAGACCTCTAGCATATGCTCAAGATCTGTTGGATCAATAACAAAGTATACCAATTTTTCTGTGTGCTAAGTTTTATTAGTCTAGGTTTTGTTCAAGTCGACAGACACCAAATTCAAAGTGATTATTCTCCGTGTGAATAACACAGATGAATATAGATCCTTTTGACACATGTGGGGGATTGTTGTATGTGTGTCAAAAGTGTGTGTGTGTTAAAGTCCCAATTGACTAAAGGAAGAAATCTCCTAGTGTATATACACTAAGGAATGAAGTGGGCTAGTAAAATGGGCTTGGAGGAGAAGTAGCCTCGCGCACATGAGACAGGCCAACTCAAGGCAATCGCAGTTGAAATTAGCCGTTCGCCCCTCTACTACGCGAGTTCAAGAGGCACTGGGTTCCTTTTTACCCCGGTTATTTTTACAAAAAAAAAGGTTAAATAATAATTATTTTTGCTTACCCAAAAAAAACCTCTGATTTAGTTGTTTTCAAGTTGAACTTGAGGCGTTGGCAGTTTTCTGGAAACCAAATTCTGTGCGTTAATATTTTGCCTGCCAAACGTCTCCAGATTGAACGCTGAATTTTTCGGATTAATGGACGTGCACGTTTCTGCTGCTTTAAGACGTGTAACTGAAGCATTAATCTATGAACGTTTGTTGTTTAATGTGTTAACCGAAGCATTAACCGGTAATTATAACCCAACGTTTGTGTCTCATTCCTCAGCCTATAAAGACATTAGTGCGGACAGAACAGAGAGCAAGCGTTCTCGTCCTCTCCTCTGATCTTCTGTTCGTCTGTTTTCATTCATAGTCTCCGCTGTTCTGTTTCCTTGCTCCACCGCAGGAAGTGCTTGTGTAAATCCGGGGGACTGCCGGTCTACCGTCCAGGTGTACCGAATAGTTCTTAAGGACAGTGTTCATCCGGACACGACTCGAGCAATTAGTAACTCGCTGTTCGCCTCTGCATTTGTGTTTTACAACATGAATCCAAATCCTTACCAACTAAACAAACTTTATTGATCAGAAAGCTCAAAATCTGCTAAAACAGGTAGCAAAACTTGGGGAAAACTCATTGCCGTGGCCATAAGTCACCAAGTCATGGGTAAATTTATTAGTTTACTCTTTATTATCATTAGCTATGACTACATTCATACTTTTAGCACCAACGTTCTACTCTTTTGGGGCAACTTGGCGGTGACAAAAGTTTGGCTGCCAAAAACTGTTTTTTTGTTGGTGATCCAATTTAATTATCATATTGTTTTTATTGTTACCTACAATAAAATATGTAAATAATCATAAAATTAATATAAATGTTTTTGGTCAATCGTTATATGATGAGAACAATAATGAATTGATGATCATATTTTACTCATACAAGTCAAAATCATAGGCGTTTATTAGATAATAAGGTGCAGAGACTGACATCATAAAGAATGATATATGTACTAGGTTATAAGCATATCTCATTATACATTCTCCATTAAGTAGAAACGGTGTGGTATGATACAATCAAACGTTGCAATTTAACCGTGATCATACAGGTTGGGGAGAACTTGGGAGTAAATGCAGATATTATATTCATATATTGGCAAAACCGTTTAATTAGTAGCAATAAGCCTAGACAATCTCTGTCCATCAAAGTAATTACAAATAAAAATTGATTTCATTGGATGTTGATTTATATTTTCTTCCACTCTACCTGATTTGTGTCGCTCAAATTATGGAGCATGGGAAAATGCATTTGAACAGATTTTTGATTGACTCAGTCAACACAGTTACATTGGGGGGTCATCATAACGTGGCAAAAAACGAGTCATCCCATTTAGAGAGTGCAAGTGATTATAATATTGCGTTCAAATTTATTTAATAAGTTCATTTTAAAAAAAATAAATTAATAAATTTTAAGCCATTTTAATTTTTAATACAAATAGTTAGTAGTTGAGTATTGTCTAATCTAAATTTGAACATTATCATATTAGCATTTAAATTTGAAAATTATCAAATCCATATGGTCATAATTTTTAGCATAAATTTTATTTATAAGATTTGAATCCTTGAACTTGTTTAAAGGCCTTATAAGTTGTTTTTGATTTTATCTGGACTATATTTAATGACAAGTAATTGCAAAATAGAAAAACTTTTTCAATAGAAATAACCCATATTTTATGTTTTTGAGGGATAGTACAATGTAAGAAATAACACACAAAAAAATTTTTTCATTGGATGTTGATTTATATTTTCTTCCACTCTACCTGATTGTATCGCTCAAATTATGAAGCATATGAAAATGACATTTGAACAGATTTTTTGATTGACCCAGTTAACCCAGTTACATCGTGGGGTCATAATAACGTGGCAAAAAATGAGTCATCCCATTTAGACACTGCAAGTGATTATAATATTACGTTCAATTTACTTAATAAGTTCATTTTAAAAAATAATTAATACTCTTTCCATTCAAAATATAAGTTTTTTGAGAGTTGAATGTTCAAAAATGTAAAGTATTTTTAGTCTTTTAAGGTGTAATTATTGTGCTCCTATTGAGACTGTATTGAGAATGTTGATAAATATGAAAATAGAGTTAGTTTGAGAGTAGATAACTTATATTTTTAACGGAGGGAGTAAATTTTAAACCATTTTAATTTTTTATACAAATATTTAGTAGTTGATGTTATTGACTAATCTAAATTTGAAAATTATCAAATCCATATGGTCATAATTTTTAGCAGAAATTTTTATTTATAAGATTTGAATCCTTGAACTTGTTTAAAGGCCTTATAAGTTGTTTGATTTTATCTGGACGATATTTAATGACAAGTAATTACAAAATAGAAAAACTTTTTCAATAGAAATAACTTGTATTTTAAGTTTCAAAATAGCAATTAATGAATTTTATGAAAGAATTAATATAAATATTTCACCTATTTTCCAAATCGTAGGTTCCACCCAAACGCTCAGAGTGGTTAAAAGAATCAAATTAATAAACAGAATCAGAAGCAAAATGAACAATAAAACTACTGATCCATTATAGATGTTAAAGCAAATAAATTAGCAATAATATATTAATTAAAAATAATCATCCTCAGATTCTGATTCTGGTTCTTGCATCTTCCAAGTACCATCTAGCTGTTGAACCAATCCCTTGTTTGAATCAATCCTCCAAGCCACAGGAATGTTATATTCATCCTTCAAAGCACCCATGCCTTTGTTCACAAGTGCTATGTCCCTCCTAACCTCTAAATTAAATCCTCCTTTGCTCCCTTGCGTTCCTGCAACTCCATGCAAATAAACCTCCAGATTGTGCCAACTCTTCAAATCCCCCGGCTGCTTTAAGAAGTTTGACTTCTGAGTATCAATCTCCAACTCTTCTCCTACTTCATCATAACCCAAGAAAGGATGCCTCGGAACGATATCATTTTTATTACGGATTCGTAGTATTCGAAGATCATTTTGACTAGAGGAAAACTCCTTAAAGTCTGAGTTTCCAACTCGAGGGCTAGCAAATACAATGGCTGTGACTAGACAAGCTTTTTGAGATTCATCTTCTCGGATGTTATATCCATTGCTGACTATGTCCACTGCATTCAGTGTTGCAAGTGCTGCCCCTAAGCTGTGTCCTGTTACCGTTATACTGATTTCTTCATCCTTGTATTTGTCAACCAGTCTTCTAATCTCAGTCAAGACCTGCATAATAAGAGACGTTGAATGTTAAATATAGCTATGGTTTACAATGCTGTAGTGATAAAATAGTAAATCTCTTGTGAGTATCATCTCTGCCACACACACTAACACACTAAAACACACATATTTTACCTGAGTTCTTGCACTGGTTTTGAAGTTTGATTGTGAGTTAGTTGCTGTGTAAATAGAGTAAAAGCCACGGTCAGCATCATCACCAAAAATTTGTGGAGCATAATCCAAGAGGAACTAAGATCTTTGATCCATTCCATGACCTGCTCAGTTCCTCTCCAAGCAATCACAATGTCCCTCCTTCCTAACATGGCTTTACCTTCGTCGGTAGCCACCGCAACGTATCCTATCCAGTTTGATTCTTCAATATCGTCTATTATAAGAAAATCGATCTCTGAGGTTGCATATAAGAACTTTGTCACCTTATATTTGAAAGGATTTCCATGTTCTAAACCGACCTTGGAAAAGAAATCTCTTTTTCCATAACGGCTCCTTCTTGCATACTTGGATGCTTTATGAGAGTTAAAAGCATCATAAGTAGCCTCAGCCATTTCTCCGTAGTGTATTATATACCTACGGAGATTGATGTCAAGTGGATCTAACAAATTCCTCCAATGATGTTCGCCACTAAGTTCTCTCCAGTTTGTTGATGCAATGCTTCCAGGCCTTGCCATCTGCTTCTTCTCTTCTTCAAGTTGATCGGCCACCTTATGAGAATGCATGGCTTTGCTTTCAAAACTACCCAGCTTCTTCTCTTCTTTCTTCTTCTTCTTCTTCTTCTTTCTATTCGCTTTAAAGCTTTGGGAATTTCTGGCCCAAAAAAAAAATCTTTAGGAATTGCAATGAGTTTGATTAATGATGAGGAACCTTGTTTTGCATGCTTATATATACTTGAAAACCCTGACTTTGTCCTTCTCTGTATGGTCAAAGTTCTTCATCTTGTTGAAACTTTATTTGAAAAGTATACACCTTCCGATCAAATCATGCTTACTCAGTCTAGTCAGGCTATTTGGTTTAAAATTTGGTTAATTTATTAGTTGTAGTTTCGTATGAAGTGAATTACTAGCAACTATTGGCACTTAGATTTTTGGCACACGCATATATCTTTTCTCAAGTTGATTTGCGTTTTGAGATCAATTGTTGTTTTTAGCACAGTTTATAGAAGGGTTCATAAGCACATTCAGACTCTGTCAAAGCATGTTCGAGTTTACGTGAAATGCACAGCTTCTCTTTCGTGTCGAGAGGTTCATGATTTCGCATGTCTTGTGTAAGAGAAAATAATGAGATTACCTGATCCCGCATGCTCGGCATTTTATAATTCTTAAAGATTTTGAATTCGTAACATTTAGGTTTGATAATTATGGAACTGGCTTCCCTTCTCATCATAGGGATGAGATTTGGACCATCTAAATTTTGATCTAGATGGTTTAGATTTAAAGTATTATTATATATCATATTTATTAAAATAAAAATTTATAAAAATTATAAAATAATTTTAATAATTTTTTATTTTTAATATGATTTACATTTAATTTAGAGTTTCCAATTTAATATTAAAATTTTTATAATTGATGTAAATTGATTATATGAATGTACTTTGCATAGTCCAAATTTAATAAAGTATATTTGGATAATCAATATATAAAAATTATAAAAATTTTAATATTAAATTGGATCCTCCAAATTAAATCTTGATCAGATTAAAAATAAAAAAATTATTAAAATTATTTGATAATTATTATAAATTTTTTTAATTAATATATAATAATAGTTTAAATCTGAACTATCTAGATTAAAATCTAGATGATTTAGATTTTATCATAGGATGAGCACCATCCTTGTGATGAGCAAGAAAATTGGGTCCGATAATTCTTCATCTTTCCAATGATTTGACTTAGGTGCTCATCAATGTGATATGATCTAGACCATTTAAATTTTAATCTTGATGATCCAGATTTAAAGTATTATTAAATTTTATATTTATTAAAATAAAAATTTATAAAAATTATAAGATATTTTATTTTTAATCTAGTCTAGATTTAATTTTGAGGATCCAATTTAATATTAAAATTTTTGTAATTATTATCTATTGATTATCCATATGTACTGTAAACAGGTCTATATTTAATATGGTATGATGGTCCGTGCAAGGCTACTAGCTACAGTTGGGTTGTTAATTTGTACTGTAGCAGTGTGGCCATCTTTGTTCGTTTGGTCATTGCCTTAAAACTTAAGGATAGAGCCACGAGCACTTGGATCAACTGACAAGAGTTATTCCAGCTTAATCAAAGGTCTCGAGTTTGAGTCCTAGGAATGTAACAGTGTAACTGGCCAGGGGCACCCACCTTTGTGGTGTTTGTCACGCCTTGATCCGGATTAATCTAGACCCTGTTAAGTCTCCAAAGCTTGAGTGAGGCAGGCTCAAGACAATAGGTGCTCATGCAAAAAAAAAAAGTCCTTAAGGACAAAGAGGCACATGCCTGTAGAACAGATCCTGTTCAAGTAACATCATTGCCAATATCAGCTAGCTAGATGGCTTTGACGTTGAATATTTCACTAATATAATTGATGATTAAAAAAATTTAATTCCTTTATATAATGCATAATATATATATATATATATATATCTTGCTTTACAATTTATAAGATACTTTTAAATAAAATTATGCATACCAACAAAGCTTATTAAATATATTTTGCAATATTATTTTAAAAAAACAAAGGCTAAAGTATATCTTCATTCCTTTAATTTTTTACAAAGTTTCATTTTTAATCCCTTAATTTTATAAATTGTCCTTTTAGTTCTTTAACTCTAACATCATTAGTTTTATCAACAAAAAATTTATAAATTAAACTTTTAAATATTAACAAAATATTCTTAAATGATGGCAAATTAAGCTTAATTTCTTTTAAAATAACTATAATTGGTATAAAAATAATAATTTAAAACTAACGATGTTAAGGTTAAAAAAGTAAAATGATATTTTATAATGCAAAGGGACCAAAATAAAACCTTATATAAATTAGAAGACCAAAGTACACTTGAACCAAAAATAAAAATATAAACTTTCAAAAAATGCCATTCACTTAATACTCTATTTGTGAAATAATATTAAAGAGAGAATATAACGGGAATAGTATTAATATTGAAAAATTAGCAATAATGAGATCTTATTTTTGTCAAAATATTTTATATTTTGGAATATCTAATCTTCCCAAAAATATCTTATAAATGGGGATGGAGGGAGTAATATATAGTGGCCAACGTTCAAAGTTCAAACTGAGCAACTTAAAGTTGAAAACTATGCAACGAGTGGCACGAAATGTTATATTAATGGAGGATGGTAATTCCAACTTTATTATTAGGGGACAAATCAAATTAAAACCGTTTAGTACAAGCTTATGCTGATCATTGGTCCCATTTATTTTTATCAATGAAATTATTTGTGCCTAATTTGACCATAATTTTGATCAACACATTAATTTTTTATATTATTAGGTAATTGTAGTTGCAATTCTTCAAATCAATACATTTGGATTGGACTAGGCATTGAACTAGTCCTAACATTGGTTCACTGAATTGTTGTTGAATCATGGTTAGACCGCGGTTGGGCTAATCTCACCCAAAATTATATTTTAAAAAAAATTTAGAAATATTTATTCATATATTGTCATGCATATCCAAATTTATCCTTTATTGTTTCGTAAGGTGAGCAGAACTAAACAAAATTGACCACACCAAACAAATCCAACCAATTCGATAAAAAATGAATAAAACTAATCATTAGTAATTTTGGGTTGATTTTATAAATTTGAAAACCAAATAGTTTGGTACAGGTTTTGGTTTTTCTTTTTTGAAATCTCAACCAAACTTGAGCCATAGCTTTTATATTTTTAAATATATTCTTTATGATTAATATTAGATTATTAGTGTTTATTTCTTAAAATTTTAAAACTTCAACTAAAATCCATTCCAAACACAAAATACTTTAATAAATTATACCTAACCCTTCCTTTCTCAATTTTGATATTAAAAAGTCAAATGCATATAGTGGTGTTATTCAAAGAATGATCTTTTAGATAACTTTAGATGCAGAATTCCCCTTTCTTTTTTTCTTAATTTAAAATGAGTTACTCTTCATTACAGATATCAAGACAATTTGTAATGAAATTTAGCTCATGTTAATTACAAAAGCATATACTTTGGCAATTGTAATTGCAAGTCTTCAAACCAATGTTGTTAGATTGAAGTATTGAACTGGTTAAACATTGGTTCACTCAAATGTTACGAATCATGGTCAGACCATGGTTGGGCTAATCTTAATCAAAATGATATCAATCAACTTATACATACAAAACTTGTTTTCTCCCATTGGTTCAATTAATTTTCTAAGTATGCATATGTTATTTTTTAATTATCTGCGAACTGCCGTTTTTGTTGTCAAATTTCAAATTGAAAAATCAAATTCCACGGGAGCATTAACTCCTCTAACAGTTTTCATATCGTCCTTTATGTCTGTTGCTCTTCCCCATGCCCATTAACTCAAATTTATGATCGATCCATTCGTTTATTTCCCTTTTGCTTTTACACAAATTGGATCTTTTTGTGTTCCCTTTCATCATCGTCCTTTATGTGGATTTGGATTTGGTAGCTGTCCCTAATATAGGTACTAAGTACTTGTTTCATCTATATTGTTGAAATCTAAATTAATGATTCAGATAAACTCATTCCATTTATGAATTTCAGATGGAGTGTGAATTCAAAAACGTTAATATGAATTTCAACAACTCATATAGGACAAGCATTTGGTGCCTGTATTAGGAACATGCACCGAATCCAAATCCCTTTTATGTTCGCTTGGCATATCTTTCTAGACATTTGGTCTTCCTCTTCCCTCAGACCACAGGTTTATTCTTTTTTCCATCTTTAAACATTCATTTGCTTCTTATTGCTTCGATCATCTTATTGCTTGGATCATTTTATAAAGTGATCCAAGTGAGAAGCATGATATAATTTTAAATTAACTATTAATTGATAAATATCAATTTTCAAATAATACTCAGATAAAATACTTTACATGATTCCTCATTCACCAATGAAAACATGTCAATGTAATTATTAATGTCCAAGCAATGTATCTGAACGTGGGTATGTTCTAAACAAAATTGAATTCAACTTTGCAATATTTATATGTTGATTAGGAGATGAGAATATTTACTTTATGATCAAAAATATCTTAAATATTAGGAAGCTAGAAAGAAAAGCTGAAGCTAAAGACAAAGATCTTTATAAGGACGAGGTGCTCGATATGAGTTGGAGCTTCGCATCATCCTAGTAATGTGAATAAAGTTCAACTTTTTGTTCTTGTTGACACTTTTTATTTGTTCATAATTTGATGTAGATAATATTTCCAAGGAAAAATGAAAACTATGGACTTTGTAAAGATATCAATAACAACTGAAGATACTCCTCTGGTCCTATCTATAAGAAACTTTTAACATGTTCCACTATAATCAAGGAAACCTAAAAATTCACTAACTCTGTCTAGAAATTTAATAATTTCTCAACTTTGCCCCTATTAAATATACATATTTTAACAACACATTTTTTTTCTCCAACATTCAATGGAGGTTAAATGGGAAAATTTGTAATGAAAATTTAATAAAGTGACTTATAAATAGGACAAAAAAATCTTCTCTCTCTACCCTATAAATAGGACCAGAGGGAGTATTGAATTGTTGAAACGTACTGCCATGAAAGAACCATGGTTTTATCCATAATTACAATACTTTTGATTATTGAAATAATCAATGAAAGGTGACTCGTGAATTTAAGGAAGATTACTTGTGAATTTTTGAAAATTCAATGATGAATGGATAGATAGTTTCATTAATATATATGTTATGACTTGTAAATTTAAAAATAGTCACTTGTGAAATTTAAGAAAGTTACTTTTGAATTTATGAAAAGTCAACTATGAATGGATATTTAAAATATGAGAGGTTGCCTAAATTATTGGTTTACAATTAAGACTATACCTGCTTCTGTGTAATCTTTGTGTGGTTCAATTCTCATGTTGAATCTCCAAACCCCAGTTCAATGATCAGCAATTAATACTATTCATATTCATTTACAATTAACATTCCATATTCACAAGTGACATTTCTTATATTCATAATTGACTATTCCTAAATCACAAGTGGAGACACATAAATTCACATGACAATATATTTATTCACAACTAAATTTTTATAAATTCACTAGTGACTATCTTAAAATGTACATGTGAGTATCCTTAAATTTGAAATGACAATTCATAAAACTATCTATTCATCATTTGCAATTGATTTTTCATTGATTCACAAGAAACGCTCCTTAGATTTATGAGTCACATTTCATTAATCCTAATTAAATTATATTTCAATAATTTGAAGTTTTCAATTGTGATTAATACCTTCACAAGATTTGTAATGGTTATTTTTTCAAATGAAAGTTTCCCTCCTCTCTATTTTCAAGCGTAATGCAGTCAACGTATATAAGAATAAAATAAAATTTGATATCTTGGACACGCATGTTCCTCATTATTTTGTGTGTGTGTTGTGTGTATCCACGCGCGCCAAATGAAATACATTTTCAAGTATTTGAGGTGAAGGTTGACGACTTTATATTTCATATAACGAATAATAGAGTTCAATACAGATTTTTATATCTTGTACACGTATGTTTTCTGCAATCCACAACGAATAAATTATTTTTTGTCATAATGATTAAGCTTTTAAAATGCACAAATTGTAACATCCTAAATTTTTAATTGGGAATTTGCTAAGATATTAAAGGTAAATTAGTAATTTGGAAAGTTAATCAAGTTAGAAGTGATTAAGATTGACTAATGCGGACCAAATCGAGCCTTTTAATTTGCTAATAGTGATTTTGGGTTGGGAATAGCTAATGGGCCACATTGGGGCCAATTGGGATGATGTAGCCACATAATTGGACTTTTGTCATCTGTGACGATGCATGGCCCCGCCCACCGCAATGTATAAATTTCAGCACTTAAGCAAATTGTGAGTTGCATCTCGGGGAAGAAAGAAAGAAAAGAAGAATGAAAGAGGAACAATGAGGGTCTACTAGCTAGGGCAAGTGAGGTTTGACATTTTAGCTTGGTTTGGAATATGTAATCAAATTGGTAAGCCTTCCACATACATCCTCTACTTCTCAAGTTTTATTTTCACTTAGGTTTTTGGATGTTTTAAGGTGGATTTCGGTTTGGGGGAGTTTTGACCGAATGCAATGAGTTAGATGGAGTTGATAGAAGGTTGTTTTGATTTCTAAACAATGAATAGAGTTTATATTGTCACGACCTAAACTTTGATTTGCGACTAGTGGATAGGCGAAACTAATATATTTACAATTTGCCTAGCAAGCACTACTAGAAAAACTATATTAACGAGGGACAAATCCCTTACTAAATACTATATATTCCTTGCCAAATTTGCAGCTAAAAGATGGCTCACTAAATTTAGCAAGTAACACATATTCTCTCGCTATTTGGTGAGGCATTTAGCGACAACTATAGTCCCTTACTAATTTTTAGCGAGGGACGAATCCCTCACTAAACATGTCCAAATATCAATAAATGTAGTAAGGAATGATATCTATTCACAAAGAATTTTAATAGTTTCCTGATCATCTAAAAAAATAGCAAGAGAGAAGTGAGTTTACCACTGATTCAATGATGGCATATATAACAAAGTGTGTGAAAGGGAAGCAAAGGCACAGAAGAGTTTTTTCACAAAGAACCTTCAATGATTAAATAAATGTACACCACAACGTTTTGAACTTCAAATATTCATTTTTACAAATTCTTCGTGCTAGAGAAATAGTTTCTCAATGCTTAACTAATAAGTCAAAGAATCATGTACTGAGCAACAAACAATCACCAATGTCTTGGTGGGAAATAACTATCCCTATAGTATAGTGTATCCATATTCCTTCCAAGCACAAAGGTGAGGAATAACCATCTTACCCTTGTATAAGATACCATATATTTATAATTAATGGTGAGGAATAACTTTCTCACCTATATAGTATATCTTATATATAACTCTCACATATAATTGTGAAAGATAATCATCTTACCAAATAGCATATACATATAAATATAAACAAAGACTTGAAAAGAAAAGAATTTGAAAAGAAAGACCAACAGAAAATAATTGAAATAATATTTTTAAAGGAAACAAATCTAAACTTTTTAGAAAATAGAAATTAAGACCAGAAATATTTTTAAAAAATAAAAATACATGATAATATTACAATAACAATAAACCAATGCTCATAACCATCATCACCCTTCACATCATACAATCACCATGTCAACCTCAAAGTCACATAATCCTGATTTATAAATCATCAACATGTATAAGACTAAAAATAATAAGTTAAACTAAACTTTTGACTCTAATTGTTCCTATGCTCTTAAGATAGCAAAGGAAGTAAAAAAAAAAAAAAATACAATTCGGATTTGCTTCCCAAACAAGGCAAAATAAAAAAACAAGTTGTTGGAACTAGAGACGACAGCAAAAGTATAAACAAAAGTACCACTTTACTATTCATACACACTCACCTGTTGGTCCAACAACGGAGATCTTGTTTTGTTTTCGTTTAAATTGAAGCACTGACTAAAAGATTTGTTCCACAAGTATCACCTATGCATATAACAAGACGTCATTATGGTTACTGGAAAATTAAGTTTTTCTTAAGTTTTTTCCCTTTTTATTAATTAAATACATCCTATGATATTGAAATCCAAATTTCAAATCTAAATTCTTATCTTTGACTCTAACGGAAACTTATGTATTTCTAAGCAATTCTCCTAAATATTCAATGAGTACAGCAATTACCTTGTAAGTAAAGCATTTTGATTTAAGGATATGAATTAGATTAAAATTTCCCGAACGCCCGACCGTGATTATTCATAAGCTTTCTACTTGAAATCTTTCCCGCATCTATGGTCAGTTGTTAGGTAGGACAAAATTTGGAATTCTACTGTTGATGAGCATAACGTGGTGTATATGAATTAATGAGGGTTCTCAATGATCAAACTGTTAAGGTTGAATCATAATGCCTTGATTGAGTAACAAAAAGTTACCATTAAAAATCAAAAAGTCATCGCTAAAAGTTTTTAGGAGCAAACTTTTCACCACCAAAACTTGGTCACTAAAAGTCTCGTTGCTAATAGTTTTTTGTGACAACAAACATAACGATAAGACTTTTGGTGGTAACTTTTTAGCAGCAAAAGTTGCCACTTAAAACCTTTAATAAAATTTTTTGAACTTTTGGTGGTGAGGCAACAAAAAGTCATCACCAAAAGTCATTTTCTTGTGAAAAAAAAAAACAAAGGAATCTCGTGCTGTCTACACCTCTTCATGCCATGTCACCTAACACCTTACCATGTGTGTGCCTTCTCATGACATGTCACTTGACACCTCATGCCATGTCACCCCACCACGTGTGTGCCTCCTCATGCCATGTCATACACCACATCGCCACATCACATATTCATTTTCAAATATGTCCAAGCCAATATTTGAGCTTTTGACCTCTACCCTTTAAGCTTTAAGTTCTCTTTTTTTGCTAGTTAAACTAAAACATATTTACAATTATTATATGTGAAATTAAATATATATTATTTAACTACATACATATATATCAAATAATATATTATTAAAAAGATATACATATATAATTTATTTTATTTTCAATTATTAATATCATAAAATAATTTATTTGACTGTATACATTATATTTTTAATAAAATATTTTTTAGCAACAAATATTTTTTTTCAGGAAAATGAATTTAAAGTGAAACACATTTTAAGTATTAAATAATTTTGTTATAAACATTTTAACCAATTTTTAAATTTTACTTTATTTTTTAAATGAAAATAATTGAGTATATAATTTAGTTATAAATGTGTGTTATACTAGTTTATATTAAACATCTTTTATTTTTATCTTCTCCATATTTTTCTGAAAAATTAATAAATAAATGATTAAATTTTCATATTCTCCCAAGTTAAATGCTTCCCCTTATTTTATTAAAAATAAATTTTATTTGAAAATTTTTAATTATCTTAAAAAATTATTTTAATAAAAAAATTAATTTAACCATATAAATTTTGTTAATAATCATTTTGAACAATTTTGAATTTTTAATGAATACTGATAACTTTTACAAAATAAAATAATTACAAGGATATCATATGTGGTTAATCTAGCTAACTTTTAATCATTCTCTACCTCATAACAATTGGGCAAATTTGAATAATTTTTCATATTATTATAAAAAAATCTTATTAGTAACTTTTTTTATAAAAATGGAAACATAAATACTATGTAGAAATTCATAAGATTTCCTTGCCAAAAAATGGTTGGAGCTTAGCAGATGGAGTAAATCTCATGTGTATACTAGGCTAAGTATTAAGTGTATAATATGTCAAGTACATCTCACGACATTTATACAACTTTAATGTCCTAATGCCATTTATGTATTTATATGTAAGTTAGTAGTTATATATAACTTAGCCTGATTATAATTGAAAGTGATCACCTATCAAGATTTTAATTATATTATATTAAAATACTAGATAAATAAGATCATTCTTATAAAAGATTTTGAATAGAGAAAAGGATCTAGAATGGAATGATTTTGAATATCGATTCATTAGTAAAAAGCCATCTCTGACTTTTGAATTACCGAAACAAGAACTTTATGTGAGAGTTGAAGCCCCAAAGGGGGAATTAGGAATTTTTCTAATAGGGGATCAAAATGGTTTTCCTTGGAGATGGAAAATTCATCCCCTGGGTTTTATCAATTTGCAAATTCTTCCTCAGTTAGTTATATATGTCTAAAAAGATTATGTATAATACAAAATTTAAAAATAATTTAATAATTAAACTTAATACATCTTCATTATTATTTATTTTTTTTTGATCCTATATATCATTTATTTCCCATTCTAGATATAAAATAAAAAATTTAATTTTATAAATATCCTTTGAATGTCACACCCCGATACTGAGGTTGTGACTGGCACAGAATATAAATAGATTCATACTTTATAAGCCTTAATTAATCAAAAAATT
The DNA here is from genome assembly GCF_029017545.1 of Prosopis cineraria. NCBI lineage: Eukaryota > Viridiplantae > Streptophyta > Magnoliopsida > Fabales > Fabaceae > Prosopis > Prosopis cineraria. Next base: position 18,912,881 of record NW_026555342.1, on the reverse strand, counting down.
AATTCAAGATAACAATATATAATTTATGTCTAAATGTAAGATTCGTAGAGTTGTAACCATTTAGTAAAAATTTTGGCAAAATCTCACCTATAATTAGGATCTTTTAAAATTTTTATAATAACAAAACTTGTCAGCCAAACTAAAAAGGAGTTTAGCTCCATATCAGTAAATTTTATAGTAATAAAATATGACTAGAACTTAACTACGGCATACGTGGAACACTAAATTACAATTGTATAATATAATACATAATTATATCAAAATAAATGGTCAATGTATACTTTCACATTCCAAAAAACAATTGTGCCCCTCAATAATCAATAGAAGGTGCAGGGTCAACTTCAATATCAAGATCAAAGAAAGTTTCTGGTGAGTAGCGTCTCAATTTATAGTTGAAGGAAATAATGAAAAACAAATCGATGAGTCAATTATAAGTTTACTAAGATAAGCAATTAAAAATAATATAAACACATATTTCATAAATATCAACATCAATAACTATGTAAATATAAAAATCAGGAATATATAAATCTAAATAAAAATTATTAGAAGTTTAAATTTCCTTTCTTTCTATTGTGTTTTTTTTAACACATACTTAAACATCTTGGGATATATATATATATATATATATGCTCAATATAAAATTCATATATAGTAAAAATAGTAGTTTGCTTCTTAAGATCAAATTTAAAGAAAATAACTTCAAAATTTCTTCTTTAGCAAGACTTAATCGAAATGATTAACAAAGATGAACATATAGTCCGCGAGGATAAGTAACTAACAAACGTGAACACAGTCCATGAGGGCAAATAACTGGCAAGCTCGGACAAAATAATCAATCATGGCTAGAAGCCATGAAATAAGCACAGGCATGAAGCCCACGAAACAAGCATGAGTGTGATGCTCACAAATATTTATCCCTTCGTTCCACGTGTGTTAGTCTGCACATGGGGCTAGCACCTCTTACAAGCACCTTACTAGTTAAGTGAACCATGGTATACTAAGAGCTAATGGAACTGTCGTTAGTATCTAGTGTTCTAAACTTAGTCCCTTTAGTAAACATAATCAAGCATGCAAGGGTTGGGGAAAAAAAAACTCAATGTTTTCATTTCCAAGGTATACCGATCAACTACCATCTTCCATTTCTAAACTCATTTTCCTTTCCTCCTTGTACAAATTATTGTATTAAAAATTTTCATACCATGATAGAATTAAATAATAAAATTACTTTAAAAAATTAGAACCATTTATTCTATATCAACTTCAATCAATTCTTATTCATAACATAAATCATAAAAGTAGAATTGAGAAGAATGTTTATACAATTTATAAAAGAATAATATCAAAATTTAAAATTTAAATAAAGAAAATCTATAAACACTTTGCAATAAATTATTCAAAACACTACCCACTCACCTAATAGTTTTTCAATAATTCTAAAACTTACTCCTCTTCAACTTGCTACTTACATCTCAAATGATTCCTTAACTTCCCTAATAAATAAATCATAATTCTAAATTCACTTATCAAGGAATTTCTAAGCACTTGGTGACATTTAATTTAAATCTAAAACAACATCACAACCTAAAATATACAATAATAAATTCATTATCAATTTAATAATTTACCAACAACCCAACTAAAGCAAGAGAAGACACTCCCATCCCTTTTGTACCTTCTTAAAGCTTAATGAAATGCCACAACCATTATTTAATTTAACATAATCTATCTTAAGTACTATAGGATTTCAATTTAATGACTCAAATCACTACGTACATATAGTCCTTCAAAACTAATAATATGAAAACTAAACAACTTACATTTTGCTCAATTCTCCTCTTATACATCTCAAGCTTAGCACCAATTGTCTATAGATGCAAACAATCTCACATATACTTCACTAAACTTCTATTTAGAAATTAACTATTTTAATTCAACCAAATTACTCTTTTAGGCATTTTAACAAATACCCTATAGGACCCCAATTGATTCGTAAATAAATATTTCCTTAGCCTTCTATCAACAAATAAATCTTCAAATAATAACCAAAATAGAACTGGCTTCATTTGTGTTGCAAGTATGCTTGAGACTAATAAACTATTTGACACTTCTTAATTCATTCTTATACCTTTTTTAACCTATTATCAATCATAAATCATAATAAACTATATCAACTATTTTTATGCTTTCTTTAAACTTAATAAAACACTATAACAATAACCCTATTTAAATCTTTCTCCTATTTGGTATCTTAAGATTTCAATCAATAGTTCAAGACAATATTTACACACATTTCTTCAAAATATTATATGACAATTTAACAACTTTCTTTCAAGCATTTTTGCAAATATCTTGAAAGCATTTATCAATAACCAACTCATGAAACAAGTATTCAATTAATATCTACAACTTCCAACATTTAATTCCATACCCAACTTTAACTCATCAGCATAATAAGATAACATCTATCATTGATCACAAATTAACATACCAATTTCCAGAAATTTTAACAGCAAGAGAAAGGAACAGTGGCTGTCAGCCAAGAAAAAAAGCTGAGCTTACCACCACAGTAGACGGCCAGCAGATGAGGAGGAAAGGAAGATGAAATCCATGCACCCGCTGACCCAGAGCAAGGAAGAAGCAGAGAAACAGTAAAAGGGAAAGAATTCCAGCGACCCAATCTACTGTCACAGCTGAATCTTGACAGAAAAAAAAATAGGAACAGATCACAATCTCTATTATTTAATCACACCCACACGAAACAAATAAGGGGCAGGGAGAAGATTTGGAGACCTTGGAGCAATGACAGAAGCGGAGGAAGAGTGACGGTACAGGGAAAAAGCAACGATCAACAGCCCGGAGCTCTTACCGCAACCAATCTCCACGGTGCTTCAATGCCCACAGCCAAACGAAATAAGGGGAGGAAGAAGGAAGTTTGGCAGATTCGTCTATGCAGGAAGATGAAGAAGTTGACAGAAGCAGAAACAGGGAGGAACAAATCAGCCTTGATCGGATTCTTTGTGACAGCAAATTCACGGTGACGTTGACAACCAATTTAGATGGAGAAGGCGAGCAGGAGATGAAGATTCATTAGAGCTGCTCTCTCGCTGAATCTGGAGTATACGACGATGAAGGAGAAGAAGTATGTCGGGGAAAAAGAAAGAGAACCGTGATGCTCTGTTTTTTTTTTTTTTCTTTTTTCCGCACGAAGAAGATAAAAAATTCTGATCAAAAGAAAAATTACAAAAATTACAAAAAAGAGTAAAAGAAAAATTACAAGAAAAAATATTCAAAATTACAAGAAAGGACACAAATTTTTTTTCCTAGAATTAAAAAAAAAGCCAAACTTTTTGCCCATAGAATTCAAACTCTTGATTTTTAAGAAAATTATTAATATAAATTTTAATAAACTATCACCATTCACTTGCTATAGAATTTTAACAATTAAATAAAATATTAATTGGGAAAAAAATTTTAATTTAAAATTTAGAATCATTATATTGAATGATTTTATTTAATTTTAAATTTTCAAAATAATTCATTAGAATTTTTTTATAATAATAACTTTATAAATTGTTTTGTATAATTTTAAATTATATTCAACTTTATTAAAAAAATAATTTACAACAAACATTGTTGTCAAGAGTAATTATATAATTTTTTTAATTTTTACATTGTTTTTTATAAAGCATAGCTAAAAGTTAAAAGATTCACTTCTAGTAATGACAATTAAAAGTCGCTGTTAAACATTTAAAAATTGTCGCCAAAAATTATATATTAGTTATGACTTTTGTCATGATCAAAGGTCTACTTTTGACAGTAATTTTTTTTGTTGCTACTAAAAATTACTACTAAAAATCATTTTTTTAGGGAGTCGTAAAATGATGAGAAAGATCATTTGGCGCGGAAACAGAGAAGGGTAGAAGGAAAAAGGAAAGAGAGAAGGAAGGATGGAGAAAGGGGAACGAATTATCTTCATCTGATAGCTAGTGGCCGTGAAGGGTAGATTTAGGTTTCCTACTGCCATATATATGTTTACTTTTATTGTAAATGTAAATTTACAATTTACAAAGATATAAATCCATTATCAAGTATTTTAAAAGATTGTGTCTTTTTTAATATATGACATTGTATTGGGTATAACCATATAAGATAAATATATAGATAATATCATTGAGATTGTTTCTATGATTCCAAGATTTAATAAAATTTATTAAATCTGTTTTTAATTAATTTTTTATGTTTTATTATCTTCTACTGAATGTACTTATCTCTTTCTATGAGTTCTTGATTGTGTCTTTTATTTTATAAGAATAGTTTCTAAAATTCGCTTTGGGTCATCACATTAGAGTTGTTTGATGTGGTGTTATGGATTAAGAAAACCCTAGAGGCGTAAATGTTTATTAGAGGGAAATGTAGCCCTAAAATTGTATTTGTCAGGATTATGGAAGCTTAAATGAGCTAATGGATAAGTAAGAATTGGTACAGCAGTGAGAAATAATGAAGTCCGGGAATTTTGAGCAGAAGGGTAGTTAGTTACCTATGATTTTGAATAGCAAGTTGATAAAAAGGAGTTGTTGACTTCTAGACTCACTCATTAGGAATCTTTGGGAAAGGAAGAAAACTTAAGAAAATTATATTTCACATATATCTTTTTGTAATAACCTTAAATTTAATTAAATTAAATTAAATTATATTTCACCACGTTATTTTATTTAAATTAGTTTTAGAGTAAGTGGAGAGTGATAGTTTAGAAGAACTTATGCTCGTAATTTTTTGAAGGTCCAAAGTTTGAATTTTATCGAGCAAAATTTTGATTTTATTTTGTTTAAAATTATAGAAGAAATTTTGGGTCCTTTTTGTAATTTTTCCTTTTGTCATGTCTTGTGGTTTTCCCAATATTCTTTTTCAGTTCACCTCATTTTTCTTCGTCTTCTTCACTGACATGAGCTACTCTAACTCTTCACCGTCGATCTGCGTTTCTGTTCTTCACTACCAACTTCCCTCTTGTCGCCGTTGGTCGTCCGCCATCCTTCTTCCATCAGTGTTGATCTTCCTTGGTGAAGTGGAGTTGCTGGATTTTCTGTTCTTGCTCGCCCCTGCTTCGTTTCCGCTCTTCTCTTGCTTCATCGGTCGACGTGTATGGTCTGTGAGTGTGTGAGCTTCAATTTCTTTTCCTTCCCAACTACTGGAAGTCGCAGGGGTGTATGTGGTATCACTGGTAAGCCTATTTTTGCGTCATCTAACCGATAGATGCATTTTTTTCCTCTTTGAGTTGCTGTGGCTGTTGAAGGAGGGAGCTGGAAATTTGTTTTAATTGGTTCAGCTAGTTGTTAGTAAATGAAGAAGCTTGTTGAATAAATCTATATGTATTAGAATTTTCAGTTGAAATTGTTCATTTTAGTTGCTCTCTAAGGTCATTTAAATGTTTGATTGAGATTAAATTTGAGATGTTTTGCGTTCTTAATTATGCTCGAGTGGTGTATAGAAATTTGATTTAGCAATTAAATGCATGATAGAAATTTTGACCAAAATGCAAGTTGTTCAATTTTTATATTATTAGTTTTAAAGGAATATGTATAGGTGGTGGCTTGAGCTATTAAATGGGATACTTAGAGGAGGTGATGTTAAATAATGGTTATAACATTTCATTAAGCCTTAAAAAGGTATAAAAGGTATAGAAAGGTCTTCTATTATTTTAGTTGGATTATTGTTAAGTTAATAATGTGATAAGGAAATTGTTGGCTGAACATGTATGGTTGTGATGTTAGTTGAAATTAATTTGAATGTCACTAATGGCTTGATGAATTAATTGACAAGTGATATTGAAGGAGGTAGAGGACTTATTAGAGTAAAAAGAATTTTTTTTTAATTATTGATGGTTAGGATATTAAAACATTTACTTATTCATATTAAGAAAAAAAATGAATAAGTGATATTTGAATTGTGATTGATTTATTAGGAAAATTAATGGCACCCTTAGAATTAAGAGAGAAACTGAAGTGAAGTAAGCTTTAGAATTATTAAAAAACTCTCAAGTGAGTAGGTAATGTCCCAAATAATTTCTTGCAAAGTATTTATAAAATTTTTTATTTTAATTTTTATATTATTCTTTTATAAATGGTATAAATATTCTTGTTAATTCTATTTTTTATGATTTATACAATTCTTCTTACTTACCTCATTTTTATATTAATTTGTTCGTTACAAAATCTGCTTTATTTTTATTAAAAATTATGCTATTATTAAGGAATATTTGAATCCAGTACATTATCAACCAATTATTTATTCTAAGCCTTTATGTTGTTTAAATTTTATAATTTATATGACAATGGTTAACACAGTGATTCATTTATGGAGAAAATTGAAAAAAAAATTATTGCCAAATATTATATTTTGAAATAAATAGTTTTAATTGAATGTTTCAACTCCATGCATGCCTGCTTTAATTAGGAAGATTGAGTTTAAAATGCTGGATGCTAACGGCAATTCCATTAACCCTTAATGCACTATGATACACCTAGCTAGTAAGATGCTTGTAGGAAGTGTTAGCCCTATGCGTAAGCCAACACACGTTAGTGCATATGATTGATTTGTGACTTCCAACCATACTTGATTATTTTGTGGCTTTAAGCTACGCTTGTCGGTGACTTACCCTCATAAATTGTGTGTCTATGTTTGTTAGTTATTTACCTTTGTGGACTGTATATTCATGCTTGTTAATCATTCTGATTAAGTTTCACTAAAAAAAAGAAATTTTGAAACTATTTTCTTTAAATTTGATCATGGAAAGAAAAATGTTATTTTTACTATATATGGATTATATATTAAGCTATATATATAACCCAAGATGTTTAAATATGTGTAGAAATTTAAAAGGGAAAAAAGGAAAGAAAATTTGAGATTTTAATAGTTTTTATTTGAATTTATGTATTCATAGTTTATATTATTTTTAATTGATTGTTTTAGTAAATTATAATTGACTCATTGATTTGCTTTCCATTATCTCTTTCAACTATAAATTGGGATGCTACTCACCAGAAAATTTTCTTTGATCTTAAATATTAAAATTGACCCTGCACCTCTTGCTAATCACTAAGGGATACAATTTCCTTTTGGAATTGTGAAAGCATTGTTATTTTGATGTAAATATATTTTGTACTATGAAATGATAAATTAGTGCTCAACGTATACTGTAGTTAAGTCCTAGTCTTGTTTTATTATTATGAAATCTGTTGATGTGAAGCTAAGCTCCTTTGTAGTTTGGTCGACAAGTTTTATTATTGTAAAAATTTTGAGAGGTTCTAATTATAGGAAAAACTCTGCCGAAATTTCTACAAAATGGTTGAAATTTTATGAATTTTAAATTTAGATGTAAATTATATTACTAGTTTGAATAAATTTTCTAGTTAATTAAGGCTTAAAGAATGTGTATCTATCTCATATTCTATGTTAGTCATACCCTTAGTACTAGTGGCAGAGCTAGGATCTTAGTTCAAAAGGGGCAGTGGTGGAGTCAAGATTCTTATCACAAGGAAAAGTTTGTTGTCTCTTCTAAATGCACTATTTCTCTTTCTTTTATTCTTTATTATTCTTTGTTTTTTAATTTAACCTTACAAAAACAGCGAGCTAACAAAAAAACATTCAATAAGTTTAATCTTGAGTCTTGAATCTCCTTTTTTTCATTGCTTTTTATCTTTCACTAGTCTCTAACTTGTATTTGAGATAAGGATGTTGTGGCTCTAGTTTAGTCAAATTAGATTTTTTTTCCTATTTTTTAATGAATTAATAAATAATATTGGTTTTTAAATATAATGAAATTGCAGGTTAATATTCACTGAGTTTTGAGTTAAAAAAATTAAATTTTAGATCTAGGCTATAAAAAATAAGAGTGAAATAGATTTAAAGTTTAAAATATTAAAATAAGGTAGTGTAAAGAATAAGAAAAAGAGGGTATAAACTACAAAATATCAAAACTCATACCCCATGCATGTTATTTTTGCATGTTAAGGATGTGCATATGCCCCCCCCCCCTCTCAACTACAAGTAGCTCCATCCATGCTCAGTTCTAGGGTGTGACTTTTGGTAAACTCAAAAGGTAGATGTAATTAGGAATCTAAATTCCCTCTCTATACTTATGTTATTGTATATATACATGAGTCTTGTGAACTAAAAATGCTTTTTTTTTATATGAAAAATGGTGTGTTGTTTTAGAAATTATGTGAAGTGGGCGGATAACTTGATTTTGTTATGCAGTATGATTTACTGAAATTAATGAGATTTTATTTTTATAATATAATTTTATACTGAATAGCATGTGTCAAGTGAACATGAAAACGTTTCATTGGCATGATCATGATTGAATATTGGGTGGAAGCAGTTCACCTTTGAGGGAAATCAAAATATAATTCCCTGTGGCCTTGCGAACACTTCGGGTGGTTGTTGAATTTTATTGTCGTGTTCATCATCTCCTACGAAAGAATGCATGGTTCCAGCATAGACATGTTCCCATAACTGGAATTGGTATGGTTTTGGCAATATGATGCCCTGTGAATTTGAGAATGGAGGAGTTTATGGTCTAAGAATGAGTGTCATGGCCTTTGGCCATGTTGCCCATCAGAAATTAAAAAGTTTGGACTAATCTAGTCACATATAGTAATCCTACTATATTCATAAATTCATTCAAAATAAATAAAGATGCTATAAAGAGGGATTAGCATTTATTATGCATAGATTTTATTTAATACTTGATATTGGATCATGTTTATTTATTTAAACTAATTGCCAACTTTGCATGCTCTAAAGTACCATTTCTCACCTAACCTAGAGAGATAGACGCATATAATTAAATTAAAAATAGTTTAGGATCTATGGTGATTTAAATCTTAACTTCATGATCTAATTAGTGCCTTTTGAGTGAGGTGGAAGCCAATTCAACACTAGTTAGACACACCCTAATATAGTGGAAGGCATTTAGGATACCTTATGAACAATTGTTACTATAAATAAAGAGAAAATAAATAACTAAATTAGAGTTAGCCATCCTAGTACGTGAATCATGATTCATAGCACTTGTCTAATTGTTTAGTCCATCATTTTTATTGTTTCTCTTTAGTTGTGTTATTTAATTAAATATTAAATCCCTTTTTAATCTATTTGCTCTTATAAAATAACAAAATTAACTACTTTCTTATGGGTTTGACTCCTACAATATTTCAGGAATTATTACTACATCGATTTTGGACACATGTGAAAGCAAGTTACTCTCAAATTTAGGAAACTTTAGAGAAAGAATTTTAGAGGATTTTGATCCAATTTCAACATATTCACAACATGCAAAACCATGACTATCCCACACAAATTGTACTTAATAGTACCTTTTTTTTTCCATAGATATTCTTATATTGAAGATAATCTTATTCAAGACATTATCAGACATTAAATGTGGGAATCTTTTCCATTGAAAATTTGAACCTTGATTTTTCATATTGTGAGAGACTAAGTTTTTTTTTTTTTTTTAACTAAATACAACCTCCATTGATACATACGGGTACATTTTGAAGGTGTTAAATGTTTCCCTTCTCATTGTTTTCTGTTAAGACTAAACCCAAAATCAATGTCGGTCCAGTAGAGCACTCAAGCGCAAGGCTCGTTGAAGTAACCGTGAACAGGCCCAAGCCCAATAACCCTTAATCTACCTCTGCTCTTAACTCTTTCGGCTCAGCCTTATAGTACTCTTTATCCTTTATCTGCGTATACGTGGCCTCCACTCCTGTATTCTATTGTTGCGTGCTTTCCCATATAAGCTATTTTAATGCTCTTGGCTATTTGCGCCACTTGATATATGCAATGTGCACTTGACTATTTAACCAGTAGTATATATCCAGGTTAATGAATAAAATAACCTCTCGCTTTAAATTACAAGATATTTTTAAAAAGAATTTAATATTTTAATGTATAAGACATTTTAATAAAAATAAAATTTTATTAATGATATTTTTTTAATATTATCTTTCTCATATATTCTCTTTCTTCAATATGTTTTCATTAATGAAGTATTAAATGAATGACATTTTGAAAGTTTATATTTTTTTTAAAATAGTAAGGTTGTAAAGTATATTTAATGAGTTTTATTGATATGTAAAATTTTATGTAAATATGTTTTATAATTTGGGACAAAGAGAGTAGTTTTCTTTTCTTTTTTCTTTTTTCAGTATTACAAAGTGAAGATTAAAGACTTCATATTTCATCTAGAATATTCAATAGGATTTGCAAACGTGATTTACAAAAATGTTAACTTGCCGAGTAATAATAAAGAGTAATATACATTTTTATCATGTCTTGCACAAGTATTTTCTGTCATCCGCACAAGTTTTTCCGACCAGAATAATTGAGCCTTTAAAAATGAAAAAGTGAATGATGTTCATTAAATTGATCGATAATAATGTAAATTATCAATATAATTTTGAGTTTCAACATCTTAACGGTTCATCAGTGAAGCCGTTTAAAAAATACAAAAAAAAAAAATCAATATGAACCTACAAAATAAAATTTTCAATCAATGCCATCTAGCCAGTGAGGACTAGGTTTAGAACATTGTAATTTCCTTCTGTACTGGCCACCGCAAGTTAGCTCAAATAGCAAGGATATAGGGTGGGATAAGAATAGAGGTCAAGGATTCCAATATTCAAGATAAAATGGAAAAAAAAAATTGTTCCCACACTAATTTGTGAGTTACACTACCACAAAATTATTAAAATAAGACGTTTCATACTTGATGATTATTAAAGAAAAAGGTCAAAAAAAAGGCGGAGAATACTTTATGGTTGTTTAGAAACAACCATCAAGTAAATAGGCATATACTTGACAGTTATAACTAAATAACCGTCTAATATGTTGCCAAAGAATATTTGACGGTTTTTCAAAGTGAATAGTCAAATATAGGCTTATCATATTTGACGATTTTATTTAAAAAGCATCAATTATATTATTTAAAAAAGAATTTTTTAAAAATACATATATTTGATGCTTATTTTAAAAAAACATCAAATATATAATACATATATTTGACGATTATCTCTAAATAGGCATTAAATATAGAATACTTGATGGTTATTTTTGTCAAGTATTGTCTTTTAAAATCAATTTCCATAACTAAATCGTTCATTCTTTGTTCATGCTTAAATGACTTGAAACCTCTCTAGACAAATGTGAAAACATATTTTCGACCATCAAACCTAAATTTCACCTTGTTTCGAGGCTAGGTTCATGGTTTTTGCTTCCATTTTCTCATTTTGAAGTTTGTGTTCCTCTTCATCTAGTCTCCCGCATGCTCTTATTGTTGTTTTCATTTTTCTCTAATTCCTTGAGGTATGTTCTTTGATTTTTTTTTTGTCGTTAATCATTCTTTGTTGACCTGTGGCTCTGTTCTTCATTGTAGCTCTCTGTTCTTCTTCATTTTTTTTGTTGATTGATTTTGGGTGTTTTAGGTTTTGATTTTAAGAGTTCATAAATTTTCCTATTAAATTTATAGTTAATTTGAATATTTTCTTAGTTAATTGTTGCATTCATTGTTTTCTTTTGTATTTGCTATTGCCATGTGGACTGATCAATATGCTATTAATGCTAAGTAATCTTGAATGTAGTTGTATATTTATTGTTTAGCTTATATGTTGACTAGAGTAGGATATTCAAGACTAAAATTTTAGAATGAAAAGAGGGCATAAGACCTGAGAAATGTCCATTTTTAAGCCGTTATGCTGTTGAGATTTTTTTAATATGTAAGACTTGTTTGGTTTGTTATGTGATTATCGTTGCTGCTGTTGTATCTGTTGTTTTAGATTAATCAAGAGAGCATAAAGCTTGCAAAACTCTCATAGGTTATAGTATTAAAAATTAGCTATTTATTAGTTTTAAATAAGATTAAAGAGGGAATATGCAAATATGTGGTTAGTGACACATTGACTGATTGATACTTTGTATCTAACTCTCCAAATATGTAAGAGTAGTCAAAGTCATTAATCACATTTCCCTCTTGATCTTTTTAGAAATTATGGATAAGGAATGAATGTCTGTTAATTATCTATCTAAGGAATATTAGGATAGGGTAGTAGATTTTGTTAAGTTTGCAGTTAAGCACGCAAATGATCCTATTAGGATTGTTTACTTGTGTTTAAAGTGTAGCCTTATGAAGTAAAATAACAGGGTCTAACAATAATGGAAGAGATGACAAAGACAAGAGCTACAGGAAAAAAAATTGATGTGCAATGGAACAAGAAAGGGCAAGCAATTAAATCCTTAAAATTTATAAGTTATATTGGGGTGGTGGCAAAGACTACTGTGCCTATCACAATAAAATCATGGAGCAAAGTAGATGAGGCCACAAAGGCTCTTGTTTGAGATACTATAGCAGTAAGTTACATTTTACTAAATATATTTTAGTATAAACTATTTTTAAAATTGATGCATATGATATGTTGTTTATTTTATTCTATAGTCAAGATTTAACATTGATGAGAGTAGGAAAGATTTTATCCTACAAAAGGCTAGGAGGACACTACAGTCTTTTAGATATTTCATCACATAGAAATATTTGAAAGATCCTGATGCTAAATTTGTAGCTTGAGTTCCTCCCTTATTATAGCCTTTTGTAAAACAAGAGAATTGAGATGCTTTTGTTGCCTCATGATGTGAGAAGGAATTCAAGGTATTAGTATTTCTTAAATTTCAAGTTTGGTATTATTTATTGATTGTATGTGTATGTACTAACAAAATTTTTTTGTTATTAACTTGTTAAGGAATTAAGTGCTCAGAATAGGGAGAGAGTAGCGAAGAATAAATATCCTTACATAGCAAAGAGGTTGGGGTATGCAGGCATTGAGCAGAAACAAGTAGAGGAGGAGGGATCAGAGGTTACCATATCCCACCATAAGCTCTGGGCATTGGCACGTATGAATAAAGAAAGAATTATTGACAACCCCTGCATGAAGGAGGTTACTGAAAAAATTATAAGTATTATACTTATCTATTACTTAATAATTGATTATGAATATCCAAACTAATCATATTTACTCACATAGGATTCCATCTCTCAAGAAGTCTCACAAGGCAAGCTTCCTAAGCATGAGAATATCTTAGCCAAGGCATTGGGAACTATTGACCACCCTAGTTAGGTCAGGGGTGTCGACTTTTGCATCACAAAGAAGCAATATTTTGGCAAGATAAAGAAGCAAACATCAGCTTCTTTATTTGAGGTCCAAGAGCTGAGAGAAGTACAAGTCATTATGAGGAAGCAACTACTAGCCTAGGCAGCACTAATTGACATGTTGATGATATTGGATAGGAAGGCGTAGTGGAAGATTAAAATTTTAAAGGCTCTATCCTGATATGAACCGAACAAACTTTTTAAGTTAAGGTGGATAAAAGAGTTACGTTTTAATTCTTTGAACTTAGGGTACATTATCTTCAAGAGTTTGGATCTCAGGAGCTGACAATATAGATCTGCTCCCTCTATCGGTATCCACATGAACAGCTCTCTAGCGCTTCCAGTGTCCATTCATCTTTGAACATTATTTTTCTTTTTATATGGTGTTTCATGGCTCTCAAAGTATTTTTACCGTCAGAACTTTTCTAACTCTCTCATCTTTCATAAAGGACGTCCCTATCTATATATAGTATATAGATAAGTGTTTTTGTCTTTCACTTAAAAGCCCACGAAAATTTAATTAAATTTGTCTCATAAATTTAATTCATAATATCATATCTAATTCAAATTTATCTTATAAATTCAAATTATAAAACTAACATGATATTCTCTCATATCATGTTTGTTTAATTAGGGCAAGAATGATTGCAACTATTTGTCAGACACTCCTGAACGTAGAGTGGTTACAATAGGGCATGTGTATAACATTCTTGGGGACATGATCTATAATCATCCCCTCCAACTTGACTATGTTAGAGTTTCTCTACTTGTTGCCATTGACCCCAACTATCTATTGGCTGTTCCTACTAATAAGGCACAGACGATGGGAGAAGCAGTAAGGGGCTTTGTTGTATGGCCTAGCTAAGTTGTAACAGTGGTAACACTAGAGATGGTAAAGGACCCATTGCCTCCAAAGAAAAAGGTATAGTTTAAATAGTTATTTATAATTTTATAATATAATTATAAATATCTAACTCTTTTGTTGTGCAACTGAGAGGGAAGAGCAAGTTGAAAGGTAAGTTAGGCTATACCAAAGAGTCAGCCATAGTTTTGCAATATCCAGCAGTACTGGTGCCAGTTGTAGAATACAAATACCGTGCCTCTCTTAAGACATATGCAATAGCTATGAAGATGGCTCGTCAAGTAGTGATTGGGGATATCATTAGTTTTGATGATGGGCTGTACAGCAGACCAGGCTCATTTGAAGTTGTTTGGGATGAAATTCTAAATGAAATCCTCAAGCGTAAAATGGCCAATACTAGTCTGATGAGCTTTTACATGAGGTATTTCTTCGATAGTGCTCAATTAATTACTTAAATTTGTGTGTGTGTGTGTGCGTGCATGCACGTGTATTAACCTGGTTATTTTTTCACCCAAGCTACCTTTATACCTCATTTATGGTTCTTGGTGGCCTCAAGTCGAGATTCAAGCTAGTTAATTCCCACGATGTCTTTGCCTATAATGAAATTACAAAGGAAGCTCTTAAAGATCAAGCAAGGTAGCTTTTGGATCAATTCAAGGATAGGGGAGTAGACAATGATATTTTCTTTCTCACTTCTTACTACCAAGGGTGAGCTACTTTCTAGCTACCTTTAGTACAAGTAAATATTTTTTTTATTTACTTCTTTGATAACACTTGTTATTTCTTATTAGGAGGCACTGGATGCTTATTGTGGTTAACCTTGTTGCTTCAAAAATTTGGTATCTCGATCCTTTTAATGGAGAACCAAGCAATAGGCCAAATATGGTGGAACTTTTTAATAAGTAAGTTGAATTTTTGTCAATTGTTATTTTAATATCCATATATATATATATATATATATATTGAATTTCTAACATTTATTCTTTACTTCCTTTTCAAAGTTGTGGTCTTGTATCGTAATATGACCAACAAGACCTTGTCCTCCAACTTAAGGGCATTAGACTTTTATGAGAAATGGGTCATAGTTAAGGCAAACCTAATTGGTTGAGCTTTTAATCAACAAACTGTGGCCTTTTAACTATTATTTTATTGATACGTATTTTTTTCAGTGTCCATTCCAACCAAAGCAGAGCAATGATTGTGGCTATTTCTTAATGAGATTCTTGAAGGACATTATCACTTATGCCCCTATCACATTACCTAACAAGGTATATATTAAATTTAATGACACTTAAATTATAAATTTTAACAACTTTTATTAGATACCTATTCACTTGATTTTGTTGTAACTCTTTGCCTATAATATTTCGAGGATGCCTATTGTGTTTGCTATGCCTCTGCACATATAGAGGAAACCTTTAAAAATGTAGCTCAAGCCATGTTCAACATGTGGATAGTAGCAGTGTTAGGCCTAATTAATTTTGGTATTGGTATACACATCTATTTTTTTAGACAATTTTATGTTTGAGGCCAATTAGTTTTAAAATTTTAGCTTGCAAAGTAGATAAAATTATAGAATTTTTATGACATTGGGTTTAGGGTATAGGTAGATATAGAAATTAAATATGTTTAGATTGTAATTTCAATATAAATAACGATTCATTTGTTTTTGATTGCTGGCTAGCTTGTATATATATTAGATTGCTTTGTATTTGTAAGGGACTGCTTGAAAAGCAGCCCTCAATTTTACAAAAAAAAAAAAAACCATAAATACTTGACAGTTATTTTGAAATAAACATTAGGTATAACTTTACCTGACGGTTATTTTGAAATAATCATCAAGTCTTTTGAAATACTTGATAGTTATTTTAAAATAACTGTTAAATATTGTGGCAATATGTAACATAGCATTTGCCAAAAATGTTTGACAGTTTTTCATTTATAATTAACTATCAAATATTTTTAAATACTTGATGATTTTTTTTAATAATCGTCAAGTATATTTCTACAGGCCTCCTAGGCTATCATTGTTTAAGTGATTACTTGATGGTTATCTTGAAATAACTATCAAGCAATCTCTAAAATATTTGTTGGTTTTAAACTGTCAAATAATTATATGGCGCATCATTACTTGATGGTTAAAAATTGTTAAATAATTTCTAAGATAACCATCAAGTAAAAAGGTATTTTGTGGTAGTGTTACTCCCTCCATTTAAAAATACAAATAGTTTTAAGAAAAAATTTGTATATCAATAAAATTTTCATTCTCATAAAAGATATATTACTTTTTTCTTTTTATCCTTTATTCTAATTATGCGTCAATGTATTCCATAATGAGCGAGAAATAACTTTACATAAAGATCTAGATTAACAAATATAAGAGATAAAATTGGATTTTTTTTTCACATAATTGTATTAAGTTGCTTATATTTTATATCAAAATTAGCTAAAAAAATGCTTATATTTTGAACAAGGGTAATTTGTAAGAAAATTCTTGAGGATACAAGTGCTTGTGGTTGTTATTAGCTGTAGGTTGCAAGTGCCTTTTGTTGCCATGATGTGAGTGTGGAGTGAGAGTTTTAGATTAGTTGAAACTTAGGGAGTTAGATTTTCTCCTCTGTAAAGGAGAGATTAGTGCAAATCTAAATTGTCAAAATGAATTTTAAAATTAGATTTAATAATTTTTAAAATTATAAATTTAATTTAAATGATTTAGATTTATAGTGGAGAGATAATGAAGAAAAAAAAAGTAAAGGAGAGAAACCAACTCCAAAACTTGGTGAGTTTGAGGAGATCATGAGCTATCAAATGAAACCCTATATTTTAAGATGAGAAGGGTAACTTATTGTACTGTGGGTGAGCATAGGAAAACCTCTATTTGTTTACCTTGATGCAACAATAACAAAATATATATTAAATAGTAGAACCCAATTATATAACTTTCTCTATATGCTTTACCCTCATTATCTTGTACTCCTCTCGATTTTTATTATAAAACACTTCTAATCATATTATTGAAATCAAGGAGAGATGGTTGGGTTATTCATTTTTTAAAAAACATAAAATAAGCCATTAATTTTACTTGAATTTAAATGAAACATTTTTAAATTAGGTTAATATGCAATTCAAACCTTGAACTATAGATCCATGGGCAATTTGAACCTTAAACTTTTAAATGTACATTTTGAACTCTAAACCAATAATTTTTAAATAGATGATCAGACCGATTATTGACTGGTCCAAATTTTGACTCGACTAGAAGGGAAAAACCATGTGAGATGTTGAGTCAGTCCAAACTACCAGTTAGGCTACAAACTAAATTTGAGCCAGGAATTGGTTTTGGTTTTTAAAAACCAAACGGTTCTTTTTTTTTTTGTGTATTTGAGCCCTAAAAGAAAAGGCAGAGCTGCAAAGCATGCATTTTTGGCTTTCTACTTTGTTTATTGTATTGCACTTTATCTTTAAGCTTTGATTTCAAGCTTCTGCCACTGTGACTTCATTGATTCGCTCCTCCTCTCATCCCATTCTTTGTGACTTTGGCAGTGTGGCAGTGTAATTTCCTTCCTCTTCCCCTATCGATCAATGTCGATGACAGTAGACACAACACACAACTGCTATTTTCCTCCTCTTCCTCATCCTCACCGATTTATCCTCTTCCTTGACCATGGGACACACTAAAGCCAAGAAGCTATTGACGGACTAAACCATAAACATAGGGTGACAAGGTAGAGTATCCAATCTTGTTTGTGATCATTTTCTTCATCCTTCACGTTTAGTTGGAGTTTAAAATCTTTTGATCTTCTTCTTCCTCTGTCTGGCTCTTCTTCATCGTCTAAGTAAGTTTTAATTTTTATGTATTTCAAATTTTTAATTCCTTAGAAGTTCAAATTCATTATCTATTAGAGATCTAATATGATTGAATGCTATATATGCCTACATGTAATGATTGTGTAATGGATTTTAAATTGTAAGAAACTGCCTGCAAGCACTCATTGACAATGCATCAATTAGTTGATAGCCAATTTGAGATTGACCACTAGGATCTATATATCAAATAAAGTAGAGATGCAGAAGATTCAGGGGTATAAGGATGAAAAATGAAGAGAAGAGTACTTTGAACATTCTTCATGTTGGATAAAGACTTGTAATTAACCCTTAACAAAGTCAAAAGCTATTATCTTAACATATTTCAGACATCTTTCATTGCCATATCTTACATGCCTACATTTCCTCAGAAAAGTTGTTATGTAATTCGCCTGACCTCTTTATTCCTTTCCTTTCTTTCTGTCTTCAAAGCTAAGAGATTTTCTATTGTGCTATTCACATGACTCATATTAGATTTTTATTTATTCTTCTTTGTTTATACTTTATATATTGATTAGGTCTCTTAATGACAAATCTAAATTTTGCCTTGTAGAAATGACATTTGAAAATGCTTCAACTACTGCATCAACACAATTTGTTAAATCAAAGACAGATCCAACATGGGAGCATTATGCTGAGGTTAAGCTCCCAGATGGCAAAGTTCACCTAAAATATTTGTATTGTGTAAAAGAATTTGGTGGTAGAGGGATTCCTAGAATGAAATAACATCTTGCTAGAAAGAAAGGGGATGCAATAAGTTACAAAAAGGTGCTTGTTGATATTTGCTACTAACTGGAAGAAAATTTGAAGGAGATTAAGGAGAATAAAGGCAAGAAGTAAGATAATTATGAAGAGGACAATCCATATGGCAATGTCACACCATTAGAAAGCAATGATGGAAATTCACAAGAAATTTGTACTCCTCAATCTCAAACCTTTAAGGAAAGTCAGCCATAAAGTCAAACTTAACTTGAAAAAAGAAAGGCACCTATTAATAAATATTTTGCACTAAGAACAACTCCAGGAGCATAGCTAGGGATATGAAGTGCACTTGCAGATAAAGAACCTATATGTAAAGTAGACATGGCTTTTGCTAAGTGGATGTATGATTGTTGTATCCCATTGAATGTTATCAATTCAGCATTCTTTCAAACTATTATTGATGCATTTACAACTACTGGCCTTAGTTATAAAGGGCCAAGTTATCATGCCATGAGAACTAAATTACTACTTGATACTAAAAAGAAAGTTTAGTTAGTATTTGATAGTTTTAGAAACTTTTGGGAGGATATTGGTTGTACAATCATGGCTGATGGTTGGTAAGATCAAGTAAATAGACAATTGATTAACTTTCTTGTCTACTCTCCTAGGGGAATTATTTTTATTAAATCTATTATTGTATCAAACATAGTCAAGGATGCCCAAAATTTGTGCAACTTGTTTACTAAAATTTTTGATTTTATTGAAGTTAGAATTGTTATGCACTTGGAAACTAATAATGCAGCTAATTATAAAGTTGTTGGGTGGTTATTATGTGACAAATTTTCTTGTATTTTTTAGTCTTCTTGTATTGCACATTGTTTGAACTTCATTTTAAGAGATATTAGTAAAATGGGTGTTGTGACTCGCTTGGCAACATGTGCATCTATGGTGTCAAAGTTTGTTTATAATCATGGTTTTTGGCTTGCTTGGTTGAGAAAAAGAGAAGGTTGGATTAAAATTATTCGCCTTACGGTGACACGATTTGCTATTACTTTCATTGCATTGAAAAGTATTCATGAGCATAAACATGATTTGCAAGCCTTAGTAACTAGCAAAGTGTTTTTAGATTCTAGATATTCAAAAGGGGAAAAGGCAAAGGATGTGACTTCAATAGTATTAGACAATCAATTTTGGAATTATTGTAAAATTGTGGTCCAAATTATTTCACTACTTATTCGATTGTTGATAATTGTTGATGCTAATGAGCGACCTTCACTTGGGTATGTATATGATAGCATGTATAGGGCAAGAAAGACTATCAAGAATATATTAATGAACAAAAAGCCCTTGTACAAGCCTTACACAAGGATTATTAAGAAAAGGTGGGATTCTCAACTTTATCAGAAGCTTTATGCAGCAACTTATTTCTTAAATCCTATGTTCTTTATTGATAAGTAGAGCTTCTGTAAAAAGTCTAACTTATAACTAGATTTCTTAATATTTTGGATAAGACAATTACTACTAACAAAACAAAGTTTGTGCAAGAAAATTTGTTATATCAAAATAGAGTTGAGAGCTTCAGTCATTCCTCAGCCAGTTCATCTATAAACTCATTGTGGCAAGGTAAATTTTAATACTCTTGTCATTTCACTATAATACTTTTTATAGTTCTTACTTATGTTTATCTTTGATGTTAAATTTCATGGATGAATGGTAGAAAATATTTAGTGATAGTGCACTAAATGTTAAAAAATTGGTAATGAGACTCTTGAGCCAAACTTCATCTTCATTTGATTGTGAAAGAAATTAGAGTGTTTTTGAAAGAATACACTCTAAAAAAAGGAATAGGTTGGATCATAAAATGTTAAATGATCTTGTGTTTATTCATTACAATCTTTGTTTGAGAAATAAGTATATTATTTAATCATAGCTAAACTTTGTTTAACTTGAGTTTAATTATAAGTTGTTAACTTCTAAAGTTTTAATACTTTAGTTACATGTTTTAGAGTTTATAACAAGAAAAGATTTTTTGATCCTATTGATTATGAAAGTATTGGTGAGATTTAGTATTGGATCATGGAAGATGAAAATTCTATTATCCTTAATTATGATGAGATAGAAGAAGCTATGCTTAATGGTGATACAATAATTCCACAACTTTCTATCAATCAAGATTAAGGTTTGATCTTTGATGTTTTCTACTATTTAGTCATGTTATTTTTTTTCCTTATCGTGTGCATTACTTATTAATTTTAATGCTTGATTTGTTACATTATTCAATAAAGGTAATAATGAAGGAGGCAATAAGGTTCCAACTGAGGGTAGATGTTCAATCATGAGAAGACTTGATTTGAGATCTTTTGCCTAGTAAGATGTTGAAACTTATAATGATGATGATTTTCAGAAAACTCATACTTAGCTTAATCAGGATCTACCAATCTTTGACAAGTCATGAATTCATAAATATGATGTTATGCTTGTTTAAATTGTTGGTGTGTTGTGTTGTATTGTCTTGTTAGTTGTTACTTTGTCATACATTGAAGTTGAAGTTGACTACTTGATTTGATATTTTAATTATTTGATATTTTGTTTATATTATTATATAGATATAAGATTTTTTAATTTAATTATTACGTCATCGATTCGACCATTGGTTCAATCCAATTGAACCATGCAAACAGTGAACCGTTGGCCTCTCTAGTTCAATGTTCGGTTTGATTATGGAAATATTGCCCTAAATAATTAAAGTTGGGGTATTTTGCTCTTACCGTTAAATTTCAACAAATGTTCATTAAATTGGGGATTAATATGCAATTTTTACCAAATTACTCTCCCTCTCTCTCCTATCATTGTTTGGTGAAAATTGCATATTAAGTCTCAATTGAATGAACATTTGTCTAAACTTAACGGAGCAAAATTACCCTAATTTTAATTATTTAGAGTTTAAAATGTACATTTTAAAAGTTTATGATTCAAATAGTCCTTGAATCTATAATTTAGAGTTTAAATTGTATATTAACCTTTTTAAATTTGTATTTTATTCTCTCACATAATTAATGAATTTAAATAGTATTAATATTGGAACAATATAATTAATACCTCACCAAGTATTTTATATATTAAAAATTAAGGATTTTTTTATAATACACCTTATAATAGGGACTAGAGCGAGCATTTGTTTTATCTATGCATTAAAGGTTATTTAATTATCTCTCTCCTTGTCATTAACATGCCATTTCAGCAATCGATTACAAAATTATCCACCTTAAAATGCTGCTGGGCATGACGGCAATATTGTTGGACCTTTTACCCAAAAGGGAAAAAAAAAAAAAGGGACATGAAGCCAATATTTACATATTCTGGGTTTCGATATAAAGAATACAACTTTCTCCATGAAATCATCAGAATACTCTCAGACTGACTACAACATGTCCGAAACGAGTTTGGTTTGGATGCTCGTTATTGTGATGAGATTTAAACTATTCAGATTTTAATATAAATGGTCCAAATTTAAATTATTATATATAAATATATATATTATATTTTTTAAAGTAAAAATTTATAAAAATTATAAATTTATTTTAATAAATTTTTATTTTTAATATGGTTTAGATTTAATTTGAAGAGTTCAATTTAATATTAAAATTTTTATAATTATTATATATTGGTTATTCATATGTATTTTATACTATCCATATTAACACCAAATTAAATCTAGATTGTGCAGAGTACATCTGAATAATCAATATATATTAATTATAAAAATTTTAATATTAAATTAGACTCTTCAAATTAAAACTAAACCATATTAAAAATAAAAAAATTATTAAAATTATTTTATAATTTTTATTTTAAAAAATGTAATATATAGTGATAATTTAAATTTGGACCATTTAAATTCATCACGCTAATGAGCACCGTGATCCCCAAACCGGGTCCATCAAAAGTGTGAGTGGACGAACGCATGCCTCAAGCTAAAATTCCAACTAGCTCATCATTGGTTCGTACAAGTCGTCATGGAGTTTAAAACCCAATAGTCCAATCAAAATGACACATCCAGTTCACTCTTTTTTTAGGAAAGTATGGACACTGGGATGTTAAAAATATAAAATAATTTTAATTTTTAAAAATTTAATAATAATCTTTTTTAATCATGCTTTTATTAAATAAATCACTTTATATTTTTTTAAAATGAAAACCTATTAAATAAAAATAAATATAAAAAAATATAATTTATTTAAACACAAGTAACTATTTTATTAGGGTGAAATTTGATTAAAAATATTTTATATTTTTAAACAAGGGAGTATACTTAGTTCAGAGTAGTTTGCAAGACTGAGTCAGCAGACAAGTTATTATAATTTTATACTAACATATATAGAATTCAAAAAACATTGAGCCTTCCATGAAAGCACTTTTTCTCATCCTCTATCCAAAAATATTAAGAAAATTAAGGAATTTATAATTAAAAAAATTAGACAATTACTTTTAATCATATTTTTAAAGATGCTAACAAATGTGTTGATATACTTACTTATCAAGTTTTTCAAAAAAAATTCAAATCTTATTATTTTTTAATGAATCACCTGTATGATGTAAAATTATCTTAAATTCTGACATCAGCTAATTTTTATAAATTTTGCATGATTTTTTTTGTCCGTTGTAATAAAAAAAAAAAACAACACTGAGCATGCAAGATGAGGTCATCGTTTTGTACGAACTGGTACGTTTTGAAGAAGAGGAATTTTTCATTCTCTCTACTTCCAAGCAAAATAGAAAATTGAAAAAATTGTATTAGAATATAATAATTTTGATATCTTGGACACGTATGTTCCCCCAATATTATGCATCCATGAGCGCCAAATAAAATTAGATATATTTTCCAGTATTTGAAAGGTGAAGATTGACGACTTCATATATTTCATATTGTAAATGAATAATATAGAGTTAATATATTTTTTTAATATCTTGTACACGTGTTCATTTTCTAGTTATCGATGATCGATTCTGCAGGCATATGTGATTCTTCTAGTTGAAAATCACATCCGTTACCTCTCATAACACTAGTTTCCTTTTTGGCTGAGAACCTCTTCCATATATCCGTGGCCATCCCTCTCTGTACATCTCTAGAGCCCTTGCAAGTTATATTCGTGCGTGGTTGGATATGAAGACTCCTATTTTTGGCTGCATTGATTAGATCCTCAACCTCTTGGGCACAATTTGACTTTATACGGCCTAGTAGAATTGAATTTGTGCAGCACACGCAAATGCAAATGTGCGAAAATATACTGAATAAAACAACAAAAAATCTTATCACACTAAATGAGGTTTGCAACTGCATGGATTACACAATATCATTGTTCTATATTAACAATCAAGCCTTTTGGTATATTTAGGGACTGATTTCTTTTAAAATGCTTTATTTTTTGTTTGTAAAAAATGTTAAAATTAATTTTGGCTGCCCAACTTTTATGTAGGATTTAATTTTGGCCCCACTTGAATAAGTTTCTAGATTAGTCCTTGGGCATATTATTAACCAAAAGATCTTGTTTAATAGTTTCCTTGAGTGTTCTCTAGCGTTTTCATCTGCCCCTCTTGACATGGCTTAAAACTATCTATTTTCACTTTTCTCATTGATACCTCCTACAGCCTTCTTTGCACATGTTCAAATCATTTAAAATGATTTTTCACCATCCTCTTCTCAATAGATGCCAAACTTACTTTTTCTCATATATGTTTATTATGAATTTTATCTTTTTTATATATTCTCACGCATCCATCTCAGAATCCGAATCTATAATACTCTAATTTTATGCTTTTATTGTCTCTTTAAAGTCTAACATTCACTACCATATAATATGGCCTACCTTACAACAATTTGGTAAAACTAAAAATTTGGCAATGATATAGGGAATTTAAAATGAAAGTTAGACATTTTATATAGTAAAATTTGGGCTTATCAATCCATAATGAATAAATTATTTTTGTCAGAATAATTGAGCTTATTTTTTAAACATACAACTTATTTTCAGAAAATTATTTTGCTAGCAAAAAATATAAATTATTTTCACAAAAAAAAATTGAACAATTATTGTAACATCCCAATTTAAATTTTAATAGTTAATTTGGGTTAATAAAAATTTAAAAAAATAATAATAATAATATTTAGAGGTAAGAAAATTAGTAGAAAATGATTATTAAATCTAATTTAGGATATATTTCTAAAAAAAATTTTAAAAAAAATTTTATTAAAAAAATTAATAAAAAAATAAAAAAAATATTATTAAATTATTATTATAATAAAAAAAAGGGAAAAGGTATGGAAAAAAAAAGGAAGAAGAAGGAAGAAAACGTGAATGCTTTCGGCCGCCTCAATAGTAAAATAAAATAATAATAAAAAAAAGAAAGAAGAAGAAGAGAGAGGAAATAATAAAAAAAATGTGGGACCCACTGAATTTTTATAAAATTCACCCGTTTCCTTTTATTTCTTCAATTCTTTTCCTGTGCGCGAGCTGAGGCGGAGAGAAGCAAGTCGCCGGTGCAAAATATCTAAATTTTTAAGGTAAGAGCTTTTAATAGGATATTTCGGGTGTGATTTTAAGCTTTTTAAGACTAAGTAAGTGTTCTAAAATTTTTTCTTAGTTATCCTTCTTCTTTGGTTTCTGAGTTTGTAGTAGTAAAAATTTAAGATCTGGAAGAGGGATGAATTTATGTTGAATAAATATGATTTTTGAGGTTGTCAGTAGTATAATAAATATTCTAGAGTATAAATTTATTGATGATCTTTGAATCTGTGGCTTATGGATCAAATTCTAAACTAGATCTAAAAATATATGTTGATTTATTGAGGTTTAGATGATTATTTGGGACGAGAAATAAATTATTATGGTTATAGGATTATGATTCTAAGCTAGAGACTCAATTTTTAATTTTTGGGTATTTTAGGTACGAATTTATGAAATAAAAATAAAATTTTGATTATAGAAATTAGTTTAGAAGCTAATTTTTTTGATTATTAATGTTTATTGATAATTAAAAGAGGAGTTAAAAATTTTACTTAATAGTATTAACTCTAAATTTGTATTAAGATTGAGATTAAAAATTATGTTATATTTTTAATTCTATTATTAGAATTATTTTATTAGTTTCAAAAATTGAAACTAATATTTATAAATAATATGTTATTTGTAGATTGTATTACTGGTGAAGATTGTGGTGAGAGAGAAATTTTAAGGAATAATTTATTGAAAAAGCCACAAGGTAACCATGCTTTTAATTTGTGATTAGTGTTACTTCTTGTTAATTGGGTGATTATTGAAAAAATTATGAATTTTGTAATATTGTATAATTGTGCAATTTTATTATGAATTTGTTTAATTATTGTGGGAGGTGTTGGGAGACTTGCTATTATTATTGTATTTATGTGCCACGTGGTACGCCCCTATTGGAGCTCAATAGGTGGCTTGTAAGGGCTCGGGCTAATCTACCTTTGGCCGGGTAATTTAGCACCGAGTGAGGGCTACGGCTCGAGGTTAATAGAGGGATATAAGGATGGTTGTTTGTGTGTATTGTATTATTTCTTATATTTATTGGAATTATATTATTTTTAATTCTCACTTAGTAAACACACACTTAACTGTTTGTATACACTATCATAAATTGGCTTTGGTTACTGGGACTTTTGAGTCTCATTATGTGATTAACAATTTTCAGGAGAAGAGCCACGAGTGACACGTGGAGGAGTCCCAGAGGCTTAGTGGTATAAATCCACTGTCTCTTTTGGATATTTAATTTATGATTTATAATGTGTTATATTGCCAATATTAGGGCTTTTTGTTTATTGTCAATTATATGAATATATAAATGTAATCATGCCTTTCAAACTATTTCTATTTTTGGTACAATTTGGATGACTGTAATTTTAATATTTGGTTTACTTTGGATTGGTTAAAATGGCATGATTATAAGGCCAAATAACTGGCTTGCGTTGAAAATTTATTAAATTGCTTATTTTACTTGTTGGGAGTATAAGGATGGACAAATGTGATTTAGCCTAATGACATGTGGGAGGTAAAAATTTATCTGAAATGTTATAGTATGTGAGTTGAAGCCAAATATAAAATATTTTATATTGAAATTATTGATATAAAAATGTGTTGGGTGGCTGTAACCCAACTATGGTTGAGTTAAATTATTTTAAAAAAAAATTTGGTGTGTTACAATTATCAAGCAAGTGACATATTTCTATCTCAAACTATATGAACTTGGATTCCTTTTATGTGAACTCGAGTCAAGTCTACCCATGTAAATATATAATATTTTGCCTTTTAAAATTTCTTTTCTTATGCACTGAACAAAAGGTTTCCCAAGATTTTCTCATAAAATTTTAGAGGTGAATGAACTATAATTGGTTTTCATTTAGATAGCCTATTTATCTCTTTTTCCTATTTCTTGCGTCACTCGCATCACAAACGCACACGAAACCTTATAAAATTTTTATTTTGATATAAGCATGGGAAAAACTTCAGTTGTGTCCTTGGTATAATAGTAAAACAAAATTATATGGTCTTACCCGAAAAAAAAAATTATCTTGAATGTTATATTAATGGGATTAGGCATGGGTATAGTAGGATCGAACTTGGAAAATTTTTTCTCTGTTTTTTCTTGGAAAACTTTCTCTCTGTCACACCCCAAAATATGATAGTGACTGGCACGGAATATACACCTAAACACATGTCCCTTAAGCCTAATTCAAGCAATGTTCCATTTTAAAAATTCTTTTTATTTAAATAAAACCTTAATATTTTTGTGAAAATTTTGACAAAATTTTCCCTATAAAAGGAATCTCCCAAAATATTACAATATAGGTTTTCAATGAAATATTGCAACCTATAGGAGCCCAGCTTCTTCCAACCAGTAGACAAAATATTCAAAAAATAAAGAACCTAGTTATAGCCTATGTGGACACCTGTAACATTATTTACAAAAGTATAATATATAGATTAAAATTTTACATAAAATAGGCATTAACCAAATTGGCATCGCAACTTCAGTCTAATAACAAAATCCCTTGGATGATCTAACGGAGGTACAAGTTATTTGAGACAAAAAAATATTTTTTCAGTAAATAACGTCCCAATCATAACATTCTTGTAAAATTAAATGAATAAAATACAATAGTTACATATATTAAATAAAAAGTAATTCAATATAAATAAATTTGTAAATTAGAAATAAAAGTTTTATATAACTTCAATAACAAAAACATTTGAACCTTTAATGACAAAGTAGCTCTGACATTTGATCTTGACAAGTTAAATGATTAAATAAATAAATAAGAATAACAATACTTATTAAATTAAAAACCATTACATATGAAATCATCAATTAATAAAAATTTCACACATTTTTGAGGGATTTATCAGAACAATTCACAAATATGAACACACAGTCTATGAGGGTAAATAACCAAATGTGGCTTGAAGTCACGAAAACAAATGTGCATACACAGTTCACAAGGGTAACTAACCAAACATGGTTGAAGCTATGAAATAAATGTGGATATACAGTCTACGAGAGTAATGCTAACCAAACGTAGCTCAAAGCCATGAAAACAAATGCAAGTGCAAGACCCATAAATAACAAATGTGAAAACAAAGCTCACAAAAATCAAACTAATTAGTCATTAACCATGGCATGCCAATGGCTAATGGAATTGTCGTTAACAACTAATGTTCTGTATAAAGTCCTCTTAAAATTCATTTTCAAACATGAGAGAAAATCATCACTTTTAAAATAAAATTTTCTCTTCTTAATATTAAACTCGCACGGACTATTTAAAACATTAATTCTTTTAAATATAAAAATTCACAACTAATATTTTATAAACTTCTACACCAATTTTCATGGTTGTCTTTATTGAATAAAAGAGTACTAAAATTTATAAAAGAATTTTTGTTAATCTTATAAATATATATCATGACAGCTTCAAGAATTAAAGAAATTTAATTAACAATAATAATTAGTGTTAGGGAAACATACACTAATAACTATAAATCGTTGAAAATATATGAATGAGTGGCAGAGGACATCGGGCAATTCCTTCTTCATTCTTCTCCGTGCAAAAATTCCAGACCAGCCGATTAGAGAGAGAGAGGCTTAGATCTTCCTATTTTCGATTCTCCTCCGCCTTCTTCCTCTGCTTGCTATCATTGCCGGTGACGTGGGTGTGCCGAAAAAGAAGACTCTCACCTTGCCTCTGTTTTTTGTGCCTGTTTGATCCTCTCTTCCATTTGTCATTTGCTTTGGTGGCCTCTGTGGGATCCTCTTTGAGCAACTGCATCGTTGTTGTTCTGGTGACTGGGAAGTGTCGTCGACTCTTCCTTCTTGTTCGTGTGCTACTGTTGTAGTTTTTTTCCCTCTTCATCATTCAATTTTTTTTTTATTTCTCTTCCTTTGTTTGACTACCTAGTATTGTGCACCTTCTTTGCATTGTCACTCTAAGAGAGGGTGTTTGGATGAGGAGAAGTTTAATTGAAGTGGTAAGAGGTGAACTATAAATTTTTGAAGGAAAGAAAATTAATATGAAGTATACTTAAAATATGTTGCCATATATTTTAAACTTTCTTTTTATTTTTTTTTAAATCCTGCGTTATTACAATAATTAAATCTCTATTACACTCTATGTGTTTTTTCTTATATTTTATTTTCTATATCTACATATTGATAGCTTAAAATTTCAATTAGTTGATGTCACAAGCACAAGTCCAAATAAAGAGCCCATCTTAAAAGATTAGCATGTTGGGTGGGATAGCTTCTCAAATTTAACTCGTTACAATGTCACCCTGTCAAGTGCTAATGTCCCTAGTGGCTCCTCTCCATAGCAATTTGCTTGGCCTTTTGATTGTTAGAACCCTCCATTTGTAGCACTTTCTGAGACATCAAACTCTTACTGAAAGTACCAATGTCATGAGAAAGTCCTAAAGGAGAGTCCATCCTAAAAGACTAATTGTCATGTGTCTCACATTGGGGAGCCTTACAAATAAAGTAAAGTCTACAAGTGTGAGGACATCTCTCACTTAATAAGCTAGTCTTTTAGGATAGGCTCTCCTTTTAAACATATATTTATGACATTGATGCTTTTATTGAGAAGGAGTGCATATGGAGAGTTCTAATGATCGACAAGAGGTCGAGTGAAGTGTTATGGAGTGAAGAAATTGAACAAGGGAACACACACATTGGAGGTGGTCTTAAGAGTAATGAGAAAGAATGAAAAAAAGACTGATATCACCCCCGCCCCATATATATGTATATATATATGTATATGTGCACGTACTACTATCTCAAGAAGTTCCTTTGAAGATTGGGCAATCTCTTTCCTCCTTCCTTACACTTTGCAGATTTTGGCCCCTTTTGACAAAAATGTACTGTTGGTTGAATAGAGTTTATACTAAGGGCATCAACTCTCAAATGGGGTGACATTGTTATAAGTCTTAAATTAGAAAGTCTCAAATAGAGTTGAATTTATAAATGTAAAGGTCTCTCCCACCTGATACATTAGTCTTTCAAGATAGGCTCTTTCTTTGGGTTTGTATTCATGATAGTTGATTGCATCAATTGTAAGCTACTGTTGCAATGTTCGACTATCATGTTGGTGTCAAGAGATAATGATCCTCCACATGAGCTATTTGTTAAACTTCTGTTATTGTTTTTTTTTTTTGCATGTTCCTGCAATATTTATTTCATATAATAGCAAAAATTATTTTAAGTCTCATTTTTTAATATGTAAGGTATTTTACAAAATTTTAAAAGCAATTAATACCATTTAACCTAAAACACAATTAGGAGTTCACAAAAATTTCTTGCTTAGAAAAAAGTAATGAGTAGACACAAATAGTTAATTGTTGGATGTACATTGCATTTAAAAATGCTTTATTAATGAAGTATTAAATAATGGATATTGTGAAAGTAACAGTCAAACCTAACAGCCCAAAAAATGACATCAATTTCATTCATTTTTGTACGTAAGTGCGCATACATGCATGGTATTCAAAACAGTTAGAATTTCGAAAGTTACAGTCAGAAAACGAATATATTAAATTTTAAGGTTTTAGAAATTCAAAAACACTGAGCAAGGAATGCAGGACGAGGTCATCATGAATTTCGACATATTCAGAACATGCAAAACCATGTCTCCTTGACAAAGATCGTGAAATGTTCCCCTTCTCATCATTATTTTCAAGCATAATTTAAAAACTTTTCTTCTCCAAGCAAAGGATATAAAAATATATTTTGATATCTTGGACACATGTATGTTCCACAATATTATATATCCACGGGGAATTGAATAAAATAGTTTTTTCAGTATTACACAGTGAAGTTTGACGGCTTCATATTTCATCCAGAATATTCAATAGGATTTGCAAACGTAATTTACAATGTAAACTTACCAAATAAAAAAGTGTAATTTACATTACCAACAGGGTTGGGACTTGTAGATGAACTAAGATTTGAATTTTTATTAAAAGAAGTATTTATATTTAGTGCTCAACCATATATCAAATAAAATTGTCTTTAATAAAAGGACACTTGTGTGCAGTGGAAAAAAAAGGTGCAGCAAGTACTCCCTCGGTCCTTTTTACAAGGCAAAGATATAATTTTTTTGTCCTATTTATAAGTCATATATATCATTTAATTTTAAAAAAAATTCTTATTTACCTTCCATTAGATATTGGTGAGGCAAAATATGTTATCAAAACATATATATATATATATATATATTTAATAATCATAAAGTTGAGAACTAATTAAATTTTTAAATATAGTTAACTAAAGGAGTATTTTCTGTCACCCGCGCAAGTTTTCTGGTCAGAATAGTTGAGCCTTTAAAATATGAAAAAGTTAATGATGCTCATTAAATTGATCGATAACAACCATTCATATCCAAAGCGAAATCACCCGCCTGCCACAAACTTCAGAACCTAACAGTCTAATTGCTTATCAACTTCTCACATGCAATGTAATAAAACATAAAAACTAATATTCTATCTAATACGTGCCAATTACATGCATTTGCTTACGACGGTGTGCGTATGTGCTAATAGAAACAACTGTAAACAAGACTGAATCAGCAGCCAAATAAATTTAAGAGTAAAATATCAACAAATTCAAAAACAGTGAGCATGAAGGAGCCCGACGAGGTCATCGTCATATCCAAGTATAAATAAGCATGCAATCCAACCCTCCTCATTATAACTCAAACTCATTGTAATTTACAAGGCATTTCGTTTCAAAACAAAATCAAAGAGAAAGAAGAGGATGGGAAGCTGTTTGATCAAAGCACATTCTAATATTATGGTGATTGATAATCTTGAAGAAGAGGCCAAGAAGATGATAACGCCTGTGAGCATTGCAACAGATGGAGAGAACTTAGTGGTGAAAATTATTGGAAGGATTTGCTAGACCCACTTGACATTATTCTTCGTAGGTACATTATACGCTACGGAGAAATGGTTCAAGCCATTTATGATGCTTTAACGATGATAAATCACCCAAGTATGTCGGAAGGAGCCGTTATGGGAAAAGACATTTCTTTTCCAAAGTGGGTTTGGACAAAGGAAATCCTTTTAAGTACGAGGTGACAAAGTTCCTATATGCAACCTCTGAAATTGATTTTCTTATGTTAGACGATGTCGAAGAAACAAACTGGATTGGATACGTTGCTGTGGCCACTGATGAAGGCAAAGCCATGTTAGGCAGGAGAGACATTGTAATTGCTTGGAGAGGAACTTTGCAGATGGTAGAGTGGGTTGAAGATTTTCAAATCCTATTGCATGATGCTCCAATTATTTTTGGGTCGGAATCTGATTGTAAAGTACACAGAGGCTTCAACTCCATTTACACAGCCACCAACCCATCACATTCAGCCTTCATTAATGCCAGTGCGAGGACCCAAGTAATGTGATTTATCTTTTAATAATTACTCGAATTCTGCATATCAATAAAAGTTTATTATTTAGTTAAAATCACATAAAATTACAATGATTTTTCAGTTTTATCCAAAATAGTGTCACAATTAATATCATGGGGTGTTGGATAAAACAAATAATTAAGACAAAGGCAAAATTGTCTAATTACTCATAAGTGATATGACACTCCTTATATTTAGGGATAAAATTAAATTTTAAAAAATATCTTATACTCCATCTATTCCTATATATAAGATGTTTTGTATAATATAATTTTGTTCCTAAATATAAAAGGTTGTTAGGATATTTTTTTAATGAATGGACCATTATATCCTTATTAAATTAAAAAGAAAAAAGATAAGTATTCTCATTAATTTACTTTGAAAAACGAGATTCATTTTTTATTTACAATAATTAGGGGCAAAATTAGAATGTTGTTGTACTTTTAATTAGATAACCAAGTTTTCTTGTTTGCATAATTTAGTTAAAATATCTTATATATAGGAATGGAAGGAGTATATAAGAACAGGTGGAGTACATATTATTTAAAGCATGCAGTAGCATTTGTGTAACTTTTGGACTCTCAATCATTATGCAGTTTCTAGCTGAAATTAGAAGGCTTGTGGATAAATTTAAGGACGAAGAAATCAGCACAACAGTGATCGGCCACAGCTTAATTTGGTGCAGCAATTGCAGCATTAACTGCAGTTGACATAGTCGCTAATGGCTTTAACATTCGAAAAGACGAATCTCATAAAGCTTGTCCTGTCACAGCATTTGTATTTGCAAGCCCTAGAGTTGGAGATCCAGACCTTCAAAAGTTCTCCTCTAGTCAAAAGGATCTTCGAATGTTACGTATAGCTAATGAAAAAGATATTGTTCCAAGGCATCCTTTCTTGGGTTATGCAAGTGTTGGAGAAGAGTTAGAGATTGATACTCAAAAATCAAACTTCTTAAAGCAATCAGGGGATGTGAAGAGTTGGCATAATTTGGAGGTTTACTTGCATGGAGTTGCTGGAACACAAGGAAGCAAAGGAGGATTCAACTTAGAAGTTAAAAGGGATATTGCACTTGTGAATAAGAGCCTGGATGCTTTGAAGGACGAGTATCAGATTCCTGAGGCTTGGAGGGTGGCTGAAGACAAAGGATTGATTCAACAACCAGATGGTACTTGGCTCATGCCAGATCCAGCATTTGAAGATGATGTTTGACTGTTCTATTTTCTTCTAGTTGTGTTTTAACTTTGATTCTTTTTATCATTTAAAATGTTTGCGTGAAAATAAGACTTAACAATTCATGACAAATATTTGTAATTCATTATTGTCACACTTGTACGAATTTCAATGTTTATGTATATATTTATGTATGTGTTTACGTATTTCAAACTTTTGTGCTATATATCGCATATTTATGAATTCTTGCAAAGATACAACAAAAAATAAAAAGCTGAAGCAAAGGCTAAAGTAAAGCATTAGATAATTAGATAACAATGGAAGATGATCCTATCTGATCAAATACAGAGTAGTTCTAAAGAAGTTGAAATGCAATTGAAAAGTGCCTAGCTTGTCCACGACAATAATTTCTTGCCAGAATTATTATTTCTCGCCAATCCGGTTAGCACAATCATGGAGTAACCTATACACCGAATGTGACCTCATCAATTGTTCTTTCACGGAATGCTGACTACTCTGATTCAGATTTAAGATTTTGATTACTTTTTGCGTTTCTATTTTTCCTATCTGGTTGTATTCTCTTGGTATACTACGTGTTCCTCGAATTTGAAACTCAATAGAATCTCAGTTTTTGTTCAATTCATTGACATTGTTTTTTCTTTTTCATTGCAATATTGATGCATATGTTGAGGGTGGGGCATTCTCTCTAATACTAATAAATTGTGGGTGAAGAATGTTAGACCTTATGTTTTGATGATAATAAAATTAGATAAATTTGTTTTGGAGAACAAAGGTATTCAAAAGTAAAATGCTTTTGGCAAAGAGTTTCAAGGAAGTGAAAGGCAATGGTGTTTAAGTAATCTGTTGTAACTAGCTAGGTTGTAGCTTTTCAATGAAATAATGTTTTCCAAACGGTTTAGTACTGTTTCAAATGAGTTTAAGCTCAAACTCCCATTCATGGTCATCTCAAGTTTCGTTTCATGATCACTCGATTGATAAGACTCAAGTGCTTTCATCTTTTGATGTTAAACATTATTTGAAACATCTTTTGGAGTTAAATATAGGACATTAGATAGTTTTTATAATTATTTTTCTAATTATTCTACTACTTCTTTCATTATTCTTTTTGAAAAAAAAATATGCATTGAAATTTTAATTTTCATTATTAAGACTTATATAAGATATTTAATGAGTAAATAATTGGAAATGCATAATTTTTAAGAGATTAACGTTTCACCTAATTTTTTTAGAATTGTAAAGTAATTACCAAAACCCTATATTGTGCTCTAGAAGTAATATATTATTTGTTAATTAATGCTTTCCTAGAAGTATTTAATAGCAAAGTTCAACTGTTAGTTTCTATGAAATTTATTACTTGCATCTAAGTCACCTTAACAAAAAAACAAACTTTTTGTCACCACAACACTTTTTTAAAAAATAATAATTTATTTTATGCTACATCACTTTACCACATGTGTATCATGTGATACCACATCACCTGCCAATGTATGCGACAGATGATGGCACATCATAGGCTATGTGTTCAGCAGATGATACCACATCACCCTACCACCTCATGCCACATGTTCACTTTATTAAGCCACCTCATGCGATATCACCTGCCATGTGTATGCCATCTTACTTGCCACATCATCACCACATGCCACATTACATATTTGTTGTAAAATATGTTAAAACCAAGGTTTGAACCTTGACCTCCCACCTTCAAGCTTCAAGTCTCCCTTCTTTGCCAGTCAACTGAAATGCGCCTGTGTTTATTACATGTAAAATTAAATATATGTTATATAATTGCATATACAGATATCAAATAATATATTCTTAAAAAGATATACATATATTATATTTTATTTTTAATTATTAATATGACAAAATAATTTATATAAATATTAAAATTATATTTTTATTAAAATATTATTTTTTACTAGTAAATATTATTTTTTTTCAGAAAATGAACTTATAAACAATTTTTAAATCTTAAGTAATATTCTTATACACATTGTAACCAATTTTTAAATTTTATTTTTATTTTTTGAATGAAAATTATTAAGTATATAATTTATTTATAAATATGTATTATATTATTTTATGTTTAATATATTTTACTTTTTTCTTCATATTTTTCTCAAAAATTGATAAACTAAATGATTAAATTTTTATCTTCTCTCAAAATAACTAAATGTTTCCCCTCTTTTTTTAAAAATATATTTTATTGATAATTTTTCAATATCTTAAAAAGTATTTTAATAACAAATTAATCTTAATACATAAATTTTGTTAATAGTAATTTTGAATAATTTTGAATTTTTAATGAATACTAATAACTTTTACAATATAAGATAATTACAAGGATATCATACGTGATTAATTTAGTTAACATCTAATTATCCTCAACCTCATAGCAAGGCGGATTTGAATAATTATTCATATTGTTCATAGCAAAAATTAATTATAAAAATATTATTAGTAACTTCTTTTTTATAATAATGAAAACCTAAATACACTGGTGAAATCACATAAAATCCTTATCCAAAAGCTATTAGAGTTTAGTAGAAGAAGTAGACATCATGTGTATACTAAGCTAAACATCAAATGTGCAATTTACTAAGTAGTCTATAATATTATTTGCATCTCACGACATTTGTATAACTTTAATGTCCCAATGCCATATATGCATTTGTATGTAAATAATAATTTATGTACAACAAAACCTAATCATAATTGAAAGTAATAATCCATTAAGATTTTAATTTATCATATTAAAATACTAACTTAATAACATAATTCTTAAAAAAATATAAGCTATATATGTCTAAAAAAAGATTATGAATAATACAAAATTAGAAATAATTTAATAATTAAACTTAGCACATCTTGACTATTATTTTTTGTTTCATGATCCTATATATCATTTATTTCTAATTCTGTATATAAAATAAGAAATGTAATTTCATAAATATCTTTTGGATGGTTATATTTAATTTTAAATTTTTAAAATAATTCATAATTTTTTAATAATTTAAATTATAATTTTATAAATTATTTCATATAATTTAAAATTATATTTAATTTTTTAAAAATAATTTTAGTGGAAACAAGTGTTATCACTAAAAGTATTT
Source organism: Prosopis cineraria (assembly GCF_029017545.1). Lineage (NCBI taxonomy): Eukaryota > Viridiplantae > Streptophyta > Magnoliopsida > Fabales > Fabaceae > Prosopis > Prosopis cineraria. The sequence goes on along the minus strand of NW_026555342.1, from coordinate 18,875,973 downwards.
ATATAAATTATTTTTTATAAAAATACTTTGTCACCACCAAAAGTGAATTATTTCAATCATTTTTAATTTTTAAACTATTTTTTATAAAAAATACTCCAAAAGTGAATTATATAAATTATTTTTATTTTTTAAATTATTTTTTAGAAAAATACTTTCGGTGGTTACAATTGTCGCCGCCAAAAGTGACTTTTGACTTTTGGTGGTGACTTTGATATGCTACCGTTAAAAGTCACTATCAAAAGTCTTTTTCATTGTTTGTTTGTTTTTTTTTGTAGTGACCCACTCTTTATTGTACCGACTCTTGTCTTATTTATAAGGTAGAGAGAGAGAAATTTTTGTCAATTATATATTATCACAAGTTCTCCATTCACCTTCCATTAAACGTTGATAAGAGAAAGTAAGTTATTAAAATATGTACACTCACTAGGAGCAAAATTGAAAACTACTAAATTTTTTTGTCATGTTAAAGAGTTTTAAGATTTTCATCAATTATGGTGAAATATGTTGAAAGTAACTTATAAAGTGAGGTTTCATATTTTTAGTCACTTCATGATGATTTGTTTCTATTTATTATATAATCTTGAGTGGGAATAAACGCGTATCCTTGCAAGGGGAAGAGAATGTCGCAGACTCGTGATTGTTTGAGATTGTATTATGGTTGTCAAGAATGTATTTAAATCATGTCAAACAAAGTGAAAATCTCAAAAAGCATTCTGGGGAATGGAATGAATTGGCCAACTGAGTAGCCCTAGACTAGGATAATTTGCGCGTCTTGAATCTTTTGTTTCATTCACCTTCGATTTTTGTTACGTGTCAAGCTTACTGTTTTATTAGTTTTGCAAAGTTCAAAAGTTAAGAACTTTTAGTTAATTAGTGTTTCTTTGAGTATCAATTTTTCTTCTGATCTTCCCAATATTTTAGGATTTTTGCAATCATCATGCAAATAATCTTGCTCCCAATCAGTATTAAAATATGATAAAGTTGACTTCAATTTTGTTTGGAACATTCGCAGGCACGTACTAATTGTTTAATTTTTCAAGCCTTATTTAATATATCCATGGCGGACCAATACATTGAGCTGTTTTGAAAATTTCCAAATATAAATTGCCAGATAAAATAAACCCCGTGGCTAGGGACGGAACTACATGCATTGCAAGGGGCCATTCCCCCCCCCCCCAAAAAAAAAAAAAAAACTTCTACCCTTGCCTTGTAACATATATCCCACTTCTCTCATCCCATTCCCAGATTTTCTCATAGCTCACAAATACTCTTTAAGTAACTCCTCCCGATCAAAATAATATCTATATTATATACATCTTTATAATCATATGATCATTAAATACTCTATATAAGTATCTTAATAATGATAATTAAAATTTTATTGCATAATATTTTTTCAAAATAAGTAATAAATAAAGTAAGGATATAGTTGAGAAATAATTATTAAAACAATACAATGTCATATTTTGCCTCAAATAAGACTTTTAAAAGATACTTTATATTATGGTTTAGAGGGAGTACAATACTCCCTTCACCCTTTATTAAAGCCTCATCGTGTCTTGTTCAAGTTAATTATAAAAAGCTATTCAAATTATAGGGATAAAAGTGGATCATCATTTGATATTTAGATTGGGCATCTTAATTTTTTCTAAAAAAATTATGTAATTACACATGATTTGTTATCTAATATTTTTTTAAATCATAAAATTTATTTTTAAAAAATTCCGTATGATAAATCTTAAAATTTTAAATTAACAACTTTGTTATCTAAAAGTTGGCCCCCGTAAATAGTTAGGCTGGTTCCACCCCTGCCCATGGCTGACATCATTGTTTGTACCAAACGCTTCAACTTTGAATTTTCAACTATTTAATCTTGGTGAGTGTTAGCTTTAGATCGTCACGTGAATGTGATGGTGTCACAATTAAATTTACATGTGTTAAAGCCGGAATTAGATTACAGTAATCAATCAATATAATCACTACAAAAAAAAAAAAGATTTTCAGCGATGACTCTAAAAAGTTGCTACTAAAAATAAATAATTTATAGTGACAATAAAAGTTATCACTAAAAGTTTAATTTTCTATGATGACATTCAAAGTCACCGCTGAAAGGATGACTTTTTGCGGTGACAATATATATTCACCGTTGATTGTCAGACTTTTAGCAGTGATAAGTGTATGTCACCACCAAAGGTCTAAGTTTCAGCTAAAAGTTGACAATCTGAGATGACTTTTTAGAGTTGTCATAGAAAGTGAGACTTTCAGCAGTGACTTTTTAGAATCATTGCTGATTGCCAACATATTTTAAAATATGTTATAATTTCTTAAAAACTTATGTTATAATAAATATGTTATAAGTTTCAACGATGACATATAATTTATCATTGAAAGTTGACAATCAGCGGTGACTTTTTAGAGTTGCTTTAGAAAGTGAGAGTTTTGGCAAAAACTTTTTAGAGTCACCGCTAAAAGTTCAATTTTGTCTTATCATCATATTTTTTATTTTTTGTTTAATCTAATATTTAACTTTTTAAGACATTAATTTTTTTGTGTTATTGTAATTTTATAATGAATATAAAAAATAACATAATGAGTTTTCATTTAATATAAATTGTAACTTTAAAATAATACAAATTTTTGAGATAAGATTAAGGTATTATTTAATGCTAATGAACTAGAGTAAAGAATTAAGCCAAACCATATTATTTTACATCAATTTTTGTTATCAAATAATGTTTGGTTTGATTTAGTCCAACTATTTAGGCCAGTTTGGTTAATTGGTTTTGGTCAATTAACAATAAATCTAATTGAGTTGACTAATACATACCCCTATGTGAAGTGATAAATTCATTCAAAAATCTAATGTTTGATATTTTAATTTGAAATGCATATAATGTGGTAATGAATTTCTATTTTCAATTTTTTTATGATTAAATTGATATTTTAAACAATAATACTATGTGATAGTTAAATTTATTTAGTCATAGAATGATATTTCATCTAATTTTTCAATTCAAATTCTATATTTAATACTAGTAACTTTCAAGCTTGATGCTAGTTGAGATGTTCCCATTTTGATAGCTAATGATAGGAAAGAGAAAGATAAAAAGAAGAAAAATGAGATATTCTAAAATTCTACTTTTAACTTTTACAATATATGAAATATATCTATGTATGTGATGCTATATAATTTTTTTATTTGATGCTATCTTGCGACATAAATATAAAAAAAATTAGATGATATAGTTTATAATTTTCATATAAAATTATAATTTAAAAATGAAAAATAATTAAAAAAGTAAAATGTAATGTAAAAATGAGCCAATTACATTACTTAAGAGTTATTGTTAATTAAAAGTAAAAATAAAATGTTAAATAAATCTTGATAGAAAAATAAATAATTATGAACTAATATATAATCATCTATATTTTTACTATTTATTCTTAGATATTTTTTATATTATAATTATAAATATGAATATTAAAATAAGTAATATAATAACCTCAATAAGCAACAAAAAATAATACAAATGATATTGTATCAACTACATTTTTAGTTTACTTTAGACAAAATAAATAATGTAATTTGTAATTTTAATAAATTAAAAGAATTAAATTGAAGTATTTAATAATAGTAATAATATTTTATAATATTGTGTGTGTTTAATTATGCAATAATAGACTGCAGGTTTATTCTAGTTTAATGGCTAAATGATGAGACATAAAAGGAGGAGGTCATGGGTTCAAACCTTGGAGGAGACAACTTGTGAAATAGAACTATAAATTAGTGACATGATGATGCATGGTGTGAGGTGGGGGCGCCAAGTGGAGGGTGATGTGGCATCATGTGGAGGGGTGATGTGGTGCCATGTAATGTGGCACCACGTGGGTAGGTAAAAGCTAACATTACTTTTCAGCGGTGACAAAGTCACCGCTAATTGGTAGTTTCTATGGCAACAAATGCTGCTGTTGATACGTAACATTTAGCAATGACCAAATAGTTGCTATAGATGTGTGGTTTTTATGGCAACATTTGTTGTCATCGATTCTCGACTTTTAGCAGCTACTATCTTTTTGCTGTGATAAATTTTCTTTTCTGCAATTCTCAACTTTCAATGGTGACTTTTATTGTCGCCATAGATAGAATCAATGACAATAGCTCTTATAGCACCATTGTGGCAACTTTTTATTGCCATTGAGAAATTTTAGCATTAACTTTTTAGCTTTCACCAGCAACTTTGTAATCTTTATTTGCAATTAAAATAGTATAATAGTATACTATTTTCTAAATTTTTGTTTATTGTTATACTCTTTATTATCCTTGGAAGATCTATGAAGAATGTTAAGGAGTTGTGCATCTAGTCATTCACTAACAAAGTGATAATTCAAGGAAATGTGTTTGGCTCTGGAACGAAAGACTAGATTGGCTACCAAGTATGGAGCTCTTAAGTTATCACAATAAAAAAAAAAGGGCTTGTGCCAGAAAAATTCCCAAGTCCATAGAGAAGGTTTTGAAGCTAGATGAGTTCACTAGTGGTGGTGGCTATGTCTTTGTATTCATCTTCTATGCTTAATTTGGTAGTCATGAGTTATTTGTTGAAACTCCAAGCTACTAAAATGGGACCAAAAAATATGGCAAAAGCACCTATAGAAATGAGATCCATCTACATTACCCCTTAATCAGCGTTACAAAATATAGAAAGGGATAAATTAGAAGAAGGATAAATGTGTAAGGTAAAATAGATGGTAACTCACAAATATTTGAGTATTGGACCGTGTTACAAAAGTGAGTGAATTGACCCTGGCTCGATAGCTCCTCACAAGTGAAAAGTTGGGTCAATTCGTGAAGGATGTAGCTATAAATAGCCACTGGTTTCATGTTAAAGATAACATGAATGTATAAGGCTATCATTTGATCATGCATTTAGCTTTAGCCACATGGTTGTTAATATTATAGTCCAGCATAAGTTAAGGGCACATGGTTGGTATTGGTGTGACCCCATGTTATACATAATTAGTAATTACATGTGATATGCATTGCACGCCCGGTCACATAGTTGTTATTGTTGTAACTATGGCCATGCTTGTCATGTGTGTGATGTTTATGTGTGTATTTCCATTTGCATTTGTTTTTAATTGATATGTAATTATATAGATTAAGTGAAACTTGGTTACTCAATAGTTGTAGTCACACCTCAGTTCTTAATATTTTTAAGGACTAGCTTATCGGAGCCTACTCGGGGAAAATGTGCTGAAGCATAGGATTTGTAGAGTAATCCTTTTAGTATGCCTCATTATGTTGTTTAATGTGTATTAACTTTGTTAATTTGCTAACTAGGTCATATGACATTATTTTGAGCTACTTGAACTATGCTTGTGTACATCTTGTGTATTTTATGCCCTGGTTTAGTGAGTTTTGTTTGTAAACCTTGTTTAGGGTCAAAATACCTGTGCAAGTAGTGTTATGTGCATTTTTGGATGTTTTGAAATGAAACGGAATGATTTGTACAAAGTTTTCCTCCTCCTTGTGTTTTTATTAATTTAGGGTTGAGTATATTGTATGAGTCTAATAAGGTTCATTGAGTGTGGTCGGATTGTTGATGTAGGATTTTAGCACTTATTTGTGAGTTTGGACACCATTGTTGTGAGTTTTTGTGAAAAAGTAGTGAAAATGAATTTTAATGTCCAACTTTCTATAGAAAATGAATTTGAGTATGAAACTTTTGTGAATAGCTAGAGTTAGGAGAAACCTCCATGTCAACATTGAAATTACTTTAATCGAATGTCGGATGGAGATTTGAGATGAGTTGGAAGTTCATCCTTCTGCTATCATGTGATAGTGGAAGTTTGTTGTCAAATTTTGTGCAATGCACTGTGGCGTATGGCACCTCACAACATGACGCATGGCATAGAGGCAAATGAGCTGCAATGCATGTGCACTTAGCTATGGCGCACGTGCCATTTTCTACATAAATCATAGTTTTGTATCTTAAATCTAACATTTTGGGTCCCATTTGAATTTCAAGCTTCCACATTACTTTGAAACTCTTTGAGCATAATGAGAGTATATAGGAGATTAAATGCTAACAATTTTGGGATTCCATTGTAATGGTTTAAAAAAATTGTTTCTCCTATTTGAAAATTGTGGAAACTTAGTAATCCTTTATGGGTTTAGTCCCTTGATTACTTTAATATTGGTCAATGATGATTATATAGTGAGGTGATTACATTGAGGGCATGCATTTATGATTGAAAATTTTTTGAGATAAGTAACAAAGCAATCCCAACAACTTCTAAACTTTTACTTTCATTAACCAAATTTTGTTGAGCATCATGGTGGAATAACATCTAAGGTTAACTACAACGACACCTCTAATTCATTCTAAAACTTCATAATAGAAACAATAAAGAATAGAGATATCACAATTCAACCAAAAGGAAAAGATCATTCGGTGCTGTCGTAGGAATTGGAGGGGAAGGAAAAATGACAACTACCTCAACTAAATCTTATCAGCAAAAATAAAAGGGACTTTTGACAGAAATAGTCGAGTAGGGAAGTGGTCGAACAAATCCCTAGTTAGACACCAATTGAACAAGAGTATAGTTTCTTCTCAAATAACTAACCTTTTTGCACTCATAACAAGCACTAGATGCCATACGACAAGATCCAAAATGAAAATTCCACAAGTAGCATAGTGAGGTCTAACATAACTTGGTCGATTCAATACTAGCTAAAAATATGGTCTAGGATTCTAAAACCTACATCTAAGAATTGGAATATTAGCAGAGGGAGAAACATCAGATTTGGGCATCTTAAGGGTGAGCATCTCTTTTCAATGCCCTTAAAAAACCTTAATTGGTTTTCTTTCTTGTCAGTTCTAGAGAAAGCAAGAAGATTCTAGAGATAAAATCAATCAACTTTGCTAAAGTAATCTCTTCTTCAACATCACTATAAGTTCCCTCTCATGTACCATGTTTGGATGACAGAGCACCCTGCTAAGATTAAGAGTTTGAAAGCTCAATCCCAAATAAAATCTTCTAAATATGCCTATTGGGTCAACCACCCCCTAATCCTAGCTCTCCTATGACCTCGCCCTCAACTACTAAGGGGTAATTCATTGTGTGGAGCACAAAAACTACTAGATATCCTACTACTACTAAAACTTCTACCAAAGTGATGTTTAAGCGATATTTTCATTATACAAGGAAATATAAGATATATTTAGTTCAAAATACAATAATTATATGGGAAGAATAATAAATAAGGATAAGGATGACTTTTTATGATTATCTAAAAGGCCTTCAATGAAGTTTTAATTATTATTATGCCCTAGTTCATAATAATAAATAGGACTCCAAAGTAGAATTTTTGCTCTATGTAACCATAAAAACCTAAGCTCTAATACCATTTGTCACACCCTGATACGAGAGTGTGATTGGCATGAAATATGAAATCAACTCACATTTTATAAGCCTCAATTAACAAAAAAATTCTAGATATCAATATATAATTTACGTTTGAGTTTAAAATTTGTAAAGTCTTAACCATTTTGTGAAAACTTTGATAGAGTCCCCCCTATAATTAAGACCTCTTGAAATTTCTACAATAACAAAACTTATCAGCCAAACTAGAAAGGAGCTTAATTTCATACCAGCAGATTTCACAATAATAAAATAAGCCAGTAGACTAAAAAGGAATTAACTATGGTATACGTGGAGCATTAAATCTAAGTTTGATATAATACATAATTACATCAAACTAAATGTCAATATGCGCTTCCATTAAGCAAAATAAATAGTGCCCCTCAATGATTAGCAAGAGGTATAAGGTTAGCTACAATATCTAAGACCAAACAAAATTTTCGGTGAGTAATGTCCCAATTTACAGTTGATGCAAATAATGGGAAACAAATCATCGAGTTAATTATAAATTTACTAAAATGACTAATAGGAAATAATATAAACACATGCCTAATAAATATTGACATCAATAACTAGGTATATGTATGAACCATGAATATATAAATCCAAATAAAATTATTAGAAGTTCAAATTTCCTTTCCTTCTATTATTATTATTATTATTATTATTATTATTATTATTATTATGATTATTTTATTTATTATTTATTATTTTTTAAGATTTCTATGCATACTTAAACATCCTGGGATATATTTATTGTTCAATATAAAATCCATATATAGTAAAAATAGAAATTTTCTTTTTGAGATCAAATTTAAAGAAAATAAGTTGCAAAAATTCCTTTTCAATGGGACTTATAATCAAAATGACTAACAAGCATGGACACACAATTCATGAGGATAAATAACCAATAAGCATGGACACACAGTTCATAAAGGTAGGTCACCGACAAGCACAACTAGAAGCCAAAAAAAGAGCATAGTCATGAAACCCACAAAACAAGCATGAATATGATGTTTACAAATATCCATCCCTCTGTTCCATATGTGTTGGCCTGCATATGGGACTAGCACCTCTTACAAGCACCATGCTAGCTAGGTGTACTATAGTGTGCCAAAGGGCAATGGAACTTTCATTAACAACCAGTGTTCTAAACTCAGTCTCCTTAATTGAAATCAAGAGTGCATAGATCTAAACATCTGCTTTAAAATCATTCTTTTCAAAATATAAGATTCAACTATCAATTTCCCTTTTCAACATCTTTTTAATGCACGAATCACCGTAAAAATAGATTTCAAATCAAATATAAAATTTAGACAATAGGATTATTTTAAATAAATAATCAATTTATTACATATTGGATAAAATAGAATAATTTTAGTAATATCCCAATTGAATAAAAATAAGATAAATAGGGAGAACTATATAAATTATAGAGAAAATAATAGCAAACACTTTAAACAAAGTATTAAATGAAGATAATTGAAGAAAAATTTTAAGATAATTGGATGTACTCACGCACCTGATGGATTTTTAAGAATTCTAAAGCTTTTTTCTCTTAACTTTATACTTTAATTACAATGATGCTCTTAATTTTCTGACAAATAAATCATAGTCATAAAATTATTTATCAACTAATTTCAATTTCAAATCAAATTCAGGAATGAGCATCTTAATTTAAAATTGACCATACATATGAAAAGAAGTTGTATTACACTACAAAAACCCTAGCCTAGTTGAAGTTAATCCAAGACACACAGATATTGACTGAGATCAGATCAGATATCATATCAAGAAATTGCAGCCATTTCCATTTCTATTCCTCAGAAACCATAACATTTGATGCTTAATCTTTGGTGCCATCCTTCTGTACCCATACAATACTGTTAGTAGCGATGTAGCATAAACCCACGAATCCATGCAACCCAATCAAAGTCTGTTTGGCTATCTCAGACACTTTAGCATTCAAATACCAGAGCTCGTCAGGAGTCAACACGGAGAGAGAAATAAAGCAGCTCATTGCCAGGGGCGTGAGAGTGACACACATTCCTTTTGATAAAATCCAAATCACATGCTTATTCTTGAGAGGAATCCTAATCACAAGCAAAAGTATAACACCTAGAGAGACAACAAAAGATATGGTATTGCAAATTATGAAGTCATGAAAGCCACTTGGATCCCGTGAAGCAAAAATGGCTTCCCCCAGCATATTTAGCGTCATTATTTTCTTTCAGCAAGCAGCCGAGGGGTCCTTCATATAGAGAAGTGTTGGAACTAGAAGTGAGGTTAAGATTGGGATGGCTTGGTCTCATATGCTTCGTTGAATGTGATAAGTGTATATTTAATATTTAATAGTTAAATAGCTATAGATTTTCATTATAATTGATTAAATTTATTAATATTTCATAATTATTTAATTAATATTTATATATTTTGCTCTTATCACTTAATTAGAGGACAAGAAAAATTTTTGCCATAAAATCTACTTATATTCTTATTCTCTTATATTTTGCAGGAAAAATGATAAATCAAGTTAAAGAAAAAAGAAAGTACACACAAACACAAAGAGGAAGGAGGTTATTCGAATCTAATACACACACACACACACACTCATGAAGATTGCATAATCCAAAGAGATGTGGACATAAGAGATTTAACTGAGATATATATACATATATATTAGAGTCCTACATCAACTAGGAAAAGGAAGGAGGAGTATCTACTTTAACTGTAAATACTCATTTTCCTCAAGAAAAAAAACATTCAATCACTCATCTAAGTGTCTCAAGAATTCTTTATGAGATATACTATTACATGATGGCACTTTTAACAACAGGTAAAAAACACTTTTAACAGTAGTTATAGAATCAATGTTGTTTCAGGGGATGTCAAAAGTATGAGACTTTTAATAGTAGTTATCTAATTGCTATTAAAAATAAACTTTCTGTGGTGGTTCTGAGATTGCTATTAAAAGTTTTGTGTTGATTTAATTTTTTGAAAAAAAGTCCACTTTTAATATTGGTTAAAAGTTGTTTTTCAAAAAAAAATTAATTCTATTTCTACTTATTTCCTCAATTCTTGCAAATGATAATGTTTTATACAATTTATCACCAGCCAGCTAATTTTAGTACATATAAATAAGCTAAACTTCAATACAAAATTTTATAGAAATTACACAAAACTAAAACAGTATATACAATTTCCTAAAAAAATATCTAAACCTCACATATTATCCACAAAATATTGTGCCCAATGTGTGAGAATGTTGTCAGCCTTTTCCTTAGAAAATGAATCCACAATGTCAAACATCTAAATTAAAGTATAAAATAATAATTAAAAAATTAATTAATTGAAATAATAATAAAATTAACTTTTAAAAAATATAGTTGGCTCATTTGTAAATCTAGTCATTCCTAATGTGATGATGTTGAGCATGTGTCTTATCACATATATGCCACACAAACTAATATTATGTCATTACTTATGACTCTATATCAAAACATATATATAATCAATTAGGAATTGGCAATAAATATTGATAATTGAATAAGTTAATAAAGTGTTAGTTTTAACTTACCTTTAGCAATCCACATGGGATCCTTTAGTTCATGTGCATTTTTTTTTCAGGACCTTTTTTTGATATGTTTTCATTGCCCTATGATCAACATCATGAGATTTGTAACTAATATATCCATAAAAATTGATAGTTTTTGTACAAGTACACTTATGAGTCTATTGCGTTTTTTATATCCTTATTTGGTTTGTAATGGAAGGAGCATAAGAAGAGGACTGTGTTACTCTTTAATGAAAGAACAATCAGCTACCAGTGGTCCTTATAAAATAGGGTGACTTATTAGAAGAAATCTACATTTAAAAAAAAACTATCAATCATAAATTGGTCCTTACGAGTGCACATATGGAGCCATAAAAACATCCTTTTTGACTTCACATGTTCATTGCTGGATGTGTCAAGATCTTATTTCTAGAGCATTCCCTCTCTCCATCATGTGATAAGGGCAAAAAATTTAAAATTATCACCTTTTCCTGATGTAATGCACAAATGATGAAGGTACCTATGATAATGCAATCATGTTAGTTGACCAAATTTGATAAGTTAATTATATTCAAGTAAAACATACTTACATCATAAATAGCTCAATTGACAATGTAGTAAATTGACTTTTTAAAAGGAGCCGATTTAAATCTTCCCATTCAATCATCATTAGATTCTCTATACCAACAATATCCTTTTCCTTTACAAATTTTTTTTCTTGGAATGATTTATCATAGGCCAATAAAATTATTTATTGGAGAGGAGTCAACTACGGTGGCTGTGGTCATAATGAGGGTCATGGAAGTTTCGACTGGGGATCATTTGGCAAGGGAAGCTAAAGAGGCAAGAGATAGTTAATTAAAAAACAATATGAGAAATAATGATTTAATAAATTATATGAAATATTTAATAAAACGTACCTCAGCTTGAATCATACTCACAAGTCTCTTAGGCCGCATGATAAAAGTACTAATAGGGACGAGCACCCTCACTACTTTTAAATCTTCTACCACTACTTTAACTTGATCTTGTTGCATTTGCTTGTAGTGGACAGTTTGTCTTAAAGTGTGAATGCTGCCAAGAGTGACCAAGCATTTAACGAGATCCTTTAGATACAGCTCACACGATTCACCAGTGTTTCCTATTAAAGGACCCTCTGACATGCATCTAAGAATATTACTTGCTTTCATGCTATGAAATCTAAGAGACTGTGTATGAGGTGCATCGGCAGTCATCTCTTATTGTGAGGACATAAAGGTCGTCATCTCCTCTTTCATTTTTGTAAGGTAGGCTTCTAAATGAGCTTCAAATGAAGCTTTAGCATCCTTTATTACTTGTTGCTTTATATTTGTCATTATACTTTCCAGCTTCTCTCTCGTAATAATACCTGAGCTGTTAAGGTGTGCAAGTATTCTAAAGTAATCTCTGATTCCTACACCAAATCTAACACCTCTAATGCATCCCAGATGCTCTAATTTTGCCTATAACAACCACCAAAATGTCATTTCTACCCTCTGGAATAAAGGATAGTTGAGTTTATTGTTCTTTAAGAGTCTCCTGTAACAAATAAAACAAATATCATAAAAATTTGTATTCATAATTGAATAAAAAAATAAAGAATTAAATGTTAGTTACAATCCTTTTGAAAACTTCGTGTGCCTTCTCGCTTGTATACCTTCCTTTCTTATATTGATATATGACCATATCTCCATTTATCCTTATGAGAGACATGTGATTATGGGAATAAGAGAATTAAAGGATTGGATTTAGCTTCTTCTCTCTTCTTCAACTTCTCATCCATCAAGATATCATCACACAATTATAACCCCTATAAGATATTATGTGGGGGCATTCATTTCTCCAAGCAATTTCTTTACCTTTTGCTTGTTTCTCCTATTAATAAAAAAATTAACAACTTAATACAATAAATTGAATTAAATTACTATAATTAAATCAATTAGAAATTGACTAATCATAGCTTTTTTAGAAGTTTAAATCTTGTAGAATTCCTGCAAAGTTTGTTCATCCAAAAACTGATGTGTCTCAAGAGGATTAGAATAAGGTTGACCTTCTTTCAACTCTACATGAACAAATTTCCTAATAAGGCCAATCTTGTAACCTCTCTAACATTCCCCACAATATGTTATCAACTATCTCCGACATGCTTCATCATTCGAAACATCATAGGTGAGAAACAATTAATAATAGTTAATATTTTACACGTAATAATTATAAATATTTCTATCTTTACAATATATACCTAAATGCTTTCCTAAATCTGTTCCTTCACATATTCTGACACATCAAGCCAATCTTCATGCAAGATACTGGGCTTGTTACTTGAAAGGAGCCTAAGGTAGTCGACAAACTTGGTCTTATTTGGCTGTCACAATTTCCACCTCCGATCAAACTAGATTGATAATCTATAGCCAGTAGTCCTACTCAAGGTTAGCTCTCTCAGTCGCATGCCTCACCTACCCCTCCTCATTGACTAGCTTTAACTAGCATTACTGTCACTGCTATGAGTAATCTCTACAGTTGGCTAGCTTTGAGTAACCTATATAGTTGACTAGCTCTGAGTAACCTCTGTAGACGGTTGGCTCAAAGTACTATTAGTAGGTTCGCTCTAATTTTTCTCTATGTTTCTAAAAATAAAACATAAAGAACTATAAATAAAACCTAATTCAAATAATACAAAATAAGTAAAAAAAGAATTATAAATAAAGCATAATTTAAAATTAGAAAACTAATATTAATTTAAAAATTAAATTCATATAGAGATATTCTCCCATATCCCTTTATGGTGATCACTTCATATGGCATATTCATCATCTATCTAATCGACATTCAAATTGGGTAGTCCTGATGAGAAAGTAGGAGTTTCAGAGATATCAAAGCCTGTTTTATTCTTATCATCACTATCAATCACTCTTTTTCCTTCGAGATTTATTGACCAACTATTATTTGTCAGATCGGTGACACAGAAAACTTGTTTTGCTTGTCCTGCCATAATAAATGGCTGCTTCCCCTAAGTTATTCTTCTAAGATCAACTAGTTTGAATCTTAATTTATCCTCTTGCACGCCATTGATGTCAACCTACTTGCATTTGAAAATAGGCACTCTAAATTTTATATAGTCAACCTCTTAAATCTTTTCAATAATCTTAACATAAGGCATGCATACCATTTTTTGATTCTTATCTTTCTTACTTGAGAAGTGTATAGCTTCAACCATCATCATAACTCCACTATTTTCACAATATTCTTCTCATCAGGAGACTTTGTCTAAAAGAAATACCCATTAATATTGTATGCACTCCAGCATATCATATCCACATTAGGACCCTCTACTAACCATTTAATTGTATCATAAACATTATCCTTATTTAAGACTTTTTGTTTGAACCAATCTATAAAAGTCTTATTGTGCTCTTTGAAAAACATTTGTTCAGTCATTTTCAACCAATTGCATTCTACCCTTAGAAGTTCTGTATGTGCATTTATGTAACTTTAAACTTCATCAATGTTACTTAAGATATATAAATGTACTTTTTGCACTTCATCACGATTTATGCTTTTTAATGATAGCCCACGTGTGCCTTAACCCAATTGCCTCCTTTCTTGATGAGATTTAGAAAGCCCAATTGGTTTTGTATTTGACAAGTAATTAAAATAAAATTTCATAGCTTCTTCAGCAATATATTTTTGAATAATAGATGGTTTAGGGCAATAAGGATTCTTTACATACCCGTTCAATATTTTCATGTATTTTTCAACTAGGTAGATGTATTGTAAGTAGACAGGGCCACACATTTTCACCTCCCTCACTATATAATCTATTAAGTATATCATAATGTCAAAAAATGAAGGAGTAAAGTGCATCTAAAGTTGACATAAGATGATACAAGCTTCTTATTCCAACTCATTTAATTTAAGGGGATCAATAACTTTACTACATACTGTATTGAAGAAAAAGCAAAGCCTAGTTATTATGTGCATGAAATCTTCTTTCAATTTATCTCAAATGGCCACTGATAATAATTGTTGCACCAAGACATAATATCATGAGACTTTAAGCCTACCAATTTCAACTCTTTCGTCGACACACGCTTATTAATATTTAAAGAATACCCTGATAGCACTTTGATCTTATATAAATGTAAGGTCTCCTTTATTTAACAACATTTAACTCTAAAGTCATGGTAATTAAGGGATAAACCCTCAAAGGATTACCAATAATGTAAAATTTTATTAAAGATAAAATGACTCAAATGGTCTAGAATAGAATCCTAAAATCACATTTCAAATCTTACATAATAAGTATTAGGCCCAAATCAAAGTTTAAAAATAGTATGGAAGCTTAGAAATCAATTAGGACCCAAAAAAATGAGTTTTAAAACCTAAAAATGGATTTTGTGTAGAAAACGACATGTGCGCCATGGCTCGTCTTCTCTGTGCCATATGCCACGATGTGAGGTGCCATGCACTGCACATATTGCACGAATTTGATAGCATCAATGCTGTCATTTGATAACATAAGGATTTGATGAGTTCCATATCTCTGTTTAACTTTCGATTTTGTGTAGAAAATGACACGTGCACTATAGCTCGTCTTCTTTATGCCATATACCACGACGTGAGGTGCCATGCACTGCAGCACATTGCATGAATTTGATAGCATCAATGTTATCATTTGATAACACAGGGAGCGAATTTTTGATAAGTCCCATATCTTTGTTTAACATCCAATTGAGGTAGTTTCAGTGTCTACACAGAGATTTCTCTTAGCTCTAGCTAGTGGCACTGGTTTCATACTTAAACTCTTTTTTTTTTTATAAAAAGTTGGACACTAAAACTCATTTTGGCCACTTTTTCACAAAATTTCATAAATAGGATGTCCCAACTCAACTACACTTGCCAATAACCTACACCAACCATTCGACCACACTTAATGAATTCTAAAAAACTTGTGCAATGCACCACACACAATCAAAAATACATTTATCATAAAATCACTACTCAACCTTGATTTCATAAAATACAAGAGGGATGAAAACATTGCACAAAATTATCATTTTTATTCTAAATCTTTCAAAATACACATGTTCCTACTTGTATAAGTATTTTGGCTCTAACCATAGGTTTACAACCATAACTCACTACCCCAGGGCATAAAATATGCTAGTTGTACATAAAATAATGCAAGTAGTGCAAAAATAATGTCAAATGATCTTAGTTGGCAAATGTATTAACATATACACATGAAACAACAAAAAAGAGGCATATAGGGGATTACTCCACAATCCTAAGCCTCTGTGTGTTTTTCCTGACTCTGATTCGATGAGTTAGGCCCTAAAAATATTAAGAATTAAGGGGTGAGTACAATCACTTAGTAACCAAGTTTCACCTAACTAATATAGTCATATATCAATTGTAAAATAGATACAATTAGGCAAATACACAGATATCACATATAAAGACTTACCCACGGTTCACAAAAGTAACAACCATGTGACCAAGCCCATAACACATGATATCATGTTATTTCAGAAAGCACAATATAAGGTCACAATAATAACAACCATACACCCCTAACTTATGTCGGACTATAAAACTAATAACTATGTGGCCAAATTTATATGTATAACATAAAACTGGTGGCTATCACAGGGCTACATCTTTCACAGACTAACCTAGCTTTCCACTTGTGAGAAACTATTAGGCTAGGGTGAACTCACTCACTTATGTAATCTGGTTTCCCCTAATACAAATAACCATAGGGTATCGTACTCTTAATCTAGCCTCCTCATGAATCAGTGGAGACTAGTTAGGTTCGAATCTCTTATCGAACAAGTAGGATAGTCTTGAATCAACCATGGAATAAGGGCTACCTCCTAATTCTAACAATTGGTACCATGGCAAGTTCCTGATTCTAATGACTACTACTAATACCGTATGGATTTAAATCAATCTACTTCTCTCCCTAGGTGAACTCCTACTAAAGATCATGCTATGTACATATCTCACATAATTTACATTTCAAGAAGTAATACATGGTAATAATCTCATATACACAAAATCAATTACTCTACATAATCAACACATGTCACATCATAAATCCTCTAGTTACAATAACAATTCAAAACCAAGTTCAGAATCATAAAGGGTAGCAACATCAAGGTTTTCCTTTCCAAAATCATTTCACAAATCAAATATATTTCTAGTATGCATCATTAATTTTAAATCATAAATCACATTTCACAAACAAAATTAACATTCAACTATAAAGATTAGGTTTTCTCCAATTACCTCAAACTTTTAAGATGTCAAAGGTTTATCCCTTACATAAAACACTTCCAAAGCTTCTCTCAAGCTTGAATGGTGCTAAATAAAATCATACTACAACCAAAATTAAGAATATCATCATAATCCTAATTTTAAAGATTTACCAATACCAAACTCCACATATCCATTTTACCAATCCAGAAATCACTACCCATTCATACCCAGTAGGTCTACTAGGTCTAATTAATGCACATTATCATTAATAACAGTTTGAACCACCATTAATGAACATAAACCTCTCGTAACTACCTTATTAATGTTGATTTTTAGATATAAATTCTCTACCCAATGAACTCTTGGAAAAACCAATAATGTAGGATTTATCTATCCTAAACAAACCTTAATATACCTATTTTGATCAATGGAATTAGACCCATAATCTTATGGATTGAAAATCTATCTTTCAACTTAAACCTCATCATAAATCTCCATAAATGAGGGAGAAAAAGGAAAAAGAAGGTATAATAAACATACCTTGGGTATTTGGAAGTCTCAATCTATCCATAAAGGTCCAAATTTGCATGCCCTAGTAGAGCTTCAATGTCCTCTTCATGTTTCTCTCTTCCTTTTCTCTATTTTCTTGCATAAAACATGACTGATTTATTAGAAATATTAGCTGTATGCCATAGTGCACACTGTCTTTTACTGTGGCACATGGCACAGAGAGGCCTGTTACTTTTAAATCTACTTTTATGTGCCATGGTGGACTAACAACATGCCACGACACATGGCACAAACAATAAAACTTTACTTTTTCTTCTTCATTCCTTATTCGGGTAGCCCACCATCGATCCAGACCTACTTCTAGGGCTGAAATCATATTGATTATACTAAGTTAAGCCCATCTGGCCACACATCCCATTAACTCACTAATCTAAATCATTGGGTTAACTAATCATGATTAATTTTCTTGAATGTTATAGTAAACACTTACAAAAACTTGTTTTCTCCACCTTAGACAATGTATGAGAAATTGAGGGATAGTAAGTCCTCTTACCTTCTAATTTTAGGTATAAGTCCTCTCGTATTCCCATTTCTTTTAAATCTAATCTTGCATTCACACCATCCTTCATCTTGCTTGGCATATTCAGAAGTGTTCCAATAATATTATTGTATATGTTTTTTTCACATGCATAACATCAATACAATGTCTTACTTCAAGAAGGCACTAATATGGAAGATCAAAGAAGAAATACCTTTTTTCCATATTTTTTTGCACTTTTATTCTTTTAAGTCTTACTGTAATGACAAAAAAATAATAATAAAATAATAATAATAAAAATCTAGTGGGGGTACTATTTTGAAATTTTTCCCAACAAGCTTTGGGTCTTATTTGGTAATTTTCCCAAGGAGTCTATTCTATCATTATTTCCCTTCTTCTTGTTGGTTAGAAGCTGTAAAACAAAGTGAAAGAAAGCATTCGTGTCAGTCTCTATTTCTCTCCTTCTTTCCTATCGCATGGGCTTTATCTTGCCATTGGTATGCTTGTCCCTCCATCGCTAGCAAGTGTTCATCCCTTTCTTTTGATGTTCATTTTGTTTGTCCAATGAAGTAGCTAAAGTTCTTCTTTATTTTTTCCTCTATTGTGTGGTTGCTAAAGGTGTGTCAGCATGTGCATGTTCAATCTTTCTTCTTCCTTTCCTTCTCAGCTGTTGAATGTCCATGTGTTTGTGCTTAGTAAGCTTAAGTCCCTCTTTTTAGTCTATAATTTCAGCTTTGTTTCCTTCTCCTGGGGAATCTAAGCTAAAGCTCTTCTCTTCTTTGTGGCCCGTGAAGTATGGTGTTATAGCTATTATTGTGCTTTGGTCAAGGTAAGGTGTTGATTCTTTCTTCTTACGTGAGCATGACCTTAATAGTAGTGTGAATCATGATTCTTCTTCCCTGAACTGAATGTATCCCTATTACTGTCATGATTTTTTTGAAATTATGTGGTGATTTTGGTTAATTTTGTACATGATTTTAGTTGGTGCTAAGTTGAATGTTAATGATAAAGTTTATATATGGAGTTGATTAAATGGCTAGATAATTATTGTGAGCTAAAATTGGACGCCTTTAAGATGCTTGTGAAAATGTTTGAATGAAGAATTAGGTGCTATTTTGGATAATATTGGGTGCTATTTTATTAATGTTGAGCTAAAAATTGATTAAGAAATTAAATGTTGAAAATTGTTAAATTTATTTAGATGTATGCCTCATGATTTAGTTAATGATAAATTTTCTTATAGTTCTTGTAAATATGCTTGAAAAGATTTGTTAGAATGAAATAAGTTTGTTAAATTTTTATAGTAGAGCCTAGAGGAATTATAAATATTACTTGTGGGAGTATATGTCCTTATGCACAACTTGTAAAGATGAAATACTCATTGAAATAGTACAACACCTAAAAGGAAATTATTAGACTAAATGATAATTAAGATTTTATTAAGCTTGGAATAAAAGTTGTGTTAATGGTGGTGGTTGAATGTTACCTAATGTTATTAATTACTTGATAGAAATTGTTGAAGGAATTAGTAAAAATTTAAGGAACTAATGAGAAATTCTAGGGATTATCAAAGATTTTGAATGTTACTTTTGCTTGTTTATTGTAAGAAGGAAAATTCATAATGACAAGAGGATTTTTGAATTATGTGTTAAATTATTTGGAGAACCACAAGAGTAAGTGAGAATTTAAGGGAGCCAAGCTTTAGAATTCTTTAAAACTCTCAAGCGAGTAAGTAGCGTTCCGAATCAATTTCTGGTAGAATGTTTATAAAATGAATTTATTTAAATTTTACTATTATTCCTTTATAAATTGTACAAATATTCTTGTTAATTTTATTTTTCTAATAATTATTTTATTTATGAACACATGTTAATTTTGCTAAGGAATTATATTGTTGATAAACAATGATTGAAATGGATATACGATAAATGGTATAATTTTTCACAAGCAGCTTAATTATTTAATTTTATGTGATATAAAATTTTTATTGCAATGATTCGTGTATGAATGAAATGATAATTAATTTGGCTAATGGAAAATGATAGTTGGGAAGTATCTACAGGTGAAAATTTTGAAACTATTTTTCTTAATCCATACATGCTTGATTTTAATGAAAAGGACTGAGTTTAAAATGTTGAATGTTAATGGCAGTTCTATTAACCTTTGGTACACTATGGTACACCTAACTATTAGAGTGCTTGTAGGTGACGCTAGCCCCAAACGAAAGCCAACACACATGGATCAGAAGGATGGTGATTCGTGAGCATTGTACTCACACTTGTTTTCACGGGCCTTGTGCTTATGCTTGATTTGTGGCACTTGTCACGCTTGTTTGATGGCTGTTAGTAGCACTTGACTAGTTATTTTCTCTCATGGACTGTGTGTACATGCTTGTTATTCATTCTTATAAAACCCTCCTAAATTTTAATTTATCATTTCTATAAATTCTCTAGAAGTATTCTATTTAATTGTACCATTATCTAAAACTTTTATATTTTATGCGTTGTACGAATCTTGATAAATTTATATTGTTCTATTAGCATTGTTTAATTTCACGATCTTACTAATGAGAAAGAATTGTTCTTTATTGCTAGATTAATTATATGTTTCATTACTTTATAAATTTTTTTAAAACTGAATTTTTTTAGTTCTATCTTCATAATTTTCTTAATTATAATTTTTATTGGAACGCTACTCATAAAAAAATTTTTTGGTCTTAGATATTATAGCTAACTTGTGCCTCTTACTGATCATTGAGAGGCCTATAGATTTTTGAACAGTGAAAGCACCTTTCAGTCATCTCTTTGGTGAAAACTTGTATTATATTATATGATTGTAATTTAATGCTCCATGTATAATGTAGCTAGGTCCCAGTCTTATTTGTTGGTACATAATTTTGTTAGAATAGAGCTAGTCTCCTTATTAGTTTAGCTGATAGGTTTGTTATTGTAGAAATTTTAAGAGGTCTAATTTATAGGGGAGACACTACCAAAATTTCTACAAAACATTTGAAATATTATGAACTTTAATATATATATAACTTATATACTAATATTTTAACTTAAACTCTAGTTAATTAAGGCTTATGGAATATGAGTTCACCTCATATTTTATACTGGTCATACCTTTAGTATTTGGGTGTGACACTTTACAAGGGATAGCATTAATGTCTTTCACTTGTTCATAGACTTGCTCCCTAGTCAAAGCATCTGAGCATGAAGGTGCTTTTGGTGGCTATAAAAAGCTTTCTTTAATTTACGATAAGGGTGATCTCGTCTGAGAAATCTCTAATGATTGAGGTAGATCATCTTCCTTCCATGTTGAAGTTGATGGTAGCGTGTGCCATCTTTACAAATTTGACGTGCTTTGTGACCCTTGACATTGTACCCAATCAAATTCCCATACGCAGGAAAGTCATTTATAGTGTAAAAGATTATAGCATGTAACTTAAAATTCTCCTTCCAATTTGCATCAAACACATCCACACCTACCTCCCATAGCTCTTTCAAGTATTTAATCAAAGGTCTTGAGTAAAGATTAATGTCATTTCTAGATTGTTTTGGTCCTAAAATCAACATAAATAGCATCATATACTTTTGTTTTATGCATAGCCGAGGTGATAAGTTATAAATCACTAAAAGATCAAGCCATGGGCTATGTATACTACTAAGGCTATCATAAGGATTCATTCCATCAATAGAAAGTCCAAGCCTCAAGTTCCTTGGTTCATTGCCAAATTTAGAAAACAATTGATCAATTTCTTCCACTAAGAAGAATTAGCTGGATGTCAAAGTTTTTCATTGGATATCCTCTCATCTACATGCCACCTCAAGTTTTTTGCACCATTAGTATTCACAAAAAAGTGCTTGAACCTTGGCATCACTACAACAAAACAATATATTTCTCTCAAAAATTTCTCTTGAAAATAATAAGGTGAGAAGTTCTCTCTGATTTTCTCTCGGAAAATCTCTTATATGAATGTTCTCATGAATTTTCTCTCAGTTTATGAAATAGAGAGAAAATCTAAGAGAAACTTGAGAGAAAGTAAGTGCGCTATGGCGGGAATTTATTCTCTTGACAATATTGAGAGAAACATTTGACAGAAATAATAAATAAAAAACCTTAATATTTTCTCTCAAAATAATCCTAGAGAAATTGTTTTCTCAGAAGTAACTGAGAGAAGTTTCTCTCAAAAAGATTTGAGAGAAAGTTTCTCTAAGAATAATCAAAGAGAAATATTTCAAAAAATTATAAAAAAATTCTATATAATATTTTCTCTCATAATAATATGAGAGAAATATTTCTCTCAGTAATGTTTGAGAGAAATGCTTAAATTTCTCTCCAAAACTTCAGAGCAAAATATTCTCTCAGATTATTCTGAGAGAACTTTGATATTTTCTTTTAGAATTTTCCAAGAGAAATTTTTTTATTTTTCAAATTATAATGAATTTTGTTACCATTGAAGTATATATATTTTTTATAAAAGTAAAGTAAATTAAATTACTTGTGAAATATTAACCAGGAACTAATCATCATTTTAAATTGTGAATATATATAAAAAAATCTTATATTTGATTTAAGGATTTGTAATATTGAAACAATAGGAAATAAATTAAATATACTGTTGTTCATATGTGTTATAACCAATTTGCATAATGATATAGACATTGCACTAATAACTTGTTTTTCCTAGTTCATAAGGTGAAATATATAAGTGACAATTGTTTAATTAATTACTTGTAATATGTGTGAAATAGTGTATGTTTTGCATTTATTGTCATGTGTATGCGTGCACATATGTATACATATCTTGTATTATATTCTCTTGGTCCCAACTTATAAAATAATACTGGTGGTATTTTGTCATGTGAAATCTTACATCATTTCATCTTATAGTTTGAGATGCAATATTTAGTATGTTATTTTTATAAAGGAAATTTAAGAAGAAAGAAGCTTAAGGGAAGAAGTTGATAAATAGTAGTTTCTCACTAGTAATATTGAAATATAGATAATGAGCTTTTATGTATAAAATAATGTAAAATAAATAATATTTTAATAACTTTCGTCGTTAATAAGGATTTTTATATAAAATATAATAGTTTAGGATTATTTTGTGTGTGTGTGTGTGTGTGTATTTATATCATTATATGGGGGATAATGAGTACATAGTGCTATAGTTCAATTGGTAATAATAAATTATTATTTATATCCCTCATGTGTTGAGCTCAAAACTCTAGAAGTCTAATTTTTTTGTTTTGCTGGTACAAAAAAAAAGTTAAACATGAAGCAATTGAAAAAAAAAAAGAATTCCAAGTTATATCTAAAATCTCTAATTTCACTTCCATTTTCACTGTAGAATTTCATTTCCCTCACCTCTATCACTCACTCCTGCCGCCTTTCTCTTTTAGGTCATCCTTTCCTCTTCATCTCTCTTCACCTTCTTCCTCCACCGTAGCTCCTCCATTTTTTTTTTCCTTCAGCATTCTCGCATCAGTAGATAAAGAGCTTTATCATTCGAGTTCCTCCTTTAATCTGTCAGGTACTGTTTTTCCCCTAATCCATTTTGGGTATTTGAGTCTATATACTTCTGCACATGTTTTCTTTGTTATATAATATCATGTATGTGTTTGTGTGTACACGAAAGAGAGAGAGAGAGAGAGACTTGAAGATTAGGAAAAAGAAAATAGGATAGTAGAGTGGAACTGTATTTATTCATGGATTGTGCAAAGCTAAAAGGGGAAGAGAGAAGATTAGGGTTTTAAATTTGTTAGGCTCTTGTCAGGTATTGATAATAAAATGAACTCTGCTTGAACTTTCTTTTGTCTTCTTTACTGTCCATGTCAATGAATTAGCCCCTATTAACTTTTCTTTTTTCTCCTTTTTACACGCATGTTTTACTCACTTGCCCAACTTTGTAGTATTTGAACTTTTAGGATTCTCATATAGCTTTTAAACTCCATTTTTAATTGTTTTTCTTTTTATTATTTTATTAATATAATATCCTTTATTTCAAAAAGAAGAAGAGAGATAGAGAAGAAATAATGGACATAGGAATGATGCATCTATCACGTGGTCCCTGAAGACTTTGTTCCACTTTTGTCACCTTTGTTATTTTAGTTGGACCTATAAATGAAGTTCTTGAGGTCTCTAGTTGAATCATAATAGAAAACAATAAAATTTATCCTATCTGCAGTATTATAAACACATGTTAATGAGTGTTTAAAGGATGATATCCCACAAGCCTTTCTTTTACAATATCAAGCTTCACTACAAATGTTCTAATTTGAAGTATTAAGTTCTAATTTGAAGTAGGATGTTCTAATTTTTTTCAACTTAAGCACTGTCTTGCTTTTTACCAAAAAAAATTATTTTCATATTTGATCATGTTCTAATTTATGTTTCCCAAGTAAATCACACCTAAAAATAAGCCAAAAAGATATACATAATTAGTCAACAATCTCTATCAAATAGTCTAGAATCTATCAATTTGATAGAACAGTAACTACAGAATTAAGCTAGGTATTGTTATGTTTATTTCTTATTTTCAAGGTTCTAAAATTCCATAGATGTGTGTATTTATGTGTAATTTCAATTTAGTTAATACTTGACTTAGTGATTTAAACAAAAAATACTTGAGTTAATGATTTCATGTGAGGACTCATTAATAGAGTTTAAGCACATCCTAAGTTCATGGTTGTTTTCATGTGAATCCCCTATCACAATCTAAGAATATTAATTATTGTCTAGTAGAATAATTTACAATTAAAAATTGACCAATTTATAAATTTTGCAAGCATTTAGGGAAGAAAGAACCGTGGCTGTGCTTTTTATCTTCCTTTAAGTTGACAACATTTATGAAGCATAATGATATAAGGTACATTTGTCCAATTTATGAGTTTAACTTTTTGCACATTTTTTATGTTTTAAGCTTCTAAGTGAAAATTAGGCACATGATTTGTTCAAAATTTTTATTTATTTTAATAGGCACATGATTTTTTTTATGTTTTAAGCTGCTACACATATTATTTGTTCAAAACTTCTAATAATGAACATGTGCTCTTAAATTTTTCATATAAGAATATGTTTTAAGTGCTGCTAAATAAAAGTTCTGTTTGTTAGCATATAGTTCATAAATAGAGCTATCTCATGTAGTTCAAAAGAATATGTGGTAAAATAATAGGTTATATACATATTTAACTAATTTATCTTGTTAGATAGAACCTCCCGAGCATCATTATTGGGTATATAGTAGAGTGGATGAAAGAGGTAAGCATACTAATGAGTTCCTTTATAGGGTGGAGAAATTTATTAGGTTTGCTGGCAAAGAGGATGAAGGGAGAAAAATAAGATGTCCATGTGTATCATGTAGAAATTTGAAGTAACACATGTCATATGATGTTAGAAAGCATTTATAGAGGAAAGGATTTACAAAAGATTACTATTATTGGCATTGCCATGGAGAAGAACATCCCCAAGTAGCTCCAATTGATGTCAACATTCACATGACCTCTAATTCATATGAGCAAATGGTTATGGATGCAGTTGGGCCATCATTTGATGAACATTTTGTTTTTGAGGAGGATCCTAATCCTAATTCTGCAAAGTTTTATGACATGCTTCGTGCTTCACAGTCTTTATTGTGGGATGGATGTGAGAATCATACTATGTTATCAATAGCTGTTAGGTTATTGAGTATTAAGTCTAATTATAATGTCCCAAGTACATGTGTTGATGAAATCATCACACTAATAAATAAGATATTGCCTGCTAATCATCCCATGCCTACAAACTTGTATCAAACCAAGAAATTGGTGGACAACTTGGTTGTGGTTATCAAAAAATTAATTATTGTGTAAAAGGATGTATGTTGTACTATGGTGATGCAATTGAGGATAAATCATGTTGATTTTGTAAGGAACCAAGGTTTAAGAAAGAAAGAGTAAGAAAAGGGAGGATAAATAAAGAGATCCCAGCTAAACAAATATATTATTTACCACTTATTTCAAGACTACAAAGGTTATTTTCATCTAATGCCACTGCTAAGTATATGAGTTGGCATATTGACAAACATCATGAAGAAGGTGTGTTGTCCCACCAATCAGATGGGAGTTCATGGAAGCATTTTGATCAAGTTCATCCAAAATTTGCATCAGAGCCAAGAAATGTTAGGTTGGGGCTTTGTATTGATGGTTTCAATCCATTTGGCTTCAGTTCATGACCATACTCATGTTGGCCAGTGATTGTTACTCCTTATAATCTTCCCCCTGGTATGTGTATGTGACGTAGGTAAATGTTCCTAACAATCATAATATCTAGGCTAAGTAATCTAAAGAGTAGAATTGATGTTTTCTTACAACCTCTTATTGATGAGTTGTAGATGCTTTGGCAAGATGGTGTTCTAACTTATGATATTTCTTCAAAACAAAATTTCACTTTACGAGCTGCCTTTCTATGGACTATAAATGACTTTATGGCTTATGGCATGTTAAGTGGCTAGCAAACATCAGGGCTATCAGGATGTCCAATTTGTATGGGTTCTTCAAAAGCTTTTCATTTAAAACATGGCAGAAAAAAAGTTATTTTGATTGTCATCGGAAATTCTTGCCTGAGGATCATGCTTATAGGAGGCACAAACAGAATTTTAAAAAAAATGTTATAGAGAATTCACCACCTCCATTAAGGTATTTAGGAGATGAATTGTACGAGCAAGTTAGGGGATTCCTAAAAATAATTGATAAACCAAACATGCGTTTAGAGGGGTATTTAGTAGAACATAATTGGACTAAACGTAGTATATTTTGAGATCTACCCTACTGGCATGATCTATAAAATCCATACAACTTAGATGTTACGCACATCGAGGGAAATGTCTTAAATAATATGTTCAATACAATGATGGATGTGAAAGGTAAAACAAAAGACAATGATCAAGTAAGATTATATCTAGCTAAATATTGTAAACGACCACCTTTGCATATGAAAGATTTGTGCAATGGAAAAATGAAAAAACCTAATGCTCCATACAGCTTTAATATGGAGCAAAGGCGAGCTGTGGGTGAATGGGTGAAAACTTTAAAGCTTCCAGATGGCTATGCATCCAACTTAGGATGGTATATTGATATGAAAAGTTGCACATTAGGTAGAATGAAAAGTCATGATTGCCATGTTTTTATGGAGAGGTTACTTCCAATAGTATGCAATGGTTTGCCATACTTAACATTTAAAGCTTTGATGCATTTGAGCCATTTTTTTCAAGATCTTTGTACACCAACTTTATAACTCGATAGTCTTAAAGTTATGGAGCAGAATATTCCTATTATTTTTGTATAATCTTGAGAAGATATTTCCTCCTAGTTTTTTTAATGTTATAGAGCATCTACCTGTTCACTTAGTATATGAAGCCATAGTTGGTGGACCTGTACAATATAGGTAGATGTATCCTTTTAAAAGATTTTTATACATATTAAAGCGGAAGGTAAAAAATAAGGCTCGTGTTGAAGGCTCTATTTGTGAAGCTTACATTCTTGAAGAGACTTTAACTTTCTACTCTTATTATTTTGAAACACATGTTCCATCAAGAGCTAGGAGGGCTACTTGAAATGATGATGGTGTGGATACGATGATTATTCTTTTATTTCTATCTTCAATTATCCGGGGTGGCCTCTTGAGAAAATAACTCAAACACTCGTCTTCTCACTTCAAAAGAGCAAGCTGCCATAACATTGTATATTCTTCTCAATACTCCTGAAGTCAAACCTTTCCTCAAGTATAAATATTTCAATCTTCGATATAATGTACATATTTGCTACTTTACATTCTCAATTATATCATGTAGTTAATTAGTTTGTGTTCAAATACAATTCTTATAAGCAATCAAGTAGTGATATCAATGAATTTCCTGATTGGTTCAGAAATTATGTAAGTTAATTTCCTTCTCTTTAAAACCTTTTCAATTATTCTTACATTTGAAAAGAAAATAACTATTTGTTCTACTTTTTTCGAATAGATTTTAAATCCTCAAAATGGGATACAAGATAAGTTGTTAATTTCTTTGGCTTGGGGTCCTAAGACATGTGTGTTTACATTCGATCAATATCTAGTGAATGGTTATAAGTTTCACACAACTTCTTAGGCAAAAGGAAGGAAGACCAATAATAGTGGTATCAGTGTCAAGGGAGTAAATCATAATCGAGTTGAATATTCTTATCATGGTATGTTGAATGAGATTATACAATTAGATTTCACCGATGACCTATCTCGGTACTTAACAATCTTCAAATGCATGCAGTATGATCCTACAAGTTGTGGGACTCCAGTTCATCATAAATATGGAATTGTAGAGGTTCATTCCAAAAAAAGATATATAGGGAATGATGATTTTATCTTTGCCCAACAAGCTTAACAAGTATATTTGTTAGAATATCCCAAATCAACTCCTAAAACAAAAGATTGGCCTGTTGTGATGAAGACAAAAGCAAGGAATATAGTTGATACACCTGATTATCGTGATGATGCACCATTTCAAGATAAAGCCAATAATCCTCCTCAGTTGATTAAAGGTGATGATATGCCATTTGAAGTTGAGGCAAACCTAAGAGATAATACTGTCCATATTGAAGAAGTCAGTGGCATAAGTGTAAGGGAGATTATCAGTGATAAAGCAATTGATGAAAGTTCTGATAAGGACTTAATTCATACTGACTCATCTGAAACTGAGGAGGAACCTTCAAGTGATTTTTATTTATCTAATGATTGATAAAATATTGGTAAATCATGTTATTTAACTTAGTATTATTTATTACGTTTTTTGCCTTCTTTATTTGTGTTACTTGTCTTTAAATTATGTTTTTTTTTCATGTTTTAGATGTTAGATTCATGAAGGAAAAAGGACAAAAAAGGAAAAGGTCTGTACAAAGAGAGACCACCTCAACCCTTAGCATATAGGCACTTATCATCATCACAAGGCACAAACTCTCCACCTATTATACATCATGAGCATATATCATCACCCTCTTGTACATCTCAGCACATTTATACGACTCATAGTCCTTCCCCTCTTTCTGATACACCTTCTGATAGGAATTCACGAAATATGGTGAGCCACAAAATAAACTCATCTAATAGTTTTATGCTTCTTGATGCTTGGTCAAGAGCAAATGATGGTCGTTTAGCTATTAGGCCACATGGTTCTAATGAGTAAGTATTTCTTTAGATAACTTTATTTATATTTATAGTTATTAGGTCATTGCTATTAATTTTGATGACTATTATTTTTCATAGATTCTTTCCTCATGCTCCAACTGTATCTGGTAGTTCTGAAATAATTAAAAGTAAATATGAGTGTGGATGGCCTAGGTTTAAAAAAGTTCTAGCTAATGTGAAGAAGTTATGATTTGGAGAATTCAAGGTGAGAATTTTTGTTAAAGTTATATTCAGTCCTTATTTATGATATTTATCTAACAATCTTTAACATTTATATAGCTAAGATTTGCTTAGGATCTTGCTTTTGATGGGGCAATCTATCAAATATGGAAGAGAGTAGGTTCAATCTTTCATTCATTACTACGAGACATTTATAGTGGAAAATGTAAAGGTGGTTGGATGCTTGAAAAACCAAGAAAGGATTTAGAAATATATTGGAACAGTGAAGAGTTCAAGAAAAAATCCACCACCAACAAGGCAAATCACGCAAAAGATCCAGGAAGCTGCAAATATCAAGGTGGTCGAGTGTCACCTTCAGATTATAAAAGAAAGATGGTAAACATTTGTCACATGCTCTTTACTTTTTTATTCTTTTATGAATTTTTAATTTCTTTTGTTGGAATTTTGCAGGAAGATGAGTGTGGCCATGAGGTCCATTTTCTTGATGTTTTTAAAAAAAACTCAATATGATGAA
This sequence comes from Prosopis cineraria, assembly GCF_029017545.1. Taxonomy (NCBI): domain Eukaryota; kingdom Viridiplantae; phylum Streptophyta; class Magnoliopsida; order Fabales; family Fabaceae; genus Prosopis; species Prosopis cineraria. The sequence goes on along the minus strand of NW_026555342.1, from coordinate 18,845,775 downwards.
AAAAAAGGGGAATGGATTTTTGAGAGAGCTGAACAAACATATGTGAGTAATTTTAAGTTTGCTTAGATTTTTTTTGTTTAAAAATATTGCAAATTTTGATAATTAATGATTTATTATTCTTCATTAATGCAGAAACACTTTGAGCAACTTTGTTATAGTCAAGATCCTACATTATCTGAGTCTGATTCCACTTTATGGATCAAGCTGTAAGAGGAAAGAGTAAAAAAGGGTGTTGTTTTGGATTAGGAGAGCAAGTTGGTCTTCTCAACTCATATAGCTCAACTACATCCAATTATGGTGAACTTACATAGTTAAGGCACCATATGGAGGACATATTTCAACAAAAGTTGGATGAAAAAACCAAAAGTTATGAAGAAAGTTTGGCTAATGTTTTAGCTAGAATGGAGGCCCAACAAGAAGAAATAAGAGAAATGAAAGCCACACATGAAGCTCTAGAAAAAGAAATTTAAAGATGAGCTATCACAAAATCAAAAGTTCTTGAAGAAAATGATGGCTCAATTTAAGGCCTCCACCAATCATAGTCTTCCTACAATCGATGCCCAAGAAGATAAGATTTATAGTAGTGATGATGGGTTAAATGATGAGTATAATGATGATATTGATTATGAGTAGATGTTTAGGATTTTTAGTAATTTTGTTATATGTTATAACTTTTGATTGACTTGTAAAGAGTTTTATGGAAACATCTATTTAAATTGGCTGTCAAAAAGTTAGAGCTGTTGCATTGGTGCTAGTATAAAATGTTGAAATGTTAATGTCACGGGAAGAGGAGTAAAAGGGAACAATTTTGACATCAATATATAATGTCATGTTCTCATGGAATTCTCTCAACAAATTTTGAGAGAAAATGTTTCTCACGGAATATTCCAAGAAACAGTGACCAAAGTAGCACACGTCCCATGTGTGATGTTCTCTCGAATTAGCCTGAGAGAAATATGTTCTCTCAAAAAATTCCAAGAGAACTTTCTAACTTTCTCTCGGAATTGGTTAAGAGAAATTTCTCTCAGATAATTCTATGAGAAAGTTCTCTCTAAAAATACTAAGAGAATGTTCTCTCAAAATTACCCAAGAGAAATTTCTCTCGTATTAACCTACTCTTGGATAGTTCGGAGAGAACATATTTCTCTCAGAAATGTCGGAGAGAATATGTTTCTCTCAAAATATCCTGAGAGAAAATATTTTTTCCTATGAAAATTTACTCTCTCTTTTTATTTGAGAGAAATTAATTTTCAAGTGTTGTTTTGTTGTGGTGATAATCGAAAGATACCATAAGACCTTTGTAGAAGCCCCCTTCTCTTTATCCCATAGTACCTCACATTTTGGACACTTCTCCTTCCCTTCAAGCTCTTCTCTATACAACACACAATCATTAAGGCATAAATGTATCTTTTTAAAATTCCTACTCATTAGGCACAAGATCTTCTTAGCCTCATAATAACGATTTGGTAGTATATTTCCTTTTGCAAATATTATTTAGAGTAACTCTAGCAACTATGTAAAACTCTTGTTACTCCACCTAGCTCAACTTTAATGTAACTAATTTTAACACCCCAGACAATAGACTAAAATTAGTATACCCTGGGTATAAGGGCTTATCTGAATCAATGTACAAGTTATTATACACATGCGCTCGTTCAAAGGCCTATTCCCTAACATTATGGATCATGTCCTCTAACCTATCTTCATCCATATCTACTTCATCATCAAGATTATGATCAACTTCCACATATTGAGATGTACCACTATGATTTTTCAATCATTCACCATGCCAAATCCATACTGTATAATTATTGTAAATTCTATCATAAATCAAGTGTTCTCCTATTTTAGCAACACTTAGTCTCTTCTCATTCAAGCAGTTTACACAAGGACAATAGAACCTCCCACTATTGACAATAATATTTTTCTTAGCAAATTTCAAAAACTTCTTCATCCCATTATCATATACATCACTTGTTTGTTTAGCATTTATCAAACTACAATCCATATGTCACTACCTAAAAGAGAGCTTCACTCTACTGCTTGATGCTTTGAAAGATATATTTCTTACTAATAATGAACTTCTTACCAAGACATATGAGGCTAAACAAATGCTCTGTTCAATTAGTTTAGGCTATGAGAAAATACATGCATGTCCTAATGATTGCATCTTATTTTGTAATGATTATACTTTGTTAGAGAAGTGCCCTAAATGCGAAGCATCACAATATAGAAAGAAATTAAGTTCTAAAAAGGTGCTATGGTATTTTCTCATTATACCGAGATTTAGGTGCTTAAATGGAAATACAGAAATTGCCAATATGTTGACATGGCACAAGAATGAAAGGATTAAAGATAGCAAGCTTAGGCATCCTGTAGATTCCTCTCAATGAAAAAAATTGATTTTGAGTACCTTGATTTTAGAGAGGAAGAAAGGAATCTTTGTCTTGCATTGTCAACTGGTGGAATCAACCCACATAGTGTTCAAAGTAGTGCTCACAGCACATGGCCAGTAATATTAATAATTTATAACCTACCTCTATGGTTATACATGAAATGTAAATTTATGATGTTGTCTATGTTGATTTCTAGGCCTAACAATTAAAAAATGATATAGATATATATTTAGTCCCTTTAATAGAGGATTTGAAATTAATATGGGATATCGACATAGAGGTTTATGATGGGCATAGAAAAGAAGGTTTTAATTTGAAAGCCATGTTATTTGGCACAATTAATGATTTCTCTATTTATGAGAATTTGTCAGGATATAGTATCAAAGGGCATGGTGCGTATCCTATATGTGAAGAAGACACTCATTCAATACAGTTGGATCACTGTAAAAAAAATATTTACATGGGACACTGTAGATTCTTGTCTTTGACACATCATTAGAGAAAGTGGAGAAAAAATTTTGATGGTGAATTTGAAGAAGAGAAATCACCTAGGTTAAAGACAGGCGTGAATGTGTTTGAAAAGATGAAAGATCATGACAGTCATTTTGGTAAACCCTTTATGAGAAATGTTGCAACAAGTGGGTGGAAGAAAAAATTAATCTTTTTTAATCTACCATATTAGAAGTCCTTACATATAAGACACTTTCTTGATGTGATGCATATTAAAAAAATGTTTGTGACAATGTGATTGGGACATTGCTCCAGTTGCTAGGAAAAAGTAAGGATAGTATCAAATCAAGATTGGATTTAGTTTCTATGAGAATAAGGGAGGAGTTAGCTCCAATAGAGAAAGGAACACATATCTACCACCAACAACTTACACTCTATCGAACAAAGAGAAAAAATATTTTCTTGAATTCCTCCATAATGTTAAAGTGCCAAAGGGATACTCTTCAAATGTAAAGAATCTTGTATCAATGAAAGACTTGAAGTTACAGGGGCTTAAATCTCGTGATTCTCATGTGCTCATCCAAAATTTCTTGCTAATTGGTATTAGATCTATTTTGCCAAAAAAAGTGCGACGCACCATCACTAATTTATGCTTATTTTTTAAGATGATTTGTAATAAAGTGGTTGACCTTGTAAATTTGCCAGCCCTATAAAGGCAAATTGTTTTGACTTTATGTGAAGTTAAAATGTATTTCCTGCCTTTATTCTTTGATATCCTGGTTCATTTGATTGTTTACATAGTCAAAGAAGTTCAAATGTGTAGGCCAGCATATTTTAGATAGATGTACCTAATTGATCATTACATGAAAATATTAAAAGGCTATGTAAAGAATAGATATCGACCTGAAGGGTGTATTGCCAAATGGTACAAAGTCAAAGAAGCAATTGAATTGTGTATAGATCATCTATCCAATATTGATGTTATAAGAATTCTAAAGTCTCATCATGATGGACGAAGAGTGGGGAAAGGAATAATTGGAAATAAAGTTGTTAGTGTCTCAGCAGCCGAATGTGAAGAAGCTCATCTATATGTTCTACATAACACTGAAGAAGCTAAGCTGTTTATAGAAGAACACAAGGATCTTCTCAGAGACATGTTTGGTGTTAAAAATGAGAATTTTGCAATAAAAGAACACAATCAACAATTTGTAAAGTGGTTTAGAAGTCGCATTCTTGAAAAGTTAAAGAAAAATCCTGATAATGTTTCTGAAAAATTGAGATAGCTGGCTAAGGGATCAAGTTTACAAGTTTTATCTTACGTTGGTGACATAATTAATAGTTACACTTTCTATACCAAATAACAAGATGATCAAAGCATAATGCAGAATAGCAGAGTAACATTTATTACTGGTGGTCTACATGTATCTAGTTAAAAAAAAAACACCAACCCTGTCTACACAGAAATGTCATACTTTGGTGTCATTGAATGTATATAGGAGTTGGATTACTCTATGTTTGAGGTGCCAGTCTTTGGATGTAGGTGGGTTAACAATTATAATGGATTCTAAATTGATGATTTCGGATTTATTCAAGTGGATCTCTCTAAGTTTAGGTATAGAGATGACTCTTTTATTTTAGCTTCGCAAGCTCAACAAGTGTTTTTTGTTCCTAATCTTGCAAAAAAGAATTAGTCTATTGTACTTTTTTCAAACAAAAAAACATGACGATGATGATGAAGCTCATGGTAATGAAGATATGAATATTGAAGATGATCCTTTCTACGAGACAATTCAATCTTTTGAGAATGATTTAATTAAAAATGAGCACTTGTACTTGAAAGATGATCATAGAGATAGGATATGGGTTGACCTATCAAGTCTAAATCAAACAAAGAAAAAACAAAAAAGTAATTTTATTTTTCATTTTTACTTCTTTCAAATTAATTTACCTTGTTTGTTCTACTTATGTGTATGTTAATGTATTGATTTTAACTTGAAGGACAATGAGTTCTCACATTCGAGATGTTCACTGTGGTAGAACTGTGATGGCCAAGTTGATCAAAAATAAAAGCATGGGAATAAAGCTATAGGTTGGTTGGAATATCAAGGGTCAAACAATAAAATCAAATGGAGAAAAATTAGTCAGTTATATTGGAGCTGTAGTTTGAGACCATGTGCCTATTACATTTACTAATTAGAGAACAGTTTTGAATGAATACAAGAGATTCATATGGGAACAAGTTGAGGTAAAAAAAAAAGAAGTGATTAAAATTTTATCTTTTTTAATTATTTTTTCCTGCATATTTAGTAATCTAAATTATTTTTAATCTTTCTTTCAGTCTTGTTTTGAGCTTGATAAGACTCATAGAACATATGTCCTCAAAAAAGATAGGGTTCTTCTTAGGAAATTTTGTGCAGATATTTGCAAGTGGTATTTAATAGATAATAATCAAAATGTCATTGAACATCCATCAGAACTTTATGATGGGATCATATCTCAAGAAGATTGGGATGAATTTGTTCTCATGCACACAACAAAAGAATTTAACGTAATTAATGCTAGATTTTGCCAATTAAATATAGTTTTGCTTATATAAAATTAACATAGGTTCAATTTTCATTTTAATAGTTGAAAAGCAAGTGATACTGTCAATTAGCGGAAAGCTAAAAATATTGCTTTAAAAAAGGATGGAAAAGATATGCATTAATGAACGAGATAAAGTATACACCATATATTTAATACTTATTACATGCATCTATTATATATGTTTGAGTTATTTATGATTTAGTTAATTATTTTAATATGTAGATAAAAAAAGACAATTTAAATTGTGAACAACTTACAAGACATGAAATGTGGGTTGAAGGACAACTAAATTCAAAAGGTGAAATTGAAGATAAAAGTGTGAGGCAAGTTTGGTAGACTTGTGTAAGTATTAATACTTAATTCTTGTTTAAATCTAATATTTTATATGGGAAACTAAATCTAATATTTTATATAATAGCAAAATTTGTCACAAGAAAGGTTAGAAGAAGCATAATAATTTGATCGTGAATATATCCTTAGCAGAGCATTAAATGTTCCAAAAGTCTCAAGTCGTGTTAGAGGGGTTGATTTTAGTGTTACTGAAACGGAAAGAGCAAAATGAAACAGAAACAGCAAGAAACGAGCTAAAACGGAAGGCATACATAATGAGCATCATAAACTCTTTGTAACCGCCCCTTAAATTCTGTAACTCCCCTTTAAATTTGTATGGTTCAGTTTCACGTATTCTAGGACTATAAATAGGACCTTGAGACTCGTGAAAGAGCAGACTTCAGAGAATAAGAATTGCTTGTTGTTCATTCGGTTTCTATGCCATTTTGGTATCAGAGCTGGTCCAGAGAGCAAGAGAGTGAGTTACAGTTGAGAAAGTACGCCGGAAAGAAGAGAGATTCAGAGGAGGAGTCCCTGATGTCTTCGCGTTTTACAAACCAGGCATTTTCTCAAAAAAAATAACATCACCATCGTGCTCAGGAGGTCCGAAAACATGGAACAAGAGGTTCCCCGTCACCGGAAACATCCGCACTCGCCACCGTCGGAAGACCACGCGCCTCGCCGCCGGTCCACGCGCCGTCACGCGCCATCCGAAGGTTGAAGACGCTGACGTCAGCTGCCACGTCATCGTTCTGACCGGTCAACGACAGGTCAGCCCAATAGTTTTCTGCCACGTGTCACAGTCGCCACGTCACTGTGCCCAGTCAGCCAACTTTCAGAAATTACATTTTAGCCCCAAATCTTTCAGAAATTCCAAATTTACCCCTATTTTTAATGAAATTTCATATTGACCCCCAAATTTTTCAGAAATTCCATTTTAACCCCTAAACTTTCCTAAAATTACACTTTTGCCCCTTGATTTTACCTGAATTCCAGTTTAACCCCTATATTTTTCATAAATTTCAATTTGACCCATCATTCTTCTAGAATCGCTATTTTACCCCCTAGACAGTCCAAAATCCCCATTTTGCCCCTAGCCTTTTGAAAAAAATCTCACTTTACCCCTATATCCTTCAACGTTTCCAATCGCACCCAAATCTTTATCCCTAGCCTTAACACTTATCCAAAATGCCTCCAAGACGTAGATATGTGCACGAGGTTGAGATGGAAGAGTTGAGACGTAGGATACGAGAATTGGAAGCCACTGTGGAATTGCAGCAAACTCTGTTAAACAACAACAGAGAAAACTTAGAGAGAGATTCGGGAAGCAGTAGTTCGTCATCTACTGAAAACCGCCACCGCCCATGACAACAACAATTCCGCCCTAATGACATCAAGGTTGACATTCCTGAATTCGAGGGAAGGCTCCAGCCAGACGAGTTTGTAGATTGGCTGCAAACTGTTGAACGAGTATTTGAATACAAGGAGATTCCAGATGCGCAGAAAGTCAAAATTGTCGCCCTCAAACTCAAGAAACATGCTTCTATTTGGTGGGAAAACCTCAGACGGAAGCGAGAACGTGAGGGAAAGCGCAAGATTGAAACCTGAGAGAAAATGAAACGCCAGCTCACCAGAAAATTTTTACCAGATCATTACCACCAAGATAATTTTATCCAGTTGCAAAATCTTCGACAGAAATCTTTATCTATAGAAGAATATACTAGAGAGTTTGAACAACTCATGATAAAGTGTGATATTCAGGAGAAGGAGGAGCAAACAATAGCCCAGTACCTTGCAGGCTTAAACACAGATATCAGTCGTCCAGTCCAGCTTCAACAATATTGGACCTTGGATGATGTCATCCGTCTGGCCGTGCGTGTTGAGAAGCAGATGCCCAAGAGATCCACTTTCCAACCTTCATCCTCTAGGAGTTATCCAGAAGGCCGTAAAGCAGAATTTCAGCAGACCAACTCCTCAAGCAAGCCACAACCTACTGCTATACGCAAACCACCATCCAATGCTGCCAAGGAATCTGGTTCTAAAGCAATCAAATGCTTTAAATGCCAAGGATTTGGCCACATTACTGCGGACTATCCTACACGAAGGGTTGTCACCATTCGAGAAGGATCAGGGTATGAAGCACTTGAAGAAGATGAGGAGGACGATGAGTTCTACGGCACTGATCCCGTATATGACGAGGAGGTCACACCTGCTGATCAAGGAGAAGCATTGGTGCTTAGACGAAGTTTGCATACAACAGTAGTCAAAGAAGAACCTTGGTTATGACGCAACATTTTTCACACTCGTTGCACGGCCCAAGGAAAAGTTTGTAATGTTATCATTGACAGTGAAAGCTGTGAAAATGTAGTATCTAACTACATGGTGGAGAAATTGAAGTTGCCAACACAAGATCATCCACAACCTTACAAGCTTCACTGGCTCAACAAAGGGAATGAGGTAAAAGTTTCTAAACAATGCCTTGTGACCTTTTCTATTGGGAATCGATATTGTGATGAAGTTTTATGTGATGTTGTTCCCATGGATGCATGCCACCTTCTCTTGGGGAGGCCATGGCAATATGACCGATATGCTATGCATAACGGGCGAGCGAACACTTATTCTTTTACGAAAGATGGTGTCAAGTTTACACTAGCGCCTCTACCACCTAATGAGATTAGCCAATCTTCAAGGGAATCTAGTGTTTTTAAGCCGTTAGTGTCTTTGTTGACTAAGGAGGAATTCAAGGTGTCAAAATTCGAAGCCCAAATGATGAGCATTATTCTGGTGCTTGAGGTGAACGATGAGACGGCCAATCCACCTGGAGTCATTCCGTTATTGTCAGAATTTTCAGATGTAATATCCGATGAGATACCGCCAGGGTTGCCTCCAATGCGAGACATACAGCATGCCATTGACTTCATTCCAGGAGCAGTCATTCCTAATAAGCCTGCTTATAGGATGAGTCCCCAGGAACATGCCGAAGTCTAATGGCAAGTTGAAGAGTTATTGAAGAAAGGATTAGTTTGAGAAAGTATCAGCCCTTGTGCTGTACCTGTTCTTCTAGTACCTAAGAAGGATGGAAGTTGGAGAATGTGCATTGACTGTCGAGCCGTCAACAAGATCACTATTAAGTATCGGTTTCCGATACCTCGGCTTGATGATATACTGGACCAATTACATGGTGCCACTACTTTCTCCAAAATTGACCTTCGTAGTGGGTACCATCAAATCAAATTCGGCCAGGAGATGAGTGGAAGACCGCTTTCAAGACCAGAGATGGCTTGTACGAGTGGAATGTGATGCCTTTTGGATTAACAAATGCCCCAGCACATTTATACGCCTGATGAATCAGGTATTGAGACCCTTCATTAGTAAATTTGTTGTTGTGTACTTTGATGATATTCTTATTTACAGTAAGAATCAAGAGGAGCATTTAGATTATTTGCGAAAAGTTTTGCAAACCTTGCGTGAGCAGAAGCTGTATGCAAATCTCAAGAAGTGCACCTTCCTCACCAACGAAGTTGTGTTCTTGGGATACATCATTACCGCGGAAGGTGTTCGCGTTGATCCAAGCAAAGTTGCAGCCATTGACAGCTGGCCAATTCCAAAATCTATCCAGGAGGTTCGAAGCTTCCACGGATTAGCTTCTTTCTACAGGAGGTTCATCCATAATTTTAGCTCAATTGCCGCACCACTTACAGACTGCACCAAAGGAGAGAAGTTTCAGTGGATAGAGCAAGCTCAGAAAAGCTTTGAGGAGCTTAAGAAGAAGTTGATCGAAGCTCCAGTCCTAGCTCTTCCTAATTTTGACTAAGTATTTGAAGTTAGCTGTGATGCTTCTAACACCGGTATTGGTGCTGTTTTAAGCCAGGAGGGCCATCCCATTGCCTTTTTTAGTGAGAAGCTCAATGATGCCAAGCTCAGATATTCTACCTATGACAAGGAATTTTATGCCATTGACCAAGCTCTTCAATATCGGAGTCATTATCTCCTAAATAAAGAGTTCATACTTTTTTCGGATCATGAGGCTCTCAAGTATTTGAATTCCCAGCAGAAGATCAGCCGCAGACATGCTCGTTGGAGCGAACTCTTACAATCTTATCCATTCCTTATCAAACATAAGGCTGGAACTCTGAACTCTGTAGCTGATGCCCTTAGTCGTCGCCATGTGCTACTTACAACATTGCAAACCAAGGTTGTTGGATTTGACCTTATCAAAGAGTTGTATCAGGATGATCCTGATTTCCAAGAAGTGTGGGAAGTAACCGTAAATCAACCTTTCCACAAGTTTTACAGGCATGATGGTTTTTTATTTCGAGGTAAAACCCTCTGTATTCCACAGGGTTCCTTAAGAGAAGCCATAATTTGGGAAGCACATGACGGTGGATTAGCTGGACATTTTAGAAGGGATAAAACTGTTGATCTGGTGAAGGAGAACTTTTACTGGCCTAGTCTTGAACGGGATGTCAACAGGCATATACAAAGATGTAGAATTTGTCACTTGGCTAAATCCATGGGTTAGAATACCAGATTATACATGCCTCTGCCAATTCCAGAAGCACCGTGGGAAGATGTAACCATGGATTTTGTTCTAGGTTTACCACGGACTCAAAGGCAAAAAGATTCTATCATGGTAGTTGTGGATCGTTTCTCAAAAATGGCCCATTTTATTCCATGCCAGAAGACAAATGATGCTGTTCAAGTAGCAGACTTGTACTTTAAGGAGATTGTGCGTCTTCATGGCGTTCCTAAAACTATCACTTCTGACCGTGATGTGAAGTTTCTTAGCCACTTTTGGCGGACGCTATGGAAGAAGATGGGAACTAAGCTCCAATTTAGCAGTGCTAGTCATCCCCAGACAGATGGTCAAACTGAAGCTATAAATAGAATACTTGGTAATCTTCTTCGCAATTTCGTGGGGAAGAATTTGAAGCAGTGGGATCTTATTCTTGCTCAAGTTGAGTTTGCTTATAATAACTCTGTCAATCAAGCAACTGGGAAGTGTCCGTTTGAAGTTGTTTATGGCACTCGTCCCCTTAGTCCACTAGACTTGAGCCCTTCAATTGATAAGCAACAATACAGCTTTGATGCTGACCAAAGGGCTAAGGAAATTAAGAAGTTGCATGAGCAAGTCCGCGAGCGAATCCAAAAGCAGAATTTGAGATACAAAGCTCAACGTGACAAGCATCGAAGACAACTGACTTTTAAGGTAGGAGATTTGGTCTGGATACATCTACGAAAGGAACGATTTCCTAAACAGCCAAACACCAAGTTGTCTCCAAGAGCTGATGGTCTGTTCAAGATAGTGCAAAGGATCAACAACAATGCTTACAAGGTAGAATTACCTGGTTCTTATGGTGTATCTGCAACCTTCAATGTCGCTGATTTATCTCCATACGTTGATAAAGATGATGAATTTGACTCGAGGGCGAGTTCTTCCCAACCCGAGGAGGATGAAACGGAAAGAGCAAAATGAAACAGAAAGAGCAAGAAACGAGCTAAAACGGAAGGCACACATAATGAGCATCATAAACTCTTTGTAACCGCCCCTTAATTCTGTAACTCCCCTTTAAATTTGTATGGTTCAGTTTCACGTATTCTAGAACTATAAATAGGACCTTGAGACTTGTGAAAGAGCAGACTTCAGAGAATAAGAATTGCTTGTTGTTCATTCGGTTTCTGTGCCAGTTACCCAAACCATTATTTCGATGGTAGAAGATGCTCAAACAAGAGTGTAATTGCTTAGTTGAAAGAGGAAATGAATGCATTTCAACAACAGATACCGGAATAAAATATGCAAGAGCAGCATTATGAAGAACAATATTGTTAATTACAAGAACAAAATAAAAAGTTATTTCAGCAAATGAATGATATGATGCAACAGGGCTTAGTGAGTATTCCAGCAGTTGAAAGCCTTAGTTTGAGAGATAGCTGTACTTTCATGTCAAACCACCCAACTCTCCCTCTAGTAATACTTTTTCTACACTACTTTAATTATATTGTTAATTTTATAATATAAATTGTTAAAAAAATTGTTCTTAGGGGTAATTAAAATGCAAATTGTGCACAAAAATTTCCTTTAAAAATGCAGTTGTTGTGGGTATTGTTTATAATTTTGCTAAAGACAGTTTACATGCAACACCATTACACCCTGGCACATTACAAGTTTCTGTAGACATTTGCACTAATGATGATGCCAAGTTACAAATACCTCTTAATGAAGATATTGTATTGGTTAAAGATGCAGATGGGACTTTTGTTGCATGGCCTCTATATCTCATTGAGTCATTTAACAAGGTAATTATATAATTCAAACTTCCTTATAATTTGCTTCATGTAATTATAATTTGATGACTTAGTTTTTTTATATTATTTTTACAGAATTAATCAAAATCAAAGAATAAGAAAATAATTGAATCGTATGATAATATCTCCAAGGAATCAAATACATGCATAAACAACAAAGTATATCTCATGGAGCTTCAAAAATGAAAAGGGCTAATAATTGTTGTGAAGCTCTTCAGTCTCTTTTGCCAAAGTTTAGTGCTAATGGCCAACCAATTGAAATAAAAGTTGAAGAAGAAATCTATTGTAAAAATAGTTGGGAATATCTTAATAGAAATACCATCATGGCAATACTTAATCAAGAATGGGCAAGTGCTTCTGCTATCAACACTTGGATAAGGTACTTGTTTTATAATATCCTTTGATATTGATCATTTTTATCATTTGTTATGATTGGTTTTAATATAAGTTTTTGCTATTTATTAAAGTATTTGTACATTTCTTTTTTGAAAGATACGGAGAAAATGAATATATTTACATTTATTAATCCTCACGATATTAGTCATAGGTCAACATTGGGTTCATCTGAACAAGTAAATCTTGTAAAAGAAATGTTCACAAAGAAGGCAGAAGTTGAAAAACAAATGTTATTTTTAATTCCTTACAATGCAAGGTAAGTAGTTTATTGATTATTATTTTTTTTTTGTGTATGATACCTCAATTTTATTAAGACATAATAAAAGTTTAAATTTTTTAGGAAACGTTGGATTTTGATTGTTATCAATCCTATGGCTATTCCTTTGCCTTTAATTTATTATTTGGATCCTCTATTTGAAGGTATGCCAATGGATCAACCTAATATGTTGAGATTATTCGATAAGTAAGTATTTATACTTATAAGAATTATTTTACACATTTTTATATATATTTTCATCAATTAATATTGATTAATTTTTTTCTATTTTATTAAGACATTGAACAATTTTTGAGTTCACAAAGAGCTCCCCTTTTCTAGAAATAAAGAATTTTCTAAAAGTTAACAATGGATAAAAATTATGGTATAAATTATACTTCAAAGAATTATTAAATTATTGAAAATATATTTATTTTGTTCATAAATTTACATCATATGTTAGTGAATTTTTTAGTGTCCTTTCCAACCAAATAACAATGATTGTGGTTACTATATTATGACATTCATGAAAGATATGATCACTCATGGTCAAACTTCTGTCCCATTTAAGGTATGAAATTTAACTCAATTTGGATTTTATCTTTTTTAGTTGCTTATGACATCATTTTTAATATATTTTGTAGTACTATGAGGATACAAAGTGCTTGGAATATAGTGGTGAGCAAATTTATGATCAAATTGAAGAATGGTCATCTTTTATTTTTTTTGACTTTAGGATGCCAGAATATAGGTAATTGTTAAATAGTTTATTAATAGAAACTTTTGAAAATTTTCATTACATGTCTTCAACCTCTTTGTAAAACTTAGCTATATTAATGTAGTTATAGACTTCTTATTATATCACAAAGCTATGTTTCTTTTTATTGTATAACTAAATTGTTTGTAAATTATTAGACTAGTTGATATATATTATTCAATCTTTTGCATTGGTTTAAAAGTTGGGTTACAAAATTTATGAAATTTTATTTTAAAAAAATAACATTAGGTGGCATTTCTTCATGACGAAATGCCACCTCTGTAGTCAAATAGATGGTGTTTCTAGTTGGTAGAAATGCCACCTATTTGAATTTAAGTTTTTTCATTATAACAATTTTTTTAAAATATCTAGAGTTGTTAGCCCTTAAAAAAATCCACCATTGTGTTATGAATTAAAAAAATATATATAGCAAATAGGTGGCATTTTCATACCTACAAACACCACCCATTTCACATTTTTATTTTAAAAGAAAGTAATAGAGGTGGCGTTTGTTCCAAGAAGAAATGCCACCTTTGTTAAGTTGAGTTTGATAAACGCTATAAATTTTAAAGCTATAATAGGTATTTTGTGGTGTTTTATCAATCAATGAAATGCCATGAGACTGATGCGAGAGCGAGGGCATTTCATTTTCCAAATGCCACCTCAATCAAATCTTTTTTTAAATTAGAGAGGTAGTGTTCCTTCCTCAAACAAACGCCACCTCTGTTAATCTGAGGTATGAGAGAGGTGGCATTTGTTTGAGAAAGGAACGCCATCTCTCTATTTTTTTTTTTAAAAAGATTTGATAAAGGTGGCGTTTGGAAAATGAAACACCCTCTCTCTCACATCAGTCTCATGGCATTTCATTGATTAATGAAACATCACGAAATACCTATTATAGCTTTGAAATTTATAGCATTTATTAAATTGCCAGAAGATTAAAATTTCAAACACCACCAAAGCCCATTTTTGTAGTAATGATGATTTTGGTATGTAAAAGATACTTTGATCTTTAGTTATAGTTGTTCCTTAAAACTAAATGATAGTTGCTTTATTGAATTCTATAATTGTATTATGATTGCTGTGTTGTTGGATTTTGTGTGAAATATTGATCAAGATGTACCATACAAAGATAAAATAGAAAAAATGTTTTTGGGCATAAATGCTCCCATAAGCCTGACCTTATGGGAGCTTTTTATGATAGAAAAGTCTCGTAGGCAAGACCTGTAAGAGCACTTCTGGGTTGGAACGCTCCCATAGGTCTCCATCCACCTTATATATTGTGATAGTATGTAAATGTTACCTCTCTCTGAATGGCTAATTGAAATTGAGAAATGCAAATAATAGATACAGTGAAATTAAATGTGAGACAGTGAATTCTTAATGGAAAGATTTAATTAATATTAATTCTTAATTGTAAAAATAACATCAAGGTTTAAATAGAGTATAAGCAAACATTTTTTTTTTTGCTAAAGCATACATTTATTGCTTTATCTTTATATAAGATTTTATTTTAGTCCCTTAACTAAATAAAGTATTTTTCTAATCTTTTAACCCTAACATTATTAGTTATAACCTAGCAAATTTTTACATTAGACTTTCAAATATTAATAAAATATTTTTAAATTTTGACATATTAAGTTTAATTTTTTTGAAATAACAATGATTGATATAAAAAAAATAATTTGAAACTAATGATGTTAGAGTTAAAGGATTAAAAATGACACTTTATATAGCTAAAGGACTAAAATAAAACCTTCTATAAAGATAAAGAATTAAATGTATACTTTAATTTTTTTTAAATGTTTAAGGTGATGGCCTTGATCGCCTAGCATGGCGTTGTTCATGAATTTAGAGGTAGCACTTATGAACTTCTCATTTTCTTCCGCGTGATTTGTGAATTTATTAACCACGCATGGCAATACCTTAGGCTGAAATTAGTGTCTTTGACCGATTCAAAATAAAGCATATCAACATCTTTTTTTAAATGACCAACTTAGATTGACTTAATTAAGTAGTAGGAATTTTTCCTGTTGTGACAGGAAAAAAAAATTAAGTACTAGGAATTTTATTATTTAAACAAGTTATTGAAAGTTCAAGCATGTAGTGACTTAATTTGCTGAAATGAATTTGTCACTTGAATTTATTCTTTCTATGTCTCTCACAAATAAAATCTCTTTCAAGTCAGCTGCTACACGATTCAGGCGTCAATTTCGTGGACTATATTCACCAATCAATAACAAACAATTGCACAACGGGACACAAATAATTGAACACTATGGGTTGTTTTAATGTCAAATCAATTGTTTAATTATTTGTTGTCGATTGGTGAATATAGTCCACGAAATTGACGTCTGCGTCATCTAAATGATGTCATATATACTTGTTAGTTATAAACCTACATAACATGCATTTCACAATTGTTAAAATACTTCCTTTATTAACAAATATAAAGAACTTTAACGGAATCTCACCATTTAAAGTATTTTTAATCAATCTCACTCTCAATAAAATAATTACTTATTTTTAAATTAATTATATTTTTTTCATATTTATCTCTATTAAATACCTTACAATAAATATAAAATCATTATCAATAGGAACAATTTTTTTTTAAAAAGGTAATGATTACACCTTGAAAGATTAAAAATATTTTAAATTTTTGAATATCCAACTCCTCAAAAAATGCCTTACATTTTTTAACAGAGAGAGTATAATACAAAAAGAAAATTAGTCTAATGTTTTATTGCAGTGAAAAATAGGGTAATGAATAAAGATCGTGTGTAAGAAATTAATAAAATAATAAATAAAAAAGATCAACATATTTGAAGGAGATACCTCTACTTTTAACAGAATCTATTCCTTGTAATAAATAAAAAAGAAATTAAGATAATATAAATAGAAACAAATAAACTTGCAAATTAAGTCCTGTTATTAGAAGTAAATATAAAGTATAGGAAAAATAGCGTACAAGTCTCATGGAGCATACATATTCACAAATAAATCTCTCAAAATTTGAAAATTATAGTCAAGTCCATTGGGACCTGAGTATAATTTAAAATTAGACTGCAAAAACAATAGCACCTCTATTAAATATACATTATATCAATCAAATAATTAATTAATAACTATTTTATCCATAATTTATACCTATAATTTTAATTTTTTAAAATTATAACTTCACATATACAATAGTTAAACAATCATAGGTTACAAACAAAGTTTAACGTTAATTATTTACAACTTATTCATCAATGATTTATAACTATAACTTTAACTTTTTGCAACTGTAACTTCATATATTCAATAGTTAAATTGATTAGTTTAACAATTGAATATACGAAGTTACAGTTGCAAATAATTAAAGTTATAATTGTAAATTATTGATGAAATAGTTGTAAATTATTTAACTGATATCACGTATACATATTTAATAAAGACATTATTATTTTTTATCCTAATTTCAAGTTACATTCAAATTTCAAAAGATTTAATTGCGTTTTTTCAATTTTTAGGACTTATTTGTAAATAAATATGTTTCACAAAATTTTTTGTAATTTTTCCTATAATATATTCACGTTCCCCTCCGACGGCGGAACAGAGAGAAAATGACAGACCAAGAATTCTTCTCAATAACAAGAGTCTGTCCCAAACTTCAAAAAGCAACCTTGTCCATATATGTGGCATGTCGGGGGTGGGTGTGTTTGCCTGGGGGTGACTGAAGAAAAAGGTGAGTTGACAACATCATCAACCAAACATTAACCCTTCTACTTTACATGTGTTATTATTATTATTATTATTATTATTATTATTACTACTACTACCTATTAATGTATGTTTGGTGCATAGGATTATTCTTTGCAAAAAGAAATGGGAAGGCTAGTAGAAAAG
Source organism: Prosopis cineraria (assembly GCF_029017545.1). Classification (NCBI taxonomy): domain Eukaryota; kingdom Viridiplantae; phylum Streptophyta; class Magnoliopsida; order Fabales; family Fabaceae; genus Prosopis; species Prosopis cineraria. The sequence goes on along the minus strand of NW_026555342.1, from coordinate 18,828,407 downwards.
TGAATGGAATAATAACTTAAAGAATAGTAAACTTAAAAAAAGAAATGGCCCAAGTGCCCTTAAAGAAGAATTGACGGTTTTTCTTGTATCCCTGTCCATATATGTGTGGATTGGGAAGTTGTTTTAATTTCTCGGCACCTTCAGCAACTTAATTGATTCACCATATCAGATCAAGCAATGCAATAAGTCATTTCGACATGTTAGTGGGCTAGCTAACTTGAGATTGAGGAATGCTGTTATTTTATTAAATGTAATTAAATTATGATTATTTGTACTTTTCAACATGTACATAATTCATTGGTTGTGTTGAGATAAGGAGAGTGCTTTGCCCTCTAGTGTGATTACTAGTTAATAATATAGGCTAGGCTTTTGCCCCGATTTATACCCAAAAAAGTATATAATTCTTGTTATGTAGAAAGTTTCATAGGCTGAATTGAATAAAAGGAGAATGATGATTAAGTTTAAAAAAAAATAATGACAATTAAGTTCATGATAAAAAAATTTTAAAAAATAAGTTGTAAATATTAATTTAAATAGTTGTAAATTAAAGGGTCCCAATTATAAAAGATATTGAAGCTCTAAATATAACTCTTAGTCCACAAATAAAATTTTCATTTCCAATTGTCTAAATCAATATTTGTAACATATTTTTTAAAATTTTTGGTCAAGAACCAAATTATCAATTTAATTTTGGAAAAATTAATTCCCCAATCCTTTAAGATTTACCTGGTTTTTAATAGGTCCTTCTATTTTTTTTTATTTTCTTTTTATCAGCTCCCTGTTTTTTTCTCGGTTAGTTTAGTCCATCCCTCTTCTCCCAAATTTTTAACCAGGGACTAACACATGCTTAATTGTTGTAGAGGAGACTGAGCGCTGGCTGATTGATGGATTAATGTGACCAAGAGGACTCTGCTCACGAAAATGTCAGAGACGTCCAAGATCGAAGAAGAGATGATAGAATCCTCTTGATTATGTCGATCACACTTGCTAGGGTCGGCACATACATCATCATCTTCTTTGTTCCAATGTCCTTGAACTTGTCATCAAATAGGTAAGGGATCTGGTTCTTCCTCCAAACATTGTCGTCTGATACTTGAAACTCTCATTCTTCTCATTCCTCCAAACCCAAGTTGAACGCATAATTGCACTTGGCCACTGTTACTTCACCAAAACCCTTCTTTGTCCAAAACCCAAAATCGCCTTTGAGTTGGACTCCTTTGGAAGCACACCCCTTTCTACGACCAAATCTTTCAACTTTCTACAACCAAATCTTTGTTGGGACCCGTCTTTAATTTCGTGTGGTACTGGTGGTTGTTTCATAATCATCCGAATTCTAGTACACCCAAGAAAAAAATACCCAAAATTATCACCAATGATAACTGTGTCATCACGTGTTTTAGACTAATTAAAAGAAATAAAATAAAGAGAAATTATAATTATTTTGCTGTCCATCCAATAATTTAAAATGCAAGTGAACATGCCCTTCAAGTCCTTACAAGCGGGCTCATCAAGCTTGAGAGATTTTTAAGCTAATCTATTGCCACATCAACCTCACATAGATACTGCCTCCATCCAGGCATATTCCTAAGAACTTGTTCACATCTTATCAGAAACAAAGTGGTCCTAATCCATCTTATAATATTGTGGTAGGATGTAAATGTTATTTGTCTAAATGGCCAGCCACTTGCCTGATTTAGGTTCTTTGATGCCTTCTTACAACCTAGATTATGTAAGTATGAAACTCTCCCTTTTTGTAAAGATAATTAATGTGTTCCCGCTTGAGTTCCCTGGAACTTAAGATACTCTGTTCTGAGCAAGTGAAAACAAGATGAATCACAAAGTGATCAAAAACTCAAGAAACTCTCTGCAGAGCAGATTTTCAATCAATGAAGCTTTGAATGAATTGAATACAAGTGAAGAAGAGTAGTTGAAGATAATAATGAAATGTTGAGTGTAATAACTTCTCAACCTTGGCCTTCATAAATGGGTCTTTTTATAGTCTTCGCATCAAATATCCATTAGACTCATGAAACTATCCTTTGTGAATTGCTTCTTGTTAATTCAAATGTTGGACACTTTACCCATTGTTTATCTTAATTTGTGATGCTAAGTTTCCTTGAAAGTATGGAGGAAAAAAGTTTTTCCTGCAGGGTAGCACGTTTGAGACTTAAAGTAATGATGCATTAAATGCATGATATTATTACCGTTAAAGCTAACTTCAAAGATTGGAAATCTTAGCAAAATATGGATTAAAGAGGTAAAACTTGTTTAAGACTTTATCCATAGATAAGAAGTTGTTAAGCTGAAGTTAATTGAGTTTAGAAATGATAGAGTAATTTCATATTAAATTAATAGATTAAACAGATGTATAAATAATTCTAGAATTTTGACAGAGAAAAACTTTGAAGTTTTTGTGAAACTTCAAAATTGAGAGTTTAGAAGAAAAACAATGAAGTCCAAAAATAAACACTTTGAAGATTTGAAATTCACGCCACGATCATAAAGTAAAATCTTCAAAGATTGGAAAAAATTCAAAGAAATTGAAGTCCATTTGAAGCAAGAACTTATAAGTTTTAAAGAACTTCGAAGAAATTGAGGAGCAGAAATGAAGCAAGAAAGCACAAGGGAAATTCTTTGAAGAATTGAAAAACTTAGAAAGATTGGAACATTGAAACTTCAAAGATTTGAGAAACTTCAAAGATTAGACACTTAAGATTAGAGAGTCAAAAATGAGAAGCAAAAACTTAGAAGTTTTTTAAGAGGTTCAAACATATGGAGGGTAGTCTCAAAGATACATGCAGCTGGAAAATAGACTTCGAAGATTTTACAAACTATGAAGTTTTTAATTAATAGAAGCACAAGATCTACGAAGATTCAAAGAAACTTTGAAGAAAAAGAATTAGCTTGAGGAAATAAAAACTTCGAAGAAACAACAAATTTAGAAGACTTTCAGAACGGAAGATGAGGTAAAAACTTTTAATTTTTTTGGAAATTTCAAAGGATTGAAAAGATTGACAGAAATGGATAGGAAGTTTTTAACAGCCATCAAACATTCAATCTTACCTTATTTCTGAGAGAAAAGTAATCCTGTTAAACATAAAATCTTCTTTAATTTTTGTCATACTCAAAACCAGGAAAATATATTTCTACAAGATATACATTGAAACGGCATAATGAATTTATGATGGAAAGATTTTAATTAAAGTTAATGGTTAATAGTAAAAATAATAACTAGGGTCATATGGGGTACAAACAAACATTTTTTCATGCTTAAGGTGCTGGTCTTGATTGCTTGACAGTAAACACAGCCCTGTTCATGAATTTCGAAGTAACACTTATGAACTTCTTATTTTCTTCAGCATGATTTATGAATTTATAAATCACACACGGCAATACCTTCCTAGACCGAAGTAAGAATTAGTGTCTTTGACCAATTCAAAATAAAGCATATCAAAATCTTTTTTTAAACGACCAACTTAGATTAACGAAGTAATAATTAGTGTCTTTGATCAATTCAAAATAAAGCATATCAAAATCTTTGTTAAATGACCAACTTAGATTAACTTAAGTAGTAGGAATTTTTATTATTTAAACAGTAACCGAAGGTTCAAATGTCAATTATTGTATACTTAATAATTTAGTTTGCGGAAATGAATTTACTTTTTGTCCTTCCCAAGGAAATTAAATTTTGTTGTTTGCAAAATTTATTCCATATATCTCACAAATAAAATCTTTTCCAAGTGAGCTCCAACTGGTAATCACACAACGCAATAGAGAGGGGGGGGGGGAGATACACAAAATAATTGAACTCTATGGATTGATTTAACGTCAAATCAGTTGTTTCTTATTTGATCTGTGAATATAGTCCATGAAATTGATGTACAAGTGCATGCCATTTTCAATATGATTGTGGCATCATCATCTCTGAGTCATGTAAATGGCGTCATTCTAGGATGCTGCCCTTTTTTGTTTTGAGAAGACTTATTTATGATCTGCAACTCAGTTTTGAAACAACTTGGAAAATATATGTTCTGAACTTGCCTTACCTCTTAGTTATGACAACATGCATTTGACATTTGTTAAAATACTCCTAAAGAGATTGAATAGAAAGACAAATTAGTCTAATGTTTTATTGACTGAAAAATAGTGTAATAAATAAATATAATGTATAAAAATTTAATAAAATAAATAAAAGATATCAAAATACTTTAAACAAACAACCTCTATTTTTAGCGGGATACGTAACACCCTCAATTTACAAATATTTTTATTAAATCATTCAAATAAAAATCATTCAAGACTAAATATTGGGATCTCAGAGACACAAACAAATGGGCCTAAATCATGTAAAGCTTGAGCTATTTTCATATAATAAGTCAATTGTTGAAAATTAATATATCGAAAAATAATTTGATATTAAAAAGGGTTCAACCCACACTTCAATTACTATTCAATTTAAATCCTCTAGATGGAATCAAATTAAATATTTTCTAAAAATATATTTCAAATTAAACATAATAGTTATTCAAATTCAAGTGCCAATATTAAAATCCTCCTAGATCATGGCAAAATAATAAGGGATAAATGACATATGCCAAGCCATTAAATGGAGCTGACAAGCACATTTCTCCAATGCCTTCCCTTGTTCCCTACCCAAACCCTCACCTAAAAAAATATAAGAGGTAACAATTGAGATCTAACATCTTAGTAACATATGAGAATTCTTAATATGCTAGCAAACAAATTTAAAATCTCATTTTGCAATATTTATTTACTGTTGCACTTCATAACTGCATGAGTCATAATAAATAATACAATAAGAGTAAAGTATCATTAACTAGAGGATTTATTTAAAAATAATGATCAAGCACAAGACTAAGCAAGGTCAATCAAGATGAGCCAAACACAATTATAGGAGAAAGTTGATTTTGCAAACTAAATAAACACTAGAAAATAAAGAAAAGTAATTGATTCACAAACTTCAAGCACAAATTAAGACTTAGAATTATTTATCCCTCTAGCATTTTATAACACCAAAATTAACCCCTCTCATAAATAGTTTTAATGAAAATAAGTGCTAACCTAGGGTTCTAAAGGTACTTGGACAAGCTCTCTCAAGTCATGAACAAGTATTTAGTTAAATTAATTGACCAGTCTCTCGTTTGAATCAATAAAACTCAATTTTAAACACTAACTCTAATGTGGCTATGCAATGCTAGCAAGTATATCTTTATCTTACTAGCAAACTATCCATTCAATATGCAAATGTCAAGTTCTTGCACTATTTTATCTAAGTTCTATGCTCAACCTAGCCCTTTCAAGTATCAATCAAGTGAACCCAACATCTAAATGGTGGCCAAATAATTAAAAGCATTAAGAAAAGAGTAAAATAAATACACACACACACACATCAATAATCACAAAAAGAGAGGACGAACTTAGGTTAATCCATACAAGGATTTAAAATAATCCTAAAGCAAAGAGTTTAGCTAACTATAAGCATCAAAAAGCAAAAAAAAAAAAAGATATTGACAACCATACTATTACAAGATGGGCTTTTAACAGCAGATAAAAATACTTTTAACAGCGACTATAGAGCCACTGTTGTTTCTGGTGATGTTAAAAGTTTGGGACTTTCAACAGCGATTGGATAATCACTATTGAAAATAAACTTTCAACAACAGTTCCAAGTCTACTATTGAAAGTTGCCTATTGATTGAATTTTTGGAAAAAATAGTGAACTTTTAACAGTCAGTGTGGCCATACCCACTGTTAAAAGTTAGTTTTTGAAAAAAAATAGTTATGTTTCTACTTATTTCTCCAATTCCTGCAAATGAAAATGTTTTATATAATATATCACCAGCTAGCCAATTCCAGTACATATAAATAATCTAAATTTTAGTACAAAATTTTATAGAAATTACATAAAACTCAAATGGTCTATACAATTTTCTAAAACACTATATGAACCTTACATACTATCTACAAAATATTGTGCCCAATGTGTGAAGATGCTGCCAATCTCTTTCTTGGATAATGGATCCACAATGTCAAACATCTAAATTAACATATAAAATTTCAATTAAAACTTTAACTAGCTAATTCAAATAACAATAAAGTTAGCTTTTTAAAAATATAGTTACCTCATTTGTAAATTCAGTCATTCCTAATGTGATGATTTTGAACATATGCCTCATCACATATATGCCGTACAAACTAGTCTTTTGTAGTTGCCTACGACCCTGTATAAAAACACATATATAAACAATTGGCAATAAATCTTGATAACTAAATAAGTTGATAAAGTGTTACTTTCACTTACCTTTGGCTCAATCCATATAGGTTCCTTGAGTTCATGTGCATGCTTTTTCAGGACCATTGTTTGATATATTTTCATTCCCTTAAAATCAACATCACGAGATTTGTAACTAATATATTCATAAAAATTGATAATTTTTGTACAAGTACACTTACGAGTCTATCATTTTCTTTATGTCCTTATTTAATTTGTAATGGAGGGAGCATAATAAGAGGACAATGTTACTCTTTAATGAAAGAATAATCAGCCGCCAGTGGTCCTAACAAAATAGGGTGAGTTATTAGAAGAAATCCACATTTAACAAACAACTATCAATCGTAAATTGGTCCTTACGAGTGCATATATGGAGCCATTAAAACATCCTTTTTGACTTCACATGTTCATTGCTGGAGGTACTGGGACTTTATTTTTGAAGTATTCCCTTTCTCCGTCATGTGGTAAGGGCAAAGAAATCTAGAATCATTACCTTTTCCAGATGTAATGCACAAATGGTAGAGGTACCTACGATAATGCAATCATGTTAGTTGACTGGAGTTAATTAGTTAATTATATTTAAGTAAAACATACTGACAGCATAAATAGTTCAATTGACATTGTGGTAAGTTGAATTTTTAAGATAAGTCGATTCAAATCTTCCTGTTTAATCACCACTAGATTCTTCATAATCACAACATCGTTTTACTTTACAAATTTTTTTCCTTTGAATGATTTATCATAGGCCAATAAAATTATTTGTAAGAGAGGAGTCAATTACAATGGTTGTGATTGCAATGGGGGCTATAAAAGATCTGGCAAGGGAAGCTAAAAAGGCAAGAGATAGTTAATTAAAAAACATAATAAGAAAGAAATATTTAATAAAATGCATAAAATATTTAATAAAACATACCGTAACTTGAACTAAATTGATAAGTTTCTTAGGCCACATGATAAAAGAACTAACAGCTTCAAACACAGTGTTAACCTCATCAATAGGGAATGGGATGAGCATTTGCTACTTTTACATCTTCTACCACTACTTTCACTTGATCTTATTGCGTTTGCTTGTGGTGGATGGTTTGTCCCAAAGTGTGAATGCTGCCAAGAGTGACCAAGCATCTGTCAGGATCCTTTAGATATAGCTCACATGATTCACCAGTATTTCCTACTAAAGGACCCTCTAATATGCATCCAAAAACATTACTCCCTTTCATTTTGTGAAATCTAAGAGACTATGTATAAAGTACATTGGCAGTCACCTCTTGTCGTGAGGTCGTAAAGATCATCATCTCCTCTTTCATTTTTGCAAGCTGGGCTTCCAAACGAGCTTTAAATGAAGCTTCAGCATCCTTCATTGCTTGTTGCCTTATATTTGTCATTACACTTTCCTACTCCTTTCTTGTAACAATACCCGAGCTACTAAGGTGTCTAGGTGCTCTAAAGTAATCTCTAATTCCCACACAAAACTTCTAACACCTCTAATGCATCTTGGATACTCTGGTTTGCTTGTAGCAACCACCAAGATGTCATTTCTACCCTTTGGAATGAAGCATACTTGAGATTGTTGTTCCTTAAAGGCCTCCTATAACAAACAGAAAAAAAAATCATAACATTTTGTATTGATAATTGAATAAAAAAATTAAAGAATTAAATAGTACTTACAATCATTTTGACAACCTCACATGCCTTCTCACTTGTATACCCTCCTTTCTTGTATTAATAACCATATCTCCATTTATTCTCACGAGAGATAAGCGATGGTGGGGATAAGAGAATAAAAGGATCGAATTTAGCTTTTTCCTTTCTCTTCTTCAACTTCTCATCCATTAAGATATCATCAACACAATCATAACCCTCATAAGACATTATATGGGGGCATTCATTTTTCTAACCATATCTTGCCCCTTTACTCATTTTTCCTATTAATAAAAAATTAACAAATCAATACAACTAATTGAATTAAATTACCATAATTAAATCAATTAAAAATCAACTAACCATAGCTTTTTTAGATGTTCAAATCTTGTAGAATTTTTGCCAAGTTCATTCATCTAGAAACTGATATGTCTTAAGAAGATTTGGATGAGGCTGGCCTTCTTTCAACTTGACATGGACAAATTTCCTCGCAAGGTCAATTTTGAAACCTTTCCAATGTTCCCCACAATATTTTACTACCTGTCTCCAACATGCTCCATTATTTGGAACATCATAGGTGAGTTGCAGTTAATAATAGTTAGTATTTTACACATGATAATTATAAATATTTATAACTTTACAATGATATACCTAAATGCTTTCCCAAATTTATTCCTTCACATGTTCTAGCACATCAAGCTAATCTTCATACAAGATACTGGACTTGTTCTTTGACAGGAACCTAAGGTAGCTGAAAAACTTGGCCTTATTTGGCCTTCACAGTTTCCACTGCCAATCAAACTGGATTGACAATTTACAGCCAGTATTCCTACCAAAGGTCAGCTCTCTCAGTTGTGTGCCTTATCTACCCCTCTTCATTGATTGACTTTGACTAAGATTACTATCACAGCTGTGAGCAACCTCTGCAGTTAGCTAGCTTTGAGTAACATCTACAGTAAGCTGGCTGGGAGTAACATCTGCAAATGGCTAGCTTGGAACACCGATAGTAGGTCCACTTTGATTCTTCTCCATATTCCTAAAAATAAAACATGAAGAAATGTAAATAAAACATAATTAAAATAATACAAAATAACCAAAACATAAAGAATTTAAATAAAACATAATTCAAAATTAAAAAATAACATTAAGTTCAAAATTAGAAAACTAATATTAATTTTAAAATTATGTTCATATAGAGATATTCTCCCATATCTCTTTATAGTGATCACTTCATGTGGCATGTTCATTATCTATCTCATCTACACCTAAATTGGGTAGTCTTGATAAGAAGGTAGGAGTTTTATAAATATTGAAGCCTGTTTCATTTTTGTCATCAATGTCAATCAACTTTTTTCCTTTAAGAACTATTGGCCAAATTTTATTTGTCGGAACAGTGATATAAAAAAACTTATTTTGCTTTGTCTGCCATAATAAATAGCTCCTCCCCATAAGTTAGTCTTCTAAGATCAACCAATGTAAATCCTAACTTCTCCTCTTGCATGCCATTAACGTCAACCTACTTGCATTTGAAAATAAGCACTCTAAATTTGTATAGTCAACCTGCCAAATTTATTGAATAATCCCAAAATAAGGCATGGATGCCATTTTTGGATTTTTATCTTTCTTACTTGAAAAGTTCATAGCCTCAGCCACTATCATAACTTCATTATTTTGCACAGTACTCTTTTCATCAAGAGATTTTGTATAGAAGAAATACCTATTAATATAATATGTACTCTAATGTATCACATCTAAGTTAGGACCCTCTGCTAACCATTTAACAATATAAAAAATGTTATCTTCATTTAAGACTTTTTGATTGAACTAATATACAAAAGTCTTATTGTGCACTTTCAAGAACCTTTGTTCAGCCATTCTCAACCGATTGCATTCTACCCTTAGAAGTTCTTTATGTGTATCTATGTAACTTTGAACTTTATCAATGTTATTCAAATATATAAATATACTTCTTGCACTTCATCACAACTCATGCTCTTTACTGCTACCCCACGTGTGCCTTGACTTGATTGCCTCCTCTCCTGATGAGATTTAGGAAGCCTAATTGGTTCTATATTTGACAAGTAATCAAAATAAAATTCAATAGGTTCTTTGACAATATATTCTTGAACGATAGATGCTTCAAGCTAGTATGGATTCTTCATATACCCTTACATTTTCATGTATCTCTTAACTAGGTACATCCATTATAAGTAGATAGGGCCATACATTTTTAACTCTCTTACTAGATGAACTATTAAGTGTATCATAATGTTAAAAAATGAAGGAAGACAGTGAATCTCAAGTTGACACAAGATAATATAAGCTTCTTATTCCAACTCATCCAATTTAAGAGGATTAACAGCTTTACTACATATCGCATTGAAGAAGAAACAAAGTCTATTTATTGTGTGCCTTAAATCTTCTTTTAATATATCTCGAATGGCCACTGGTAATAATGTTACATTAAGACATGATAATTATGAGACTTTAAGCCTATCAGTTTCAACTCTTTTATCGACACAAGCTTATTAATATTTGAAGAATACCTTGATGAAACTTTGATCCTATATAAACACTCACAAAAGCTTGTTTTCTCAACCTTGGACAATGTATGAGCGGTCGGGGGATAATAAGTCTGCTTACCTTCTAACCTCGAGTGTAAGTCCTCTCATATTGCTATTGTGTTTAAATCTAACCTTGCCTTCACACCATCCTTAATCTTGCCTGACATGTTTAGAAGTGTTCCAATAATACTATCACATATGTTTTTCTCTATGTGCACAACATCAATACAATGTCTCACTTCAATATGGTGCCAATATAGAAGATCAAAAAAGATAGATCATTTTTTTCATATACTTTTAGCACTTGCATTCTTATGAGTCTTACTGAGGATAAGATTAATATCTTTCACCCATTCACAAGCGTACTCCCCAGTTAAAGCATTCAGAGCATAAAGGTGCTCTTGGTGGCCATGAAAAGCTTTCTTTAATTTATGATAAGGTTGATCTTATTTAAGAAATCTCTGATGGCCAAGGTAGACTGTCTTGTTCTATGTTAAAGTTGATGGTAGCACATGCCTTCTTCACAAACTAGACATGCTTTGTGACCTTTGACACTATGCCCATATAAATTTTCATACACAGAAAAGTCATTTATAGTACAAAAGATCATAGCACGTAGCATAAAATTCTCCTTTTAATTTACATCAAACACGTTAACACCGACCTCTCACAATTGTCTCAAGTCTTCAATAAAAAGTCTTAGGTAAATATCAAGTCATTTTCAGGCTGTTTTTAGTCCCGAAATCAACATGGATAGCATCATTACTTCCGTTTCATGCATAATTATGGTGACAGGTTATAAATCACCAAAAGAATAAGGCATGAGCTACATATACTACTCAGACTACCATAAGAATTCATTCTATCAGTAGAAAGTCTATGCTTGAGGTTCCTTGGCTCATTGCCAAATTTAAAAAATAATTGATCAATTTTTTTCCACTAATGAGAGTTGATTGGATGTTAAAGTTTTCTGTTAGATATCCTCTTATCTATATGCCATCTCAAGTTCTTTACATAATTAGTATTCACAAACAAATACTTGAACCTTGGTATAAATGAAAGATACCATAAGATCTTTGCAGGAGCCTCTTTCTTTTATACCGTAGTGCCTTACATCTCGAACACTTCTCCCCTTTTAGCTCTTTTCTATACAACACACAATCATTAAGACAAATTCATACCCATTAGGCATAAGATCTTGTTGGCATTATAGTAACGATTTGGTAGTACATTTGCTTTTAGAAATATTATTTAGAGTAACTCAAGCAACCATATAAAACTCTAGTCACTCCACCCAGCTCTTGCCTTCAAGGTAACCAATTTTAACATCCTAAACTACTGACTGAAATTAGTACACCTCAAGTATAAAGGATTCTTCGCATCAGTGTACAAGTTATCATCTACATATGCTTGTACAGAAGCCTCTTTACTAACATTATGGATCATGTTCTCTAGTCGATCTTCATCTATACCTACTTCATCATCAAAATTATGATCAACTTCCACATATTGAGACGTACACTGTGATTTTTCAATCGTGCACCATGCCAAATCCATATCATATAATTCTTACAAATACCATCACAAATCAAGTGTTCTCTTATTTCGACAACACTTAGTTTCCTCTCATTCAAGCAATTTATGCAAGGATAATAGAACCTCTCACTATTATCAACAATGTTATATTTTTCTTAGCAAATTCAAAAAACTCCTTCACCCCATTATCATATTCATCCCTCGTTTATCTAGCATTCATCTAATTATGATCCATATATTACTACGTAAAGGAGGATAAAACTAATATTCATGTTATTGTCTTTAAACCATTTCAAAAATATAAATTTCTAATTAATCTAAGATTTTAAGTAATTTATGAAAAAGAATAAATTTAAAAAATTTTGGCAGTCTTTCTTAAAAATTGGACCTCCTAAAACTTTTAAAAAATTTTGCAAGAGAAAATTCATGATTTTACATCAAATAAATAATCACATGCAATAACCTAAAACCTTATAAAGCCACTAACAACACTCCCAGTAACAATTAATATCAATAACACTTAAATTTGAAGTAATTTAAGGGAAAGAACAAAATCCACAAAAATTTTGGCATAATTTTCCCTAAAAATTAGACTTCATTCCAACAAATTTTATAAGTAAAAAATATTAGTTTTGTACCTTCACTCCTTCAAACAATAACAATTTATCACACATGCAACAATCTAGGGCACTAAGCAACCATTAATAGCACTCCCAACAAGCAATTATACATAAAAACTAATTAAAAATAATCAAACAAAATTAAATAAAAATTTAAATTGAAATATATTAAACTAGAATTAAAAGTAAAGATAAAATCAAACTATAATTAATAAATATAAATTAAAAAAATAGTACTTGCGGTCAATAATTTGTGAGGAAGGAGGAGCAGGAGGGAGGAGTTAGGGGGACAAGGGGGAGGGGAGGTCGATTAAGTGAGGAGGGAGAGGGTAGGGGTGGTGGGGAAGGGAGGCTGAGTAAGTTGAGGGGAAGCGAAGGAGGGGAAGGGAGGGGAGGGGTGGCAGATGGAAGGTAAAAGATGGTGTGGGAGGGGCTAACTGGGAAGAAGGGCTGAGCGAGAGGGTAGAGGGTGAGTAAGAAGACGATGGGGAGGGGGAGTAGGGCTGTGGAGGCATGTGACAGTGGGGGCCAAAGATGAAGAAGATGAAAACTGAAGGGGATGGGAAGTTAAGAACTGAAGGGGTGCAGGTTGATTTAATTATTTAAAAGAGTTTTAACATTGGGTGCCTTGGCACCGAATGTTAAAAATTACAATTTTTACTTTTTAAAAATTAATTAAGTTTTAACATTTGGTACAATGTTGAAACTTCACTTTTAATATAGGGTGCCTTTGTACCTAATATTAAAAGTGATTAATTTTATTTTTTTAATTTATAAAACTTACAACTTCAGGTAAATGTACACCTGATGTTGTAAGTGTTTTTTACAACGAGTAAATTTTACCCGCTATTAAATGTCCTTTAAACACGCACAATATTATAAAAATACCACTACCTTTATTTTCTACATCGTTTGCCTTTGACCCGTTATTAAAAATCCCCGACAAATGACAGTTTGTGCACTAGTGTCGTAATAAGATCACAAGAAGAGAAATGAAGAAGAAATAAAGGAACCAAAGAAATGAAGCTTCAAATGTTTTCAAAGCTTTAACTCTTGAATCTAACTCATCCAAAGCTCAACCCCTAACACAACAAAATTTCCAAAGTGTCTTCAAGTGTGTAGATTACATTATGGGTTGAGTTCTTAGCATATATGTATCCTACCCAAGCATTTTTAGATAAATAAAACAAAACATTTTGCTAACAGTAGCAAAAGTCACAACTCTGGGATGACTTCAACAATTTTGCATTGTTTTCACTGTTAACGAAACTTAGCCTTTATGCACTTGATTTCTTTATCCAAAAGCATCAACAAAGGTCCCAAAATGCATATAATCAGACCTTAAACCAAAGTAACACAAACTTAGCCTAAAAATATCAAATTAAAACCAAGTATGCAAACTTAAAACAAGATGCACATTTTTCTAATTTGGGCAATCAAAATGTATACAATTGAAATAAAATATACCAAAATCTAAGGAAGATATAATAAAATAACATGAAATTTTAGAGGTTAACATTTACATACATAATATCTTTCACAACACTAGTTCATAAATAAGTTTAAAAACTAGGAATTTTGTTTTCACAAACTAAAAGTATATAAAAAAAATTATACAAACAAGTGATGCCATCCCTAACCCTCCCTTTTGCCTTCCATCTACCTTATCCCTCTAGATGGAGTCTAGTTTGAGGATATAGCCAGCCAAAAGTATATTGCCTGCAAGATTAAACTCCCCTCCTTAAAAAGGAAGTGCTTAATGTCTCACAATCCTAAACCAAGAAAAAAAAGGACCTAAAAGAAATGCCAACCATGGGATCCTTGGTGGTGGCTTACTATGTGGCCAAAATAACAACGAAATCTCCAACACATCTACCACAATCACATCCTCTGCTATACTCCTTATAAATGCATCATATTTAAAATAATTTCAAACAAACAAGCATGTTGAAAAGTTTAAATCATATTATTTTCAATTTTTAAAGAAACCAAGCATGCTTAATAGAATTAAACTGTCATAAAAATTAGGTTAAGGTCAATTTTGCATCTCAATTATACGTGAAAGATCACTAGTACCCTTAAACTTGAAATGGGGTCATTTTTGGCCTTTAACATAAAAGATTCCCTCTCCCAATATCCCGACGTTAACTTACCTAATAGCTTTATTATGTGGGTCCCACATATGAATTTTCTAATGTTTTTATTATAAAATATTTCTTGTGGTCCCCGTATTATTTTTTAAATTTCTCCCTCTCTCCTCTCTCCTCTCTCCTCTCTCCCTCCTTTTGCAACTCAATATGTCCCCTACCTCTCCTTCTTGTCTCTTTCTCCTTCTCCCTCTTGCTCCTCTCTCTCTTCCCCTCTCTTTATAACTTGATACATCCCCCTCTCCTTCTCACCTCTCTCCCCCTTTTCCTCTCTCTCCCCCTCTCTACAATTTGAAGTATCCCCTTCCTCTCCCTCTCATCTCTCCCCCTCTCTTTGCAACTCATCCAAAACACCCATGTGGTGTTCATGGTAGATGGTGGCAACAAGACCCGCATCACTGGCAATAAGAACTTCCTCAGTGGAACCAATACCTACACGATGTCTATAGAAGGGAACTACTTTATCTGCCAATATGGGGTTTGAGAACTTAGTTACTTCAACTTTCTACTCTAGCACCAAAACCAATGTGTTGAAAACAATGAAGAAGAGCAAAAGACTGAACTTCATATGGCAGAGTTTTGATGTTGATGAAAGTAAAGATCATGTTCATGCCCTTGTTACTATTAACCTCTTCTTTGATAGCCTTGAAAGAATGAAAACTTATAAACATAGGGATGAGCTTCAACAAATTCATCCTCACACACTTATTGGACAAGGCAGGGGATTATGTTGGAGATCCATTTTTAATCTCTTCTTCTTTTTTTATCTATGTTCTTTGAATAAAAAACAAAGGTGAAGTAGCCAAGAGAAAGGAGAAGAAGAGATGGTTAATGCTTGCATAGAGATACACATTCCTCTTTCTCCTTCTAGTCAATGCTTACATGACAAAGACACAAGTTACATGCTTTACACACACACACACACACACACACACACACACACAATATATGTTATATATATAATATCTATGTGTGAGAGAAGACTCAAAGAAGTAGCCAAGATGGAGGAGAGAGAGAATATGGGGAGAGAGAATGCAAAAAAGTTGAGAAGTTTAGGCTATTTGGCATTTGTGTCTGTGTGATTCTTCTTTTCAATATGGATGATTTATCTCCCAACTTTGTGTTCTAGGTTATCAACATTTACTGCCACAAGTCTGAGAAGCTCCTCTAAAACCTCATATCATTGTTGTATGTATGGATATACACTTCCATATCAATCACCTTAATCTTCTCATGTATTATGCATATCTTTATGTGTGTGTATGTGTTTATATATGTGTGCGTGTTTTTACAATAGAATGGATAGGGCGTTGTCAAACTAAAAGGACATGGGAATCTATGTGAACCAATTGGTGGAAAGCAACTTGAGTATTGGAGCCAATGGAGTTCAAAATGTCTACGAATGGGGGGGTGAGAGAAGTGAGGGGTAAACAAACTATAAAAAATGGCAACTGGTAGGACCCATTAAGTTAAAGGGCACAATGATTCAAATTTTAAAAGTTAAGGGATAAAATTGACCCTAAGTTGAATTTAGGAGAGTTAGTGATCTTTTGCGTAAAGTTAAAGGGGCAAAGCTAACCCTTAACCCTAAAAAATTATTTTTACAATCCAGTCATTATTCAACAAAAGCTAACATGCTTTAAAGGAATAAAGTAATTATATAATTTTATATATGACAGAAGCTTTTAGACGATTCAAAACATAGATTTTTAGTCCATAATCAATTAGACAAGTCCTTAGTGGACACAGCATTCCTAGAGCATTCCCAAAACAATATATATATATATATATATCTAATGGTATAACATGAGGTTTCTAATATAAAAAGAATAACTATTGTTACATCTTTTTTAAGCTAAAACTACACATTCTAAAACATTCCTAACACCACCAACTCAAATAATCTCTACAACAATTAATAATAATAAATATAATATATTAATAAGTCTCAATAATATAATTTACCAATAAATTCAACTCTAACGATTTCTAATGTTTTTAATTTAATCTCTAAGCTATTTCATTCTTTAACTTCAATTTATTTCTATAATGTTTTCCATTTTTTACCCCTATAAATTTAATAAACTTTTTATATCAAATTTCTCCAAAAAGACTCAAAATCTACCTCTAAAGTTTATCCTCCAATTTTCCAATTTCATATATTAAACTCTAATATTTATATATATTCAGCTTATTTATAATAGATTATAGAGAAATTTTCTATCTTATTAGATCATAAATAAATCAATTTTATTTATTGTGAGTCTCTTATAACATTAAAATTGCTCTAGAGTCATCAAAATCAATGATTTGGGCTGAACCAATCCATATAAACTCTTCATCTAACCTCTTTATCTCTTTTAGCAACCCAATAATCAGTTGGAAACATCCAACAAATTTAGACTCTGTCCAGCCCTAAATATCTTTCCCTTATCAGGACCTAAAAACACCGAAGAGAAAAGTAAGAAAGGAAGTTAGATCACTTACTAGCCTAGAATAGATGAACTAAATTTTTAGAATCTAACAGCACCCAAATAAAAGTCTCATACTATCTTGTTCTCTCACACTCAATTTCTCTCTCTCTCTCTCTCTACTCACAATCCTGCCACAGTAAAATACCTCACTTGTTTGCTCTCAAAGCTCGCCATACCAACAAGGGTTAAGGTGCAATTTTACTCTAAAACTATTTTCAAAGGAGCAATGTTGTCCTCAAACTACTCATCATAACGATGTTGTTCTAAACTAATTAAATTGGAGTAATGTTATCCTTGCCGTTTAAACATTCATTACTGTAGCTAGTGAGACTTATTTTTCATGAGTTAAGGTGTAATTTTACCTTTAAAATATTCTTAGAGGAGCAATGCTACCCTCACCATTTAAAAATCATAAAATTAAATAAAAATAAAATTATAAATATAAAATTATAATAATATTAAAAAAATATTAAATGTATCTATAAAATAAATATAAGAAAAAATATAATTTCTTTTGATTTTACAATCTTGTATTTTAATCTTAAAAATTCTAAAAATAATTTTCTTAAATGTTTATTTAATCCCACCCAATTTTATAAATTTTCTCTTTTCCTAAAAATTATATTTTTAATTTCTTTTTTAAGTTAAAAAAATCATTTCTCAACTAAGTATGAAATCTCATCTTACTTTAATGTTATTTAAATGCTAAATAAAAAATTGGGATATTACAGGATATACTTCTTGTATATAAAAAATAAATTAAGATATTACATATAAATAGAAACAAACTTACTTGTAATTTTGAATTCAAATGTGACGTGTTTTCGTCACTTTTCCATGCTCTGAACACCTTCCGATAAGAAACAGCAGAGAAGATGACAAATCCAGAATTCTTTTGGATAACAAGAGCCCATCTCAACCTTTCGAAAATAATCGTGTCCCTATATGTGGACGGAGGGTTTGTTTGTCTCGGGGCGACAGAAAAGGTGAGTTGACAGCACCAACCTAGCCTTGTCATTTTCACTCTTATATAGTAGATTAGTTTTACCCTCATCCCATGTGGTCCCCAGGTGACATGGCCATTAGTTACTGTATGGTTGGTGGATAGGAATATTCTTAAAAAAAAAAAAAAAAAGGGAGAACGGAAAGACCAGTATAAATGAGAATGGAGTAATAACTTTAGAATATTCAACTAAAAAAAGAATAAATGGATATTTAACTCAAAAGGGAATAAATGGTCGAACTGTTCTTAAAGAACAATTGATAGTTTTCCCTGTATCCTGTCTATGGGTAGAATAAATGGTTGTTTTAATGTTAAATGATTCATTTCTCGAAAAATTACTCCAATTCATTGGCTTTCAGCAAGCTAACTTGTTCACCATATATCATATGAAGCAATTATTCAAGTCATTTCAAGATGTTAAGCTTGGCCCAAGGAAAAAAAAAATACATGATGATAAGTGGCAGGCTTACTTGAGTTTGAGGGAATGTGTTATTTTATTTAATGTGATTATTAAATTATGATCAATTTGTAGATTTTAATTAGGTGCAGTTTGATATTCTGTTATGTTAACATATAATTCATGTTATATATAAAGTTTCATGGGCATAATTAAGAATAAAAGAAAACAACAATTAAGTCTCTAAAAAACAAATTTAATGATAGTTGGGTTCCTAATAAAATTTTTTAAAAAGTAAATTATAAATATTGATTTAAATAATTATAAATTTAGGAGTTTTAATTATAAATAAGATCCTATTTGGTTACTAAAAAGAATGAAAATTAAAAAAATTAAAAAATAAAATAAAAATGAACTAAATTGTTATTTTCCTTAATGTTAAGCATGATAAAACTCAATATTATATACTATAAATGGGTGAATTATCATACTTTTTAAAAATCTCATAAATCACTTAACTCTCAATCCCATGAATTAAATTATCATTCTACCTTATGAATATAATTCACCTATCTCTCTATACATTTTAATCATCTTATTTTTATTTTCTTAATTCATTCTATTCTTTTCTTTCTAGAAACTAAACAGGACTTAAGATATTTAAATTTTAAACGAAACTCTCATTATACAATTGAGATTCTTATTTGCAACTATCTAAATCAATAAGTATAATTAAATTATTTTTAAAATTTTTTATCAGAATTCTAATTGTCATTAATTTGTTTTTTAAAGACATTATTATATATCATTGCCCCTTGAATAAATATAACACATGTCCTGTTTGTTTAAGATTAAAAATAAATAATTTTTAGATAGTTTAGATATTTTATAAAAAAAACATTATTCTATGTTTGGTTACAATAATAAAAAAGTGATTATTAGTTAATATTTTTAAATTTTATGATATATTTCTTATTTTTTTATAAAAATAATTTATTAGTTATTTATTTTAAACTTTTATAATACCTTTGCGTAACACACATTTTTAAAACATTTTCTTTTACTTACTGTATTAAATTATTTTTAAAAGTTATTCAAAATAGTTTTTAAAAATAATTAAAAATAAAATTTTTTAAATTTTAATTATTTTTAAAAGTTTAAATAAATAAGAGTCATAAAATATAATTTAAAAAAAATAAATTCTTTTTTATAAAATGAACTGAAATAAACGGGGGCATAATTTATTATCAACTCTAACTTTTCCCCTCTTTTGTCAGTCAGTAGTTTCTGAACGTTGCCCATAATTGCACTTGGCCACTGTTACTTCACCAAAACCCTTTTTTGTCGTGAACCCAAAATCGCCTTCGGTTGTTTGAGAAGCACACCCCTTTCCACGACCAAATCTTTCAACTTTCCACAATCAAATCTTTTTTGGGACCCATCTTTCTTGTGTGGTTGTTTCATAATCACCCGAACAAGTTCACACAAGGGGGGAAAAAACCCAAAATTATCACCAATGTTCAATGTGTCATCAGTTACCTTGTTTTAGATTAGAAGAAATAAAAGAAAGAAATCATAATTATTTTGCTGCCCATCCAATAATTTAAAATGTAAGTGAACATGCTCTTCAAGTCCTTACAAGTGTGCTCTTGTTTAAGAGATCTTTAAGCTAATCTATATTGCCACATCAACCTCGCATAGTTACTGCCACCATCCAGGCATATTTAAGAAATTTGTTCACATCTTACCGAAACGACGCAGAAGTTGACTTCATACAGTGAAGAATCTTCGCATTATAAATTGAACCACAAGTTATCTTAAAGTTGCATCACGCACAAACTAAACAGCCCCATATATTCTTTCTCACCTTGGAGCATAATTATTAAGCACATGATGAGTCATCCTTCTCGGCAAGAGACGGAGCTGATGAACATAGAGACTGCTCATCACCATGAAGAAGATAAACTGAGAGTTCTCTATGAAGCATCGTACAAAGGGTGTGTTCCAACCTTGAATTCCCTGCTACAGGAAGATCCAGGAATGTTGCAGAAAATTAGCTCGCAGACTATCTTCATGGAAACTCCTTTGCACATATCAGCTTCCCACGGCCACCTTGAATTCATAAAAACCCTCCTTTCTCACAAACCAGCGCTAGCCCTCGAGCGGAACTCTTCAGGAGCCACGCCTCTCCATTTAGCTTCTGCAGAAGGCCACAACGACATTGTGAAGCAGTTGTTAAAAGCTTGTGAGAAAGCATGCTTGGTTTGTGATCAAGAAGGCAGATTTCCCTTGCACTATGCAGTTATAAGAGGGAGAAGAGACGTTGCGTTGAAGCTCCTCAAAGAAAAGCCAGAGTCTTTGAAAATCCTTGACAGGGGTAAAACTATTTTGCACTTGTGTGTGACGTACAACCAGTTGGACATCCTGAAAGATTTGGTGAAAGAAATTGGTGACACCCACACGCTCCTCAATGAGAGAGACTTGGATGGCAACAACATTCTCCATTTGGCTATCTTGTCGAAGCAAGTTGAGGTACTTAATTTTTACTTGCTTTTATTATTAGCTTGAGTTTGGTTCTCCTACCTCTGATAAGCATTAAAAAATAGTACTTTTTCATTGTTTTGTAGACTGTTAGGTACCTCCTTTCAATTCACAAAATAAAATCAGCGGCGCGGAACTTGAAGAATGACATCGGTCAGACTGCCCCAGACATTGTTGAGCGAATTCCCAAAGACTCCAAGAGCCTTGAGATACAGGTCATATTGATGAAGCATGGCATCGAATGTGAAGGAAGAGAAAGGAATGGTGTTGGTAGCGACGAAGACAAATGTGGGAAGATGTGGTTGTTGAATGTTTTCGAGAGTATAGACAAATGGCTCAAGTATAATGGTGATTGGCTAGAAGACATGAGGGGGAATCTAAGTCTCGTGGCTACTGTCATCTCCACCATAACCTTTCAAGCTGCACTGAACCCTCCAGGAAGCGTCATTCAACAAGATATAAGACCTAGCAATCCAGATCTTAACCTCAGTTCCAGTTCCAACACTGCTCTTGATGAAGGACCCCTTGGCTGCTTGCCGTACAAAGGTACTAGCGGGTCGATATGTCCCGGGAAAGCTATGAATGTTATCATCATCGAGCTAAGTTTGGCGACTTCATAATTTACAACACCATCTCTTTTGTGGCATCACTTTGCGTTGCTCTTTTGCTTGTTAGCGGAGTTCCTCTCAAACATAGATTTGTGATGTGGATGCTATCTATAGGCATGGGTGTAGCACTCACATGCTTACTAAATGCCTATTTTGTTGGCCTCAACCTTATCAACCCAAATAATCTGGATACTTTCAATGCGGTGCTTATAGCCACTTCGATTTTTAATGGATTGTATGCACTAGTTGGTATATATATCGCAGCGATATTTGTGAAATGGGTAGCGGGGAAATTGAAGGGGAAGAAAATTTGTTAGGACAAAGTATTAGAGAATAATTATTGTTATCTGATTAGTTAGTTTATCATTATTACTTCAACACTCGCTTGGCCTCTGCAACTACTTCGCACGTGTGCTTAAAGTCACACATCTTGTATAAATACAGTGTATTTAAAGTAATATCGTTCAGTTTCTATTTTCTTCTTTTTCTTATTTTCTCTTAAATCTTATCTAATGACCGTAATTGTAATAACCTTGACAAAATTATAAATAAATAAATATATAGGTTAACTTACTTAAAGTGTGTTTATATTAGTTCTTGAGACAAATATAACAAGTTAGAAACTTAGTCTAATGGCAGCTAAGCAAGTCTTAATGCATTAGGTCCCAAATTTAAATCTGGAAGAGGCCAAAAGAAGAGTAAATTTTTGTCTTTTTCTGACCATGCGAAATTACCAAATTGCCCTTAGTTCCATCAAATTTTTTTAAAACTCTTTCTTCCTTCTTTCTTAATGAATCTGGAGCAGAGAGAGATCTGGGAAGCACTGATATTTTGCTCTGCCTTTCAACCAAAGCTATCTTCTTCCTCGTCAACTGAAGCTAGCACCGTCGTTCGCGTGTGTCACCATTAACGCTGTGCTCGTTCGTTTGTCTCAGTTGAGATTTCTTTCACGAATTTATGCTGTTTGTCCACCTCTGTCACTGATTTTGGGAGGTTTGTTTTGTCGCACTTAGAACGTTGTTGTTGCAATCGAAGAGCTGAACCTTGCTGCTGCTATCGAAGGGCTTCCTCTTCATTTTTTCGTTTGTTGCTGGCGTTGGAGTCGTGCAGCAGACCTCCTCTCTTCTTCTTCCTTTCAGCTCGTTATACAAAGCTGTGACTCATCTTGCTTCCTTGTTCAGTCACGGTTGAGAGAGGTACAGATTATGGGATTTTGTTTCTGTTGCTACTGTCAAGTTTCTCAACTATGTTCTTACTTTGTTATGCTTCCTTCTGCTCGATTCTGATTTTTGCTCTATTTTCTCAAATTTCATTCACATGTTGCTAATGAATGGAAGAAATCAGCTTGCTGGAAATTGGTGGCTGCTGTTCTCTTCACTTTCTTTTGGATACTGCTTCGTTTTTCCTCTTGCTCAGCTGTGAATTTTATTTTTCTTCTCCCCTATGTCGTTGGCTCATCTGAGGTGAAGAGTCTTGATCTCTTCTCTCTTTCTTCTTGGTAAGTAACTCACCTGTGTGTGTGATAAGATAGTATAGAAATTGCTTTTCATCTCTTGATTTTCTGTTGCTGCCCATTACTAAATTAATAAAATATGTAGTAGTATTGAAGAATAATAGTGATACATATGGATCATAATTTTGGAGTTAAATTGATTTTGTTTGATTTGGTTAATGTTAAAGAATTTATTGAGGTGAAATTGGAAGAGACAAGCTTAGATATATTGTTGGTGCCTATGAGATGTCATTGAAGGGCTTGTATGAGGAAATAAAATTTAACTTCTAAATATTGATGGAAAATATTGGTTTAGGAATTTACCTGTAGATCTATAAAGGAATTTAAATTATGGGCTTGCACACAATTATTTGCATACTTGAAGCTTGTTTAATTTTTGGTAAATTGTTGAAGGTTTTAAATTGATGAGGTAGAAGTAATGCACCTAAGGTAAGTGGTGCAAAGATTGAGAGAAAACTTCTATTCCAAGAAAATAGAATGGTATGGCTAAAGTTTTATGGAGAAGGTTAGAGGAATGAACGATAATGCTTGAATTAACTTTAAATCACAAATTTGGTTTCGAATTTTAAGAGATAATGGTTGATATAGGAAAAGTAGAAGGAAGTCATTGTAAAGTAAAGACGAGTGTTAAATTTTATTTAATAATATCTTTATAAGATGTGCGAAAGATGAGGATCCTAACAGGAAGTGAAGAAAGAATATTGTGAGAATCTAGAACTTCAACAAGTAAGTAAATAGTATTCCTTATAATTATTTATTAAAAATCTTTTATTGAAATATTTTATTTTTATGAAATATGTTAGTTTTAGAAATTTTGAACCAACGATGAAGGATAGTTACATTATGATTTGTGCATTTTCTCAAGAAATATATTTCTAATATTAATGAAGGCACCTTTGTTTATTGAATTTCAAAATTCTTGGTTACATGATTATTGCAAGTTTGTACATTCGTTATGATGTATCGATTTGGCAAGTTTCATATATTTGAAGCAATTCATGCGAGTTTGACCTTGAAAATGAAAATTTAACTTCAAAAATAATTATTTCTCTCGCACGTTTGAAATAAAATTTCTAAGAGAACTCTATACATAACACTGCTACTAACGGCAATTCCGGTAGCCCGTAATGCGCTGTGGTTAAACACTAGCTAGTTTGTTTCGTGACCTTTGCTCTCACATTTGGTATTCATGGGCTTTGTACCCACATTTGATTCCATGGCCTGAGTCACGTTTGGTTACTTGCCCTCGTAGATTATGTGTCCACATTTGTTTCGTAGCTTTAGCTGCGTTTGGTTACTTGCCCTCATGGACTGGTGTGTCTGCGTTTGTTTTCATGACATAAGCCACGTTTGGTTATTTACTCTCGTGGACTATGTGTTCACGTTTGTAACTTGTTCCGTTGAGTTCTCAAAATTTTACATGTTGATTAAAGTGTTTTCCAAAATTTACTTGATTTTGACTAACAATTTTACCACTTTGAGGAACATGTGGCTAAATTATTTTCTTTAAGCATGATAACATAAATTATTTTCAATTTACTCTTATTTTACAATTATGGATATAACTTATAGGCTTATAATTTTTTGTGGAATCATTTTTAATTAGTTGACACCATTATTGGAGTTTATTGATTTAAATTCTAAGAATTTTACCATAGGAATGCTATTCACTGAAAAAATTATTTTGGCCTTAGATTTGTTAGCTTACGCTGATCCCACTATCAACCTCTAAAGGGCAACTAGCTACAGTGGGTAGACATTTTTTTGATTGGTATTGTTGCTTTTAATGTAAATATATAATCTGTCTTTTTGATTTGAAAGAAAGAGTAGATGCTCCTCACAGGTTGTTGATAAACCTTATTTTTGGTCTGTATATTGATTGCTAGTTGGAAGGAGCTACGCTCTTGATTTATACTGTTATCTGTAAAACTTTTGTTGTAGAATTTTCAGGAGATTCTAGTTACAGGGGAGGTTTTGCCGAAATTTCTACAAAAACGGCAACACTTTTTTATGATAATGAGTTTAAATGAGTTATTTTAATTATCATGTGATTTGATTAAATTTTGTTCTTTTCTTTTGTAAAATAGAATAAATGTTCATTTTGAGGCTTACGGGAATTTGTGAGTGATTCATACCCATACCGGTCACCCTCTATTCTTTGGGGCATGACAGTAATTTTTTTAAAATTAATTAATTTTTTCTTAATTAATATTTAATTCATTTATTATTATTTTATGATATATAGGGAGTAGTGGCCTAGTGAATCTATGTTAGTAGTTTCTTTGAAGGTCTATAGTTTGAATCCTACTGAGCAAAATGGTGGTTATATTTTGTTTTAAATTATGAAAAAAATTACCAAAATGTCCTTGTCTTTTATGTTATAACAGAAAAATTTTGGCTCTTTTTTGTAATTTTTCCAATTCTCCCTTTTGACCAGATTTTTTTTCCTTCTTCTCAATTATTCAATCACAGAGCAGTGACAGAGTGAAAGATCATTCGAAATTATAGCAGCCTTCCTCTCCTTCTTAGTCGCGTTCCCTTATTCCTCTCCGTCAGATTCTCTCTTAACCATCGGCCTCTCCTCTTCAGGCCATCACCTTCTTCTCCTCACTGCCGATAGTTCTTCCATCGTCCTTCCCCCCATCTTTGTCCGTCGTTTCTGTGGGGTTAGTTGGTTGGAACTCTTCCTTTTTAACTCTTCCTCCCTGAACCTTGCTATCGATGAGCTCCTCTTTTCGCCGCTGAGAGTTTGTTGTGATCCCGCCACTGCTTCTCTATCCCCTAGATGAGAATTGGGCTTTCTTTGAGATTGAATTTAATTTACTTTATTAAGGATTGGAACCCGAGATGCTGACTGATTCCAAAATTTATATTGGAGAATTTTTTTGGAAAGGGAATTGAAGAGGAAAAACTTCGAATATTAGTTTAAGGTTGACGCTTGCACACATACAAACACACAAACCGTTGGTCCACTACCAACAACAAGTATCACATTATCAACTTCCACCGAGACTGGACCGACTATGACAATGGGGATCGAACAGGCAACTTCCAACAGGACCAGACAAGACTAACGTCGATAGGGACTAGAGAGCTGATTTCCTCTGATACCAGACCGAACCAATGGCGACGGTGACTAGATTGAAGGCGATAATAATGGATGGTAGCCATCCGGTCCTCGCTCGGTGGAAGTTGGACTTTTGGTCCTTGTCATCGCCGTTGGTCAGGTTCGGTGAAAATTGGCCGTCTAGTCCTCATGGTCACTGTTGGTCCAGTCCTGATGGAAGTCGGATGTTCGGTCCTGATTGTCACTATAGGTCTGGTTCCAGTGGAAGTCGGCTATCTTGTCCCTGTCATTAGTGGTGGCTCTTTTCTGTCAACTTTGACAGTTCAATTCAATCACCGTTGGCAAGTTGATCAAGCCTTCGTGCATTTGGGTCAAATTACAAAAAAGCTTGAGTTAGGATTTGAAATAATAGGGGTGTAGCAAGGATTTTAAATTACAAAGAGATTAAGGGAGAACTTAGATTTGGATTTGGATCAAATCTAAATCCATACATTTTTAATTATCCAAATAATAGATTTGGCTTAAGTCCAAATCTAAATCCATGTGTATCAAAACATAGCATTATTTTATTGGAAGTGGATGACATATTGCGCATGCATGTGGAGACCAACGAGGAGAGAGGCCATGGAAATAAAAATTTCTATACAAATTACATCTTGATCGAACCAATATGGAGCCCATAAAAATGGAAATTGCTTATCATCATGAAGAGAAGATCAAAGTTCTTTATGAGGCATCATGTCAAGGGTGTGTTTCAATTTTGAACACACTGATATAGCAAGATCCACAGCACAGAATTAGGTCACAGACCATCTTTCACTAAAAGAAAAATGACTATTGTCACCGCCACCAAAAATATACTTTTGGGGGCAAAAGGTAGCCTTTTGGCAATAACTTTGATTTATCGCCACCAAAAGTTCACTATTGCAGCCAAAAGTATTTTTATAAAAAATAATTTAAAACGTAAAAATAATTTATATAATTATCTTTGGGGATAAATTTGTCTCCATTGAAAGTATTTTTTAAAAATTAAATATAATTTTAAATTATGTGAAATAATTTATAAAATTATGACTTAAATTATTAAAAATTTTCTTAAAATACTTTTTTAAAATTATAATTTAACAAAATTTATTTGGTTGAAATTAATTTATCATTAAAATAATTTTTTAATATATTGAAAAATTATCAATAAATATATTTTTAATAAAAGAGGGGGGAACATTTAGCTATTTTGAGAGAAAATAAAAATTTAATCATTTAGTTTATCAATTTCTTAGAAAAGCATGAAGAAGAAAAAAGTAAAAGATATTTAACATAGAATAATATAATACATATTTATAAATAAATTATATACTTAATAATTTTTATTTAAAAATAAAAATAAAGATAAAAAATTGGTTGCAATACATATAAGAATATTATTTAATATTTAAAATTTTTTTATTTTGAGTTTATTTTCCTAACAAAAATAATATTTACTAGTAAAAAATAATATTTTATTAAAAATTTAATTTAAATATTCATATAAATTATTTTGTCATATGACTAATTGAAAATAAAATATAATTTATGTATATATTTTTAATAATATATTATTTGATATATGTGTATGCACTTAAATAATATATATTTAATTTTACATATAATAACTACAACTAGTAAAAAAGGGAGCCTAATGCTTGACGATAGGAGATCAAAAGTTTAAATATTGACTTTGACATATTTTGCAACAAATATTTATCATGGCGTGTGGTGGTGACATGGCAGATGAGGTGATTTGAGGAGGCACACATGTGGCTGGTGACATGCGTGCATGGTGGTGATGTGGCGCATGAGAGGTGGCTTGAGGAGGTGCATACATGGCATGTGACGTGGCATAAGGTGGGATCATCTGCAAAAACACATCACTTGTGGTATGGCATAAGATAGCAAGTGATGTGGTATCATATGTCATATACAAGGTAGGTGATATGGCATAAAATAAATTATTATCTTTTAAAAAAATTTGCATGTGACAAAAGTCTTTTTAGCGGCAAATATTGTTGTCAAAAGTCTTTTGAGTAGCCAAAGACTTTTGTCGCCATCAAAAGTATACTTTTTTCGATGACTATTATAGTAATGACCTTTTAGTAGTAAAAAGCAGCCATTAAAAATTTTCAGTGGTGACTTTTGAACTTTTGACAACTACCTTTTGTCATCGCCAAAAATCTTTATTTTTTTTTTATAGTATTTGTTGAAACTCCCTTACGCATATCAATTTTACTTGGCCACCACTCACAAACCCAAAACTTGCTCTCGAATTGATGAACTCTTTCCAAAGCACAGCCCTCCACATAGCTTCAGCAAAAGGCCGCGTTGACATTGTGAAAGAGTTGCTGCTAGCTTGTAACGAGGCATGCTAGGTTCCTAATCACGAAGGCAGGATTCCCTTGCATTATGCTGTTATGAGAGGGAGGCTAGAGATTTTTATAGAGTTGATTAGAGCAAAGCCTGAGTCTTTAAGGATCATTAACAAAGAGAACACTTTTTTCCACCTCTGTGTTATATACAATCGCTTGAAGATCCTAAAATCTTTGATTGAATTGGACATTTATGACATCTATTAGCTTCTCGGTTTGACAGACTTGGATGGAAACAACACCATTTCCCATTTGGCTGTCATGTTGAAGCAAGTTGAGGTACTTTTAATATGCTTATTTTTATTACCATCAAAAATTTTTTGTGAGTACTATAAGCTTTACTCATAATATTCATGTCACACTCCCAAAAATCAAGTGTGGTCGGTATAGGATATGGGCACAAAACTCATATCTCTTAAGCCTTGCTCAGAGAAACTACAAGGCTAATACTTTGAACATATTAATAGGATGATTAGAAATCTTTACAACATTAAATTAGATATTCAATCTTAAAATATATGAGAGTCCTACCTATAGTCTACGTGGAGCACTTATGGCTAGACTCTAATATAAGTATAAAGTTCAAATTTTCATCAAATTAGGATTTATCTAAAATAATTCTTCTCTTTCAATTTAGCAATAAAACTCCTCAATGAAAACCTCAAGATACAAGTTTAGCTATACCATCTGAGACTAAAAATATTTTTTTTCTAATGAATAACATCCCAAATTAAAACTAAAGGAAATAAAAGAAAGAAATATAAATAGAATAAATATGAATTTAATTGAAATAGTCATTTAAAATAGTAATAGTGCATAACTCAAATCAAATAATTTTATTTAAGTATTTAATTGAAAAACATCCTCATATGATGATAACTCAACAATCAAATTCCACTTTGTAACTCCCAAGCTTATATCAAACAGTTAGGAAATGCACATTTGGTTATAAAGATATCAATTCATGAAAATCAACTCATTTAATAAGATTCATTAAAAATCAAAAATTTCAAAATATTTTTTAGTAGGACTTTATCAGAACGAATGATAAGCATGGACATACAGTTTACAAAGGTAAATAACAAACAAGTATGGATACACAGTCCACGAGGGTAAATAACCAATCAAGCATGGCTAAAAGCCACAAAACAAGTGCGGTAGAAGCTATGAAACAAGTGCAAATATAAGGCCCATGAAAATAAGCATGAATATAATTCTTACGAATTACCATTCCTTCAATCCACGTGCGTTAGCCATTGTATGGGGCTAGCATCTCCTAAACATCCTGCTAGCTAGGTGTAGTATGGTACGCCAAGAGCAAATGAAAATACCATTAGCAACCAGCATTTTGATTCAATCCTACAATTTAAATAAAACATGTATAAATTTATAAAATCAATGTGATTTCCCTTACATATAGATCAACATAGCAATGGCCTTCAAATATTCATTTGAAAAAAATAATCCCAGATATTTTTATAAAATTCACTTATGTAGAAAACATTTCCAAATTCAATCATCAATAATAAAATTAAAATCATAAACCATTAAATAATATTAAATTAAAAATATTTTATCATTTATTTTTTAGAAAATCAAAAGGTTTCTATAATCACAAGAGGTGGTGTATAAATATGCTCAAGCAATATTTTTAATAAAATAAATTTAATAGCAAATCATTGGAATGCTATTTACTTACCTGAGATATTCTCAAATATAATTCACTCTTGATTAGCTATTTTTTTAATATTATCCGTCCCTTAATTCTCTAATGTCCAAAGAGACACATTATTGTTATTTCTTTTATTCACTTTATAAATCAAAAATCTTCAATCCAAACAAATTTGGAGAATTGAAAAGGAGAATCTCAACATCAAATTTTCACAAATAAGAACCTATATTAAATTAAATGATAAATTTTCAACGAAAACATATCTAACAAATATTCAAAGTTTCCAAGTCTACCCATAGAAAATAAATAACTTCTATGATTTAATCAATATTATGACTCAAGTATATCCAATTTCGTAAACTTTCTTCACTCAAACATTTCATCTAACACTTTATATGTACCAAAAATCTAACATGAGAACAACAAACTTGAACATATAATTATTAACCAAATAACTTTTTCCAAAATTTTCTACCCTTATTTCCCACCATTCATTATAGAGAATAATTATCTTCTATAATAATTTAGTTAACAATTCTACATTTCTCATATTTATTTGCCATCCTAGACTAAAATTCTTCTATCAAACAATTTATCAAATGCCTTGTGTGTATTCAAATCAAACCATACAACCACCATCCTACTCTTTAAATATCTCTCCCACAAAAATTTTCAATCATCGTGATATAAATTTATTATGCTTCTCAAATTCAATTCCTTCTCAAGAATCAATTTCTGCTTAAAAAAAAAACCCAATCTAAACCTCCCCACTTTTTATTATTATTAAGTAAAAGAGGAAAATATGATTACTTAAAAGAGGAGTACGAACACAGCAACCAGCACAATATTATAAAATAAAATACAAGGCAATATGATAAGAACAAAAGCACTTGGCACAATTAAATAAGAAAATGCAATACAGCTTTAGCTAAAACTTCAGTCAGTCACTAACAGGTGCATGAATCCATACCCTTTTTTTTTTTTTAACCCAAGAAAGCAAGTGAAATCGTTTATCAAAATTCATGCTCTTCAAACTTAAATTTCAATTTGCCTAGATCCAAACTACTCTCCGATTTACGCAACAAGCAAGAACAATGAGGGAGAATCAGTTTTTCTATTTCTATTACAATAACCGGTTCAATGACCACAACCACATAAATCTGAAACAAGGGAGGGAACAAATGAAGCTTGAACACACCAAGCAAAGGAGAAATGGAAAGAAAGAATACAGGACTTCCAATCACCCAAGACAATAACAACGCAAAATAGAGATAGAGAAAAGGAAACCACGCAATGCTAAAACAGAGGAGGAGGAAGAAATCGAAAGCCTATAGAACCCATCGAAATGGCAGACAGCACACCTGTGATTGCCGGCAATAGACGATATAAATAGAGGACGAAAGATTGCATACTGAGTTCTCACTCTCTCCCCTTGGTTCTAGAACAATCGCAAATGGAGAAGAAAAAATGTGAAAGCTGATGTGTGTGTGGCTTCTTATTAATGTCATTTTGGTAAATTCTTGTGGTTTGGCCTAAATAAATAAAATGCTTCACTTGGAAAGAAAATTCAAACCCGAAATCCCAAGGCATTTAGCAAACAAAATCACCACTAGCCCACCAATAAATCTTATTAAATCTTCTCCCAAAAATTAATAAAATATACTTGATTACCTTATTATTTACTCTAACTTTGTGAATATATTCTAAGTTTAAAATTAATTTCTTTTAATTGTTAGACCCCATTATTTATTATATATTTTAAAAATTCTTACATTCCCAAGTCATTACCATTCAAGTGGGGAAAAACAAGAGGTATTCATATATATTTACTTGTCATTATTCAGATTGTAAGGTGCCTTCTTTCGATTCCTGAGATAAGAGAGCTAGCAAATTTGGAGAATGACATGGATTATATGGCCCATGACATTGTTAAATGAATTCCACAAGACATCTAGAGCCTTGAAATAGAGTTTGTGTTCATGACTTGCCTCAAAAGGTATGAAATGAAAAGAATGGAAAATCCTCATCAGACATCAACTAAAGCTGAGGTTGTTGACTAAGCAGCTGGGAGACCTTGGAAGAAGTGTTGGAGAAATAAATTTTTCAAGTGCATCGGAAAGTGGTTTAAGCTTAATGGTGCGATTGGTTAGAGGAGATGACAGGGAACTTAAGTCTTGTAGCGACTATGATTGCAACCATGACCTTTCAAGTTGCCATAAATCCTCGAGGATGCTTCATTCAATAAGGTATATTTAATTCCAATAGTACTTCCACTGGCAACAAGGGACCTCTCGATTGCTTATCCTTCAAAAACTTTGATGATGGTCGTGAAATAGTAGCGTGCCCTGGGGAATCGATGCTTACTTCTCCTTACCTATATGACTTCCGCTACTTCATAATTTACAATACCATCTCTTTCGTTGCGTCTCTTGGCATCATCCTTTTGCTCGTAAGTGGAGTTCCCCTTAAGAACAAAGTTGTGATGTGGACGTTGTGCATAGGAATATGTATCACTCTCACGACCTTAGCACTGACCTACTTTAATGGCCTCTTATTGATATCCCCATATACGGTCTGGAATTCAACTGTTAAGGTGTATAACGCAGCCAGTAGGAGTTGGGCTGCATTGCTTGGAGTCGTTGGTTTATGCATCATTGTGGGCGTTATCATATGGGTAGTGAAGAAATGTGTCGAGATAATTATGGGTGAGTTTCTCTCTTTTACTTTTTTTTCTTCACTACAAATTTGAACCATTCAAATTAAATCTGTACTTTTAAAAATTATCAAATATAAATCTTCAAATCCAATGTAATGGTCTAGATCTATTGTGGTTTCTCTTCTTCTCTCCTTTACAGAGGAGAAAATCCAACTCCAAGTAATTAACCATCTGATGTCAACAAGTCAAACGAACAAGAACGGAAATGGCTGTTGTTTGATATGATCTCAATCAACAATATTAGTGTTCTTTGGCTAATTAGTGAGAAACGTTTACTTAGGGTTTTCAAGATTGATGTTGCTATTTTCAAGCTAATTATGTAGTGTTTTGTGTCTCTTTCATTACTGTAAAAGGAAAATCAAAAGAAGTACTATATAACATACCCTATCTAGTTATAGTTGATACATCTCAATCGTTATAGTTCTATTTATTATTATTTTTTAACCTTAGTTCAATATAAAGAGGTTTGCAAGGAAAAAAAATAATCACCATAAAAATATTATTATGCTTCCAAAATACATTTGGGGTCTTTGATTAGTTTTGTACATTATCAGCTTGAGCCTTGATGAACATTGTTAGCTGTGTTTTTTGGGTAAACTTAATTTGTTACTACACACACACCCTATCGGAGGGAGATATGATTCAATTTTGTCTGCTTGTGTAAAAGAAAAAATGGTTCTGTTAAGGTAATAAACTTGGGAAAGAAGCCTTTGTTCGTTCTTCAAGTTACATCTCTAGCATGATTATGGGAAATCAGTGCTTATCATATAGATGAGCACTAAGAGCTCATTTTCTCTAGACTATTTAGATATAATTTAGATGATCTAGATTCACAGCTTTTTAATTTTATTTTTTAAAAATTATTCTAGTGGATACTAAATCTAAAATAAAGAGTATTTTTTAACTGTTAATTTTTTTAAAAATAATTTTTATTTAAAAAACTATAAATATGAACCATGAAAATTAGATATGATCGGTGTAAAGGCGATGAGCTCTCAGTTCTTCTCTGTATAATGAGCACTAATATTCATCATGTGGGGCTAATCATGATGCTTAATTATCTGGTTTATTAATTAAATAAATGTCACATGTTGATCACAAGCTAGCAATACAAGTAATTCAACCAAGTTGACTTGAATTACTTAACTATGTATTTAAGGTCAACGTTAATTACTTGGTCACATGATATGCGAGGTTGGTTGCCAAATCAAATATTAATGCTGGAGAAGGCTGGTTCCCCTACCCTCCGAGGGGCTGTGGGGAGAAAAGAGTCAAAGATGATGGTTTTCTTCTTTCTTAGTCAATGTTTGTTGTTATTTAATTAGGAGAATTACATATAAGGTCATTGACAACACAATGTATTGTTATTTTCCTTAGTTTAATTGTTAATGGATTTTATGGTAAAGAGTTTCGAAAGAGAAAATCAAATTGAGGGTTTTTCCTTTTTCATTGGATGGAGTGGGAAAAGATTGATTATATTACTTGCAACTAGGTGCCATTACCTCTTGGGATCAAATGACACAGTTATTCTTGGAAAAAATCTTCCTTACCTCTCTTACAGTAACGATTAAAAAATATATTTGTATGATTTGTCAAATGACTGGAGAGACAGTTTATGAAAGTTAGGAGAGATTTAAGAAATTATGTTCAAGCTACCCTCACCATCAAATACCTGATCAGCAACTGGTTCAACATTTTTGTGAAGGTCTCTTACTAATGGATAGGTGGTTTGTTGATGCCGTAGCTAGCAGTGCTTTGGTAGAACTTGCTCAAGCTAATGCCACGAATCTTATCTCTAAGATGGCACATAATTCTCATCAATTTAGTATGCAGACTAACCAAGAAGTCAAAAGGGTAAATGACATTTAAACACCACAATATGATCCTAAACTTGAGAATAAGATAGAGGAGCTCTCTAGCATGTTTAGACAAATTGCCATAACATAACAAAAATTAATAAATTCACCACCAGTGCTTATTTTTCCACAATCATATCCTTATAGACATATGTACAACCTCAGTTCTATAATTCTTAGCAGGCTACTACATCTTTAGCTTTAGTTGGGCCTCAATGTGGCATTTGGTATTTGGCCACACACACTACTAATTAATGCCCATATTTAGCTAATAGAGTTGAGAATTGTGCTGGAATTTTTCTAGCTAGACCTATGTAACAAAGCCAAAAAATATGAACCTTTCTCCAACAATTATAATCCAAGGTGGAGAGATCACCATAACTTTGGATATGGAGAAAGTCAATAGCAACAATATAATGCCACAAGTCAAAATTCATAGCCTATGCAACCAATGAGGCAATCTACTCATATTCAAAAATCTAAAAATAATAGACCAAGTCTAAAAGACTTAATGAAGCAAATGGAAACTAATAACATCCAATTTCAACAACACACTAAGACAGTCATTCAATAATTAGAGAATCAAATTAGGCAATTGTCTATATCCATTAATGAATTAAAGAGTTAAGGTTTTGAAAAGTTACCTTCTCAGATAGTTGTGAATCCTAATTGTAGTAATGTTAGTTCCATCAGTCTTAGAAGTAGAAAGGAGCTTCCAAAGTCCTCTACAACATCTACTAGGGATAAGTCAGCTATAGCAAAAACACAAGTCACATCTAAGGAGTCTAACAAAAAAAAGGAACTAAGAAAGATCCTTCCATTTCTAAATTGATAGACTCAGAGCAAGAAGTTAAAGGAAGAAAAATTAGAGAAAGAAATGATTAATGTTTTCAAAAAGATTGAAGTTAATATTCCCCTTTTAGAGGCTCTAAAGTAGATTTCTAAATATGGAAAGTCTTGAAAGACCTATGCACGAACAAGAGAAGATTTAAAGCTAATGAGAAAATCAATCTAGGAAGAAGTGTCTCAGCTTTATTCCATGGAGAAATGCAGTGTCAACCATCTATGCCCTTGAAATGCAAAGATTTAGGGAGTTTCACTATACCCTATACTATAGGAAATTTAAAATTTTCTAAAGCTTTAATTAATCTTGGTGCAGTGATAAATGTTATGTCTAAGTCCCTATTTTCTTCTTTGCAAGTTTGTGAGATGAAGCCGATTGGGATTATTATGCAACTTGTAGACATAAGACTTGCGTATTGTAATGGTATGCTTGAAGACATTCTAGTCAAGGTAAAGAATTTAGTCTTCCCTACTAATTTTTATATTTTAGATATGGGTAAAAATGATAGTCATAGGCCGCCACCACTGATTTTGGGTAAGCCATTTCTTAAGACAGCTGACACTATCATTAATGTTAAAGATAGTACTTTCTCTATGGA
The DNA here is from genome assembly GCF_029017545.1 of Prosopis cineraria. NCBI lineage: Eukaryota > Viridiplantae > Streptophyta > Magnoliopsida > Fabales > Fabaceae > Prosopis > Prosopis cineraria. The sequence continues at coordinate 18,791,919 of NW_026555342.1, read as the reverse complement.
ATTTGTAGGATGTGTCGTTCAATTCAATCTCTTAGAGGCTATGAAACTTCGTATAGAGGATCATTCTGTTATTAATGTGTGCATGCTTGGTATGTTAGTTGATGATACATGTGATGAGCTTTAGGATAATTTGATCGCTGAGTTGCCTAATGTGGTCCATTATGAAAACATTATGCATTGTACATCTGATGGTTTACATAACTATGCTGCCTATGTTGAGATAGATTAATTTTTGAACTTTGAGTAGATTCTTTGGATCCACTTATTTGCATCAATACTATTAAGTGTAATGATCCACTTGAGACTATTAGTCCATCTGTTTATGTTGATCCTTCTAATTATGATGATACTTTTAAGATTGTGCTTTCAATTGGTCGCCTACATAACATTGATTTTGTGATCCCTATGGTCTTTGATGATAGTAGTGATAATACTAAGAGTCATAGGATTATTCATGGGATTATTCATTATGTTATGCATTATGACTCTAATAGTGCTTGTGTGGAGGATTTTGTTGTTTTTGTTGAGCTTCATGAGCAGGTACCTGTGATTAAAAAAATTCCTTCTACTACATTGAGGTCATCTTCAATGGAAATATTGACATGCGACCTTCAACTAGATAAAGAGAAGGTGCTGATGGCTTCTTTTGCTTAAGCTTTGACTCTTACTGATAAGAGTCGACTTGATTTTATTGGTTGTTTTATATATAGAGAGGGCTTGGCTCATTATTTTCTATACATTTTGGATCTTTTTCCAATTGATCCAAAACCATTGCCTAGAGGAAATTTTGATAAGTTTAGAGAGAAAAATATTTTGAACAAGCATTTATCCTCCATCACAGATAAGAATTTCAACTTTAAGGGTTTACGAAGATTTAAATTATCTAATTGTCTCTTCTCCTCTCACTTTTACCTTACATTTTATATTCTATTATTGGATTAATTGGATTATTCTAAATTGAGTTGCATTGAAGACAATGCAAGATTTAACTATGGGGAAAGGGACTTGCCATTGTTTTGAAAAAATTTTAAAATGTTTTTTTTTTGTTTTCTTGCATTTTTTTTACGAATGCTTTGTGTCTTTTTAGTGTTAAGTTACGAGTTTAAGACAATTTTAGTTTGGATGTATTGGAGCATAATAAGTAATTCATCTTGTTTTTGGAATTCAAGTCAAGTTACAATGAGTTTGATTTCAATGAATTAATATAATAATCTTTAACTTGTGAGGATTTGGGTCTAATATTATTTTTTTCTTGTGTGTATTCTCCTATCATTACTCTTACTCTAAAATTTGTCTTGATTTTTGGTTGAGACTATAATTGCACATGTTTTGCGTAAAGATTATTTAGGCATTCTTTTTTTTGAACCTACTTAGCCAAATAGCGATCCCATAAATGTTATCCTTTATTAGCCACTTTGAGCATAGTCTTTTTCTTTAATATTTTAACCAATTGAAAGTATAACCAATAAAATATTTTTTCCTTCATTTTTTTCACTATACTTTAGGTGATAAAAAGCATATCATAATAATTGTTGAATGAAAGAATATATTTGAAGCAAGATTTGGATTATTTTTAAAAAAGCAAAATAAAAAAAAAGAGAGAAAGAAAGGAAAGAAAGAAGAAAAAAATGAAAAAGAAACAGAAAAAAATGAAAAGGTGCAGAAGAAAGAAAAGAAAAGAAAAACAGAAAAAGAGGAAAATAAAATTCAAATCAATTTATTTTGTTTATTTTTCATTTCATATGTTTCATTTTAAATATGCTTTTCATTTTTTTAAAGTTTATTTGCCTTTCTTTTCACTATTTTTTTACTGTACCTTTACTTAAGCCTCATTACAACCTAAAATAAAATCTTTTTGATTTTTGCATTGCATATGACATAACATGGTAGAGACTTAGATGATAAACAAGCCTATGATAGTGAGGTGTTGATATGGGAACTTGAGTAAAATACTTACTTATAAATACTTGAGAGTTAAGCATTAAACACTTGACCTTTGTGAAGGGTTATTACTTAATTCATTCTTGTTAGATAAAATTACTATGATACTTGTTATTCTGGATATAAGAGAGATTGATTAGAGTGTTAAAGTATTGAAGAACTATGATTGTTTTTATTCTTTGCTGCTTCCACATTTCTTTTCTTGACTTTTGAGATTTAATTTTTGCCCAAGAGTACCAAAGTCTAAGTGTGGGGTAATTGACAAATAATAATTTATATATTTTTAGCCTTTTAATTTAGACTTTTGAATATTTATTTGATGCTACTTGAGTTTAATTGGATATTATTTCATTTTATTAGCCAATCTTCAGCTTTTATATTTTAGCTATCTAAATCTTTGATTTTAAAATATAAATGGCATCTTTAATTTTTTTGCACAATTGCTATGTGATTTTATTTTATTTGTACAGATCTTCAAGATCTAATTTGAAAGATATTGATAGAGATTATTTTAAATAAAAAGAATATAGACATACTTAAAAATTAAATCAAGAATCAAATTATAGAAATTTTATTCAAATTTATTTTGAGTTTTTTAGTGTAATTTTCAATCAGGATTATTTATGATAGTTTTATCATTTTATTATTACTTTTTCTAGCGGTACAAATCACGCACACGAACGCATGACTTCTAATATAAAAGGAGACGGCTTTTACGATGGAAAAAAGAAGACGGAACGGGGAAGCGAACGTGCGCGACAGTTGTTTTCATTTTTAGTTGTTGTGATTTACAAGTATCAAGTTATGCAGAAATAATTTTTTTAGTGAGATCAATTATGAACCATGGTCCTAAATTGTAATTAGAGTCTTTGATATTAAGAAACGGTTTTATTTTAACTTTATTTCAATTTGCTCTTTTTTCTACTTTTGAATTTTATGTTTTAATTGCTATTACTAATTAGAATAAGTTTACTGCATAATTTTTTAGTTAAAAATTTTATCTAAGATTTTACTTGTTATAATCGATTGATATAGTAATATAAAAGTGATTTGGCCTAACTTGAGTGATTATTCATGCTTTGTTTCTAGTGTGGTTAACTTAGAACAATTGTTAGGTTGTAGGTTAAAGGAGATTTCAATTAATCTATAATTTAATATTTTGTTTAATTCTTGAATGACAATTAGGGAAACATATAATAAAATCAAAATAATGATGTTAAATAAATTCAATTTGTTTTGTGGATGAGGAAGATTAAGCTTAGATGATTGGATTGTGATTGATTGTGTTGCTTGTACTTGATAATTTTCTCAGTTGAACTTGCTTATTTATTTAATTTTAATTTAGTTTTCTTAAATTAATCTCATCATAAAAAATCCTCCCATTATTTACCTTTTCATAATTCTAATTTAAATAATTAATCTATTGACTTTTAGGGAGATGATATAGGTTGTGCTTTACCATAAAATTTAATTTTTATTAATTTTGGTGCTATTTAATAGTAGTATCAGCACAAGATTATTTTTGACCATTGAGCTAATTTATCCAATATCACATCATGCATCCTTGGGACCTAACTGAAAATAAGGTTTAGAAAGATCTGATTACCCTTGTTAAGTGAGCGGAAGACAACTGAATGAATTAATGTTCATTTGTTAATAATATATGATTACTTGTTAATACCCAAATGATTGTTTGTCTATTTACGACCAATATTTGTACAATTATTACATGTTCTATCAATTTTTTAACTTGTTCATTAACAAACAATTATGTCTTACTTACGTATGATAACTTGTCAAAATCTGAATAACTGCTTGCTTATTCAAAGCCAGCACTTGTTAGCTTATTTAAGTTGTTGATTATGGAACGGGAAAGTTATTGGATAAGAAAATTCCTTAAATTTAACTGAGTCTGAAACAAATGGAAAGTTCCGACAACATTACTATTACACATTAATCATACAACCGTATTCTTTCTCGTTTGGTAAAATGAAAGCTGTCATGTCTATTTACGAGTGTGCTCGTGACGTAAAAAGAAAGTTGACACGGAAGCTCATTTGCTGGGACAAGGAAATGCAAACATAACCCTAATTAAAATTAACCTAAGTACGTAACCATGGTTAAATGGGAGTATTAAACAAAAATTACTAAACGGGTTATATTATCTTCAGGCCACAATTAGAATTGCATTGGCCAAATGGCGGATAGTTTAAAATGTTGTGTGGTTCTTATATATATATATATATATATATTGTATTGTTTTGAACCTTTCTAACAATATTAAATTGTTTTCAAATATATAAATTTGGGAGAATTGCGTTTGGGTTCCAGCAAAATTGAATACTATAAAGTCGCGGATTCAGCGGTCTCTCCAAACACTCCCAATACGTATCTCTATATTTAATATCATATGTCCATTTTAATTATTTATTTGGTTTAATGGTATAAAATTGCTAATTATCATATTAAAATAAATATATTATTTATTATTATCACTTAAATGTTTTTGGAAATAAGATCGTAATGCTCCTTTATGGTAGTTATTAAATTAATAATATACTTATTTAATGCATAATTAACAATCTCACACTATCAAATCAAATAAATAATTAAACGAATGGATGCGATTGAGTATGAAGGCAAGTATTGAGTAAAGGTATGAAGAGGATCTAAATCCATCAAGTCACAACTAGGCATTAAAGATTAATCTATTTTCTTAACAAGATTTTGTTACATGCGCAAGAGTTTGAATTTGAACTCCTAACCTCTTGCATGTTCAAGTGAAGAGAGTTATTATGGCTCACATCAATATGAGTTGGTAAGTATAGGACTTGTATCATTAAGGGAAAAAAACATATATAAAAATTAATCGGGTCATATCTCTTGTGGCCATAGTATATTTATTTTTTAAATTAACTTCAATTAAGTTATTTTTTCAAATTAGGAAGAAGTAGCAGCATGAAACAATACTGTGAAAATTCTCGGGTACACCACATCATTCATGATCTATCAAATAAGAATATAATATTTAAATTGTAATAACCCAGGAATTTTTTTAGTAAAATTAAAGTATGTAAGTATTTTAATTGTATTTGTATTGATTTTCAGAATATTTATGATAAGAAGTGTTGGTTTAGTGGAGTTAGTCCCAAGTTCAAACCATCGCATGTAAGAGAAGGATTTTATTTATTTATTTATCGCTTCTTTTGTTTTAAAATTACCGAAGTGCCCTTCCTCAAATTTGTATATTTTTCTTTCTTTCTTCCGTATATTTCTTGATTCATTTGAGCGAACAGAGCGAAACCGAAAAGCTTCAAACCCTTCGTTCTGGATTTTCATTTTCTTCTTCCTCTTTCCCGATCTGGTTCGCGTCTGCACCATGTGAGAGCAAGAGAAGTTTGTTGCCAGAACCTTCGAACTTCCGACTTGCAACCTTGCCCGCCGCCCTCTTTCTCTTTGTTGCAGCTCGTCACCGCCATGGATAAGCACAGAAGCTCCGTCTATCCCTTGAGCGTGAGTTTCTCTTCCCCTTTGTGCAGTCGACATTCCTCTTTTTCTTCTCTTTTCCTCTTACATCTTCGACGTCCAGCCCTTCCCCTGTTCGGTGCTACACGGTCTTCTTTCCTCCTCCCTGTTAGTACGCCCAAAACCTTCTCTTTCCTGCTTCTACCATAGTTGAGGTAAGGATTTTGGAGTCTCATCTCCTTTGCTGTTGCTGTGTGTGTTTGATGGCTGGAGAATGTGATTTTCTTTCCTTGCTCATCTTCCGTTCATGATTTTGGTTAGATGGGGATTTGAGTAAAATGAAATTTAAAGTTTAAGAAAACATGGATTTGGTTAAAACTGAATTGATTTGGGTTGCTGCCATTGGAGATAAATATGGATTTGGTTTTTCCTTTGAGGTTGAAACTGAGATGGAATTTGATAAACTTGATTAATCTAAATATTGATGTTTGGAGAATTTTGGAAAGGACATTGAGGAGGAAGCTTAGTATTGGTTTAAATTTTGATGTATATGAGATGTTCGATAAAATGCTTGAAAGGAAGAATTTTGGTGTAGGAGATAAATGTGATAATTGTATTATTGATTTCTAGAATATCTATAAAATGTTATGGCAATGTTAGAAGGAAGCTTGTTGGATTTGTAGGGAGTCTAACAAAATTCTATTGTATATTATAAGGAGATTGAAAAAGAAGAGCTTGGTATTAAAATTTTAAGATTTATGCCTATAAGATGTTTGATAAAATGTGTTAGGGGAGGTTTTGTTTGTCTATGTACTTTATGAAATTTCGATAACTCTTAGGAAGCATATTTGATTTGAATAATAATTATTAGTGAGACTAATTTGAGTATTGTAAGAGATTTATCGAATATGAGGCTAGTGTATAATTACTAGATAAATTCTTAAGATTTATATGGTTCATCACACCCTGATACTAAAAGTATGACCGGCATAAAATATGAGGTGAACGCATATTCTATAAGCCTTGATTAATCAAAAATTTAAGCTAAAATATCAATATATAATTTATAAAGTTTGTAAAGTTTTAAATATTTTGTAAAAATTTTAGCAAAATCTCCCATGTAATTTAGACCTCTTGAAATTTCTACAATAGCGAACTCATCATCCAATCCAACAAAGGAAACTAACTCCATTCTAGCAAATTACATACTAGCAAATTAAAATGAGGATCCTACTATGGTGTACATAGAGCATTAAATTATAACTTTATAATACAATATAAATTTTCAATAAAAGAGATTATCACACTATGCTTCCATTGCTCAAAAAGCTATGAAGCCTCTCAATGACTAGCAAAAGACACAAGGTCAGCTAAAATATTTGAGATCAAAGCAATTTTTAGTGAGTAGCATCCCAATCAAACTTATAGATAAAAATATGTAAAAGTAGTAACTACTAAATTTAGTTTAAAAGCAATCAATGGAATGACAAAGCATATACTTTAGCTAAAATTAAATGATAAAGTCACTCAACAACATAATTGTGGAATCAACCAATTATATTGAAACCTTGTAGCTTATCAAGAATTGCACTGCTCATAATATATATAAAAAATTTGAATAATGATATAATCAAGAAAAAAAAGAAAGAAAAGAGAGAGAAAATATTTTTAAAGAATTAATATAAAACAATAAATTTTTTAAGTCTAGTCTAGGAGGAAATTTATCTTATAAAATCATATACGATCAACATAAAAGTTCATTTAATAGAATAAATTTAAAAATAATGATTTTTCAAAAATTCACTTTTTAGCAGGGAAAATAAATTTATTTATTCTTTAGCCATACTAAAATTTTAAAAATAAATTGCAAATTTATTACAATGAATTTGTAAAATTAAGAGCTGAACTTGCAGATTCCTAAAGTTTGACACTTGAGACTTAAGTTGAATTAATTGATCCTTTTAGATCCTCTTTGTCATTCTCCAAAAAAAAAAAAAGAAAAGTTATAGTGTTGTTATTGTGGGAAATTTTGTTTTTGCATTAATCTGCGGAACCAGAATGACTAGGGTGGGAGTGGGAGGCTAAATAAGCTTGTTATATAATCAATGATTGTATATAATAATGGAAACAATCTTTAAAAAAAATACAAAAAGCATAATATGCATATAAACTCCATATGAAAAGGGACAAGCAGGGCTAATAATAGAAGGACAAGGCGAACACATTCAAAAAAATAAGAGAAGGAATAACACATTTATTTTAAAGAAATATACCATACATTTTGGAGCAAAACAAGAAAAATTAGTTATATATACGAGCTCGATTTGAATTCTCTAAAATTATTTTCTATAAATTTATGTGAAGTTTGCCTTTATAAGGATTGTTTTTGTTTCCCTTGTGAATTCCTATTTGCCTTTATAAGTTTGCCTTTAGGCTCTGTTTTTAGTTTCCCTTGTTATATATAAAGATGGAAGGAAAATATTTTATATTTTATAAAAATAATAAAATGAGGAAAAATATTTAAAAAAAAAGAAAACTTCATGGGGGCTAAATATGCGTCTCATCTAAATCCATGGGGGCTAAATATGCGTCTCATCTAAAAATTAATATTTTTTGAAACGTAATTTTAAATATTTATTAAATTTGCATACAGATAGAATTTATTAAAATTAGCAATTATTGAAGAAATAATAAAAGCCTTATGATGTAATTAATTATTATTAAAACTAAAAAATATCAAATATATAATTAAAATATGAAATTATTTAATAAATTATATTCTTTAAATTTTTTAAAACTTATGAATATAAGTATGATAATAAATATTTGTAAATAGGTAAAATATCGTTTAGACACTCGTTTTATCAGAATTAAAAAGCATATCGTTTCATGGCTTTCAAGATTAGTACAAGATGACCCTATAACTCATACGTGGTTTTTGTAAGGTGTAGATATTTGGAAACTCAAGAGTTTATTTTTCAATACGCCTTTTTTGCCAAAAGAAAAAGTCATTTTTATTAATTACTAAAAAATTACAATTATTAATAGCCGGAGCCTAAAAAACACTTAAGATAAGACCTACCACACAACTCACAAAAACAAACAAACAAAACACAGAAAAACAACAGCACAAAGTCAGCAAGTCAACCATCATCAACCCATTGGCGTGCCACCAAGGAAAAATCAACATGCAACCTGTCATTGCCAAGCAGAAGAACATCAGGCAACACAGGGACACTGCTATTCAGTACCCACCGTTGAGCCAGCAACCACAGCCCTATTCAATTCCTCACAATCAATCTCAGTACAAAGCTTTTGATCACGTACCACCAAACCTATCACTAGCCAACAAAGCCTCCTTCAACACTAAATATTCAGTTGATATTATCATTAATCTAACTAAAATATTGATTATATTATCATATTCAGTTGTTTTGTATATAAAAATATTTGAAGATTAAGTTAAAAGGGATATTGCACTTGTGAATATAATAAGAGCTTGGATGCTTTGAACGATGAGTACCAGATTCCTGAGGCTTGGAGGGTCGTTGAAAACAAAGGATTGATTCAACAACCAAATCGTAATTGGCTCATGCCAGATCCGGAATTTGAAGATGATAATTCCATTAATGAGTTTTAATTTTTTTTTTAACGATATATGTTTGATTTGTTCTAGTTTCTCCTAATTGTGTTATTACTTTGATTATTTTTATCATTTAAATTGTTTGTATGACAATTAGACTTAAGAATTCATGACAAATATTTGTAACTCATTATTGTCACACTTGTACAAATTTCAATGTTTATGCATATATGTATGCATGTCAAACTTTTGCGCTATATATCGCGCATTTCTGAATTCTTGCAAAGATATAACCAAAAAAATAAATTAAAAAAAAAAGCTGAAGCAAAGTCTAAAGTAAAGCATTAGATATTATTAGATAACAACGGAAGAGGATCCTATCTGATCAAATATAAAGTAGTTCTAAAGAAATTGTAATGCAATTGAAAAGTGTCTAGCTTGTCCATGACAATAATTTCTTGCCAGAATTATTTTCTCTCGCCAATCCAGTTAGCATAATCTTGGAGTAACCTCTTTACCGAATGTGACCTCATCTCTTGTTCTTTCACCGAATGCTGACTACTTTGATTATGATTTAAGACTTTGAATACTTTTTGTGTTTCTATTTTTCCTATCTGGTTGTATTCTCTTGGTATACTATGTGTACCTTGAATTTGAAACTCAATAGAATCTCAGTTTTTGTTCAATTCATTGACATTGTTTTTGTTTTCTTTTTCATTGCAATATTGATGCATATGTTGAGCGTGGGGCATTCTCTTTAATACTAATAAATTGTAGGTGAGGAATTTTAGACCTTATGTTTTGATGATGATAAAATTAGATAAATTTGTTTTGGAGAATAAAGGTATTCAAATGTAAATGCTTTAGGCAAAGGGTTTCAAGGAGTGAAAGGCAATGTTGTTTAAGTAATCTGTTGTAATTACTAGCTAGATTATAGTTTTTAGATGAAATAATGTTTTCCAAACGGTTTTTAGTGCTGTTTCAAATGAGTTTGAGTTCAATCTCCCATTCATGGTCATCTCAATTTCTTGCTTTTCATGATCACTTGATTGATAAGACTCAAGTGCTTCCATCTTTTGGAGTTAAACATTATTTGAAACATCTTCCGGAGTTAAATACAGCACATTAGTTAGTTTTTATATATAATTATTCTCCTACTTCATTCATTACTCTTTTTGAAAAAAAAAATTATACATTGAAATTTTAATTGCCATTATTGAGACTTATATAAAATATTTAATGAGAAAATAATTGAAAAATAATTTTTAAGAGATTAATGTTTTGCATAATTTTTTTAGATTCGTAAAGTAATTACCAAAATCATATATTATGGTCTAGAATGAGTATATTATTTGTTAATTAATGCTTTCTTAGAAGTATTTAATGGCATAGTTCAACTTTTAGTTTCTATGAAATTTATTACTTACATCTAACTCACCTTGACAAAAAAAAATATTTTTTTCACCATCAAAAGTTTAAAAGACGTTACTAAAAGTTTTTAATCACCACTAAAAAAGGGTCACTATAATAATTCTCATGAATAATTTTTTGTGACAACAATAAATATTATCGCTGTGAAAAGTATACTTTTATTGATAATTTATTATCGTTAATATTTTATTTTTAATTAAAAATAAACTTTTAGTGATGACATTTATTGTCATCAAATTTTTTTTTGAAAAAATAATAATTTTGAAGATGTTAAATGGCCCCTTCTCATTAATTTCAGTTCGGACTAATGCCAAAAATAAATCTCGGTCCAGTAAAGCACTCAACCGTAAGGCTCGTTGCAGTAAACGTGAACAGGCCCAATCCCAAAAACCCTTAATCTACTCCTATTCATATCTCTTTCGGCTCATAGCCTCATAGTATTCTTAATTCTTTACTATATTCGTATACGCGGCCAGTGGCCTCCATTCCTGTATTCTATAGTTGCGTGCTTCCCCATATAAGCTATTTAAATCCTCTTGGCTATTTGCGCCACTTGATATATACAATATACACTTGGCTATTTAATATTATATATCCAGGCTGATGAATAAAATAGTTTTTTTTTTCAGTATTATACAAAGTGAATATTAAAGACTTCATATTTCATCTAGAATATTCAATAGGATTTGCAAACGTAATTTACAAAAATGTTAACTTACCGAGTAATAATAAAGAGTAATACACATTTTTATTATGTCTTGCACAAGTATTTTCTGTCATCTGCACAAGTTTTTCCGATCAGAATAATTGAGCCTTTAAAAAATGAAAAGTGAATGGTATTCATTAAATTGATCGATAACAATGTAAATTATCAATATAGTTTTGAGTTTCAACATCTTAACGGTTCATCAATGAAGCCATTTAAAAAAAAACAAAACAAAATCAATGTGAACCTACAAAATAAAATTTTCAATCAATGTCATTTAGCCAGTGAGGACTAGGTTTAGGAAATTGTAATTTCTTTCTATACTGGCCACCAGAAGTTTGCTCAAATAGTAAGGATATAGGGTGGGATAAAAGTAGATGTCAAGGATTCCAATATTCAAGATATTTTGAAAAAAATATATATATTGTTTCTACACTAATTTGTGAGTTACTCCCTCCATTTTAAAATATAAACAGTTTTAAGAAAAAAATTGTATACTAACAAAGTTTTCATTTTCATAAAAATATATTATTTTTCTTTTTACATTTTATTCTAATTATGTACCAATGTATTTCATAATGAGTGAAAAATAACTTTACATAAAGATTTAGATTAACAAATATAAGAGATAAAATGGAAAAAAAATTATACATACATATATTAAGTTGTTTATATTTTATATCAAAATTAACTTAAAAATTGCATAGATTTTGAACGAGGGTTATTTTGTAAGAAAATTCTTGAGGATACAAGTGCTTGTGGTTATTAGCTATAGGTTGTGAGTGCCTTTTGTTTTTTTTATAATACACCCTGTAATAGGGACTAGAGCGAGTATTTGTTTTATCTATGCATTAAAGGTTATTTAATTATCTCTCTCCTTATCATTAACATGCCATTTCAACAATCCATTACAAAATTATCCACCTTAAAATGCTGCCGGACGTGACGGCAATATTATTTGATCTTTTACCCCGGGAAAAAAAAAAATGGACATGACGCCAATATTTACATATTCTGGATTTCGATGTAAAGAGTACAACTTTCTCCATGAAATCATCAGAATGTTCTCAGACTGATTGCAACATGTCGACAACAGAGTGAGAATGGACGAATGCATGCCTCAAGCTAAAATTCCAACTAGCTCATAGGTTCTTACAAGTCATCATAGAGTTTAAAACCTAATAGTCAAATCAAACTGACACATCCAGTTCATTCCAGTTCTACGAAAGATTATAATGCATTCTTAATTTTTAAAAGTGAAATAATTATTTTTTTTTCAAACATTACGTTTTTTAAATAAATTATTTTATATTTTTAAGATGAAACATTTATAAAATAAAAATAAATATAAAATTTATTTAAATATAAATAATTATTTTATTAAAAAGTGAGATTTAATTAAAAAAAGTAATTTGCAAACAAAATATTATCATTTTGTACTAATATATATAGAATTCAAAAAACATTGAGCACTCCTTGAAAGTGCTTTCACCCATCCAGCATAACTTTTTTAATAGTTATCATTTATCAAAAAATACTAAGAAAATTAAGAAGTTTACAATAAAAAATTAAAAAGTTATTTTTGATCATATTTTTAGATATGCTAATAAATGTATTGATATACTCACTTATCAAGTTTTTTAAGACAAGTCAAATTTTATTATTTTTAATGAACTGCATGTAGAATACAGAATCATTTTAGATTCTAATATGACCTAATTTTTATAACTTTTGTATGATTTTTTCATGGTCTTGTAATTAAAAAAAAAATAAACACTGAGCATACAAGATGAGGTCATCATTTTGTACGAACTGGCACGTTTTGAAGAGCAGGAATTTTTCATTCTCTCTATTTCCAAGCAACATAGAAAATTGAAAAAATTGTATTAGATTATAATAATTTTGATATCTTGGACACGTATGTTCCCCCAATATTATGTATCCATGAGCGCCAAATAAAATAAGATATACTTTCCAGTATTTGAAAGTTGAGGATTGACAACTTCATATATTTCATATTGTAAATGAATAATATAGAGTTAATACATTTTTTAAATATCTTGCACACGTGTTCAGTTTCCAGTTATCGATTATCGCTTCCGCAAGCGTATGTGATTCTTCTAGTTGAAAATCACATCCGTGGTCTCTCATCAGACTAGTTTCCGTTTTGGCTGAGAACCTCTTCTATATATCCGTGGCTACCCCTCTCTGTCCATCTCTAGAGCCCTTACAAGTTATATTCGTGCATAGTTGGATATCAAGACTCTTATTTTTGGCTGCATTGACTAGATCCTCTACCTCTTGGGCACAATTTGACTTTATATGGCCTAATAGAATTGCATTTGTACAGCAAATGCAAATGTGCGAAATATACTGAATAAAACAACAAAAAATCTCATCACACTAAATGAGGTCTGCAACTGCATGGATTACACGATATCATTGTTTTATATTAACAATCAAGTCTCTTGGTATATTTAGGGACTGATTTCTTTTAAAATGTTTTATTTTTTGTTTGTAAAAAATGTTCAAATTAATTTTGGCTGCCCAACTTTTATGTAGGATTTCATTTTGGCCCCACCTGAATAAGTTTCTAGATTAGTCCTTGGATATATTGTTAACTAACAAGTTTTGTTCAATAATTTTTTTGAATGTTTTTTTTTTCCGTTTTCGCCTGTTGCTTTTTACATGACTCAAAACTATCTATTTTTACTCTTCTTATTGGTGCCTCCCACGGCCTCCTCTACATATGTCCAAACCATTTAAAATAATTTTTCTCTATCTTCTTTTTAATAGATGCCAGACTCGCTTCTTCTCATGTATGCTTATTATAAATTTTATCTTTTTTGTATATTTCCACACATCCATCTCAGAATCCTAATCTATAATACTCTAATTTTATACTCTCGTCTCTTTTGAGTCTAACATTTACTGCTATATAATATGGTCTACCTTACAACAATTGGATAAAACTAAAAATTTGGCAATGATTTAGGGGATTTAAAATAAAAGTTAGACATTTTATATAGTAAAATTTGGGCTTATCAATCCACAACGAATAAATTATTTTTGTCAGAATAATTGAGCTTATTTTTTAAACATAAAGCTCATTTTCAGAAAATTATTTTGCTAGCAAAAAATATGAATTATTTTTGCAAAAAAAAAATTAAACAATTATCAAGCAAGTGACATATTTCTATCTCAAACTATGTGAACTTGGATTCCTTTTATGTGAACTAGGGTCAAGTCTACCCATGTAAATATATAATATTTTTCCTCTTAAAATTTCTTTTCTTATGTTCTTGACGAAAGGTTTCCCAATATTTTCTCATAAAATTTAAGAGGTGAATGAACTATAATTGGTTTTCATTTAAACAGCCTATTTATCTCTTTTTCCTATTTCTTGCGTCATTCGCATCACACACGCACACAAAACCTTATAAAACTTATATTTTGATATAAGCATGGGAAAAACTTCAGTTGTGTCCTTGGTATAATAGTAAAACAAAATTATATCGTCTTACCGAAAAAAAAAAATTGTCTTGAATGTTATATTAACGGGATTAGGCATGGGTCTAGTAGGATCGAACTTGGAAAAAATTTTTCTGTGTTTTTCCTTGGAAAACTTTCTCTATGTGTTTTTTCTTATATTTTATTTTCTATATCCACATGTTGATAGCTCAAAATTTCAATTAGTTGGTGTCACGAGCACAAATCCAAATATAAAGCCCATCCTAAAATACCAGTGTGTGGGTGGGAGAGCTCATCAAACTTAACTCATTACAATGCCACCCCATTGAGAGCTGATGTCCCCAGTGGCTCTACTACACAGTCCTAGGCCTTTTGCTAGTTAGAACCCTCCATGTATAGCCTTTTTTGAGACATTAAACTCTTAATGAAAGTACCAATGTTATGAGCAAGTCCAAAAGGAGAGTCCATTTCAAGAGATTAATTGTCATGAGTCTTACATTGGGGAACCTCACAAGTGAAGTAGAGTTTATATGTGTGAGGATCTCTCTCACTCAATAGGCTAGTTTTTTGAAATATGCTCTCTTTTTGAACTTGTATTTATGACATTGGTGCTTTCATTAAGAGTTTGGAGTTACGAAAAGGATTGCCCATAGAGAGTTCTGATGATTGACAAGAGGTCGAGTAAAGTGCCATGGAGTGGAGAAATTGAACAAGGGAACACACACATTGGAGATGGTCTTGAGAGTAATGAGAAAGAATGAAAAAAAAAGACCGATGTCACCCCTGCCCCATATACATGTATATGTGCATGTACTACTTCTATTTCAAGAGTTTCCCTTGAAGATTGGGCAATCTCTTTCCTCTCCCTTACACTTTGCACCTGCTATGAGTGGCTGTTGGCCCCTTTTGAGAAAAATGTGCAGTTGGTGAATGGCATTGAATAGACTTTATACTAGGAACATTGACTCTCGAACAGGGTGATGTTGTCATGAGTCTTACATTGGGAAGCCTCATAAGTGGAGTTAACTTTATAAGTGTAAGAGGCTCTTCTACTTAATACATTAATCTTTTAGGATAGGCTCTTCTTTTGGGTTTCTATTCATGATAGTTGATTGCATTAACTGTAAGCCATTGTGTCAATGTTCGACTATCATGTTGGTGTCAAGAGATAATGATCCTCCACATGAGCTGTTTGTTAACTTTTTGTTATTGTTTTTTTATTTTTATTTTTGCATGTTCCTTCAGTATGTATTTCATATAATAACAAAATTTATTTTAAGTCTCATATTTTAATATGTAAGGTATTTTACAAAATTTTAAAAGCAATTAATACCATTTAACCTAAAATACAATTAGGAGTTTACCAAAATTTCTTGCTTAGAAAAAAGTAATGAGTAGACACAAATAGTTAATTGTTGGATGTGCATTGCGTTTAAAAATGCTTTATAAATGAAGTATTGAAGAATGGATATTGTAAAAGTAACAGTCAAACCTAACAGTCCAAAAAATGACATCAATTTCATTCATTTTTCCACGTAAGTGCGCATTCATGCATGGTATTCAAAACAGTTAGAATTTCGAAAGTTAAAGTCAGAAAACGAATATATCAAATTTTAAGGTTCTAGAAATTAAAAAACACTGAGCAAGGAATGCAGGACGAGGTCATCATTAATTTCGACATATTCAGAACATGCAAAACCATGTCTCCTTGACACAGATCGTGAAATGTTCCCCTTTTCATCATTATTTTCCAGCATAAAAACTTTTCTTCCCCAAGCAAAGGATATACAAATATATTTTGATATCCTGGATACATGTAGGTTCCACAATATTATATATCCACGGGGAATTGAATAAAATAGTTTTTTCAGTATTACACAGTGAAGTTTGACGGCTTCATATTTCATCCAGAATATACAATAGGCTTTGCAAGCGTAATTTGCAATGTAAACTTACCGAATAAAAAAGTGTAATTTACATTACCAATGGGGTTGGGACCCATAGATGAACTAAGATTTGAGTTCTTGTTGTTGAAAGAAGTATTCATAGTTAGTATTCGACCATATATCAAATAAAATTATCTTTAATAAAAGGATATTTGTGAGCAGCAGAAAAAGAGGGTTTATTTACATTTTTATTATTTCTTGCAAAAGTACTCGCCTAATCCTTTTTATCAGGCAAAGATATAATTTTTTTATCCTATTTATAAGTCATATAGATCATTAAATTGTTAAAACAAATTTCTCATTTACCTTCCATTAGATATTGGTGAGGCAAAGTGTGTTATTAAAATATTTATATTTGATAAGGGCAAAGTTAAGAACTAATTAAATTTCTAGATATAGTTAATGATTTTTAAGATTTTCTTTGATTTCATTAAAAAAAATATTAACAGCTACTTATAAATAGAACTAGAGGAGTATTTTCTGCCATCCGCACAAGTTTTTCTGGTCAGAATAGTTGAGCCTTTAAAATATGAAAAAGTAAACGATGCTCATTAAATTGATTGATAACAACCATTCATATCCAAAGCGAAATCACCCGGCTGCCACAAACCTAAGAACCTAACAGTCTAATTGCCTATTAACTTCTCACATACAACGTAATAAAGTTTAAAAACTAATATTCTATCTAATACGTGCCAATTACATGCATTTTCTTACGACGGTGTGCGGATGTGGTAGGATGAAACAACTGTAAACAAGACTGAATCAGCAGCCAAATACATTTAAAAGTAAAATCTCAACAAATTCAAAAACAGTGAGCATGAAGGAGCCCGACGAGGTCATCATCATATCCAAGTATAAATAAGTATGCAATCCTACCCTCATTATAAATCAAACTCATTGCAATTCGTAAGGCAGTTCGTTTCAAAACAAAATCAAAGAGAAAGAAGAAGAGGATGGGAAGCTGTTTGAGCAAAGCCATGCATTCTAATACTACGGAGGCTGATAATCTTGAGGAAGAGACCAAGAAGATGACAACGCCTGTAAGCATTGCAACAAACTGGAGAGAACTTAGTGGTGAAAATTATTGGAAGGATTTGCTAGACCCACTTGACATTAATCTTCGTAGGTACATTATACACTACGGAGAAATGGTTCAAGCCATTTATGATGCTTTTAACGATGATAAACCATCCAAGTATGTCGGAAGGAGCCGTTATGGGAAAAGACATTTCTTTTCCAAAGTGGGTTTGGACAAAGGAAATCCTTTTAAGTACGAGGTGACAAAGTTCCTATATGCAACTTCAGAAATTGATTTTCTTATATTAGACGATGTCGAAGAAACAAACTGGATTGGATACGTTGCTGTGGCCACTGACGAAGGCAAAGCCATGCTAGGTAGGAGAGACATTGTAATTGCTTGGAGAGGAACTTTGCAGATGGCAGAATGGGTTAAAGATTTTCAATTCCTATTGCATGATGCTCCAATTATTTTTGGGTCGGAATCTGATTGTAAAGTACACAGAGGCTTCTACTCCATTTACACAGCCACCAACTCATCACATTCAGCCTTCATTAATGCCAGTGCAAGAACCCAGGTAATGTGATTTATCTTTTAATAATTATTCAAATTTTGCATACCAATAAAAAATTTATTATTTAATTGAAATCACATAAAATCACAATAATTTTTCAGTTTTGCCCAAAATAATGTCACAATTAATATCATGGTGGTAGTGGATAAAACACATAATTAATATCTCCATTTTTTTAAGACAAAGGCAAAATTGTCTAATTACCCGTAAGTATCATGACACTCCTTATATTCGGGGAAAAAATAAGATTTTAAAATATATCTTATACTCCCTCCGTCCTTATATATAAGAGGTCTTGTAGAATATTATTTTGTTCCTAAATATATGAGATTGTTAGCACATTTTTTCAATAAATAGATCATTATACCCTTATTAAATTAGAAAAAAAAAAAGATAAGTACTCTCATTAATTTACTTAAAAAAAGATATTTATTTTTATTTACAATAATTAGGGGCAAAATTTAAAAGTTGTTGTACTTTTAATTAGATAACTAACTTTTTTTTTGTTTGCGTAATTTAGTTAAAATATCTTATATATAGGGATGGAAGGAGTATATAAGAATAAGTGGAGTACATATTATTTAAAGCTTGCAGTAGCATTTGTGTAACTTCTGGACTCTCAATCATTATGCAGGTTTTAGCTGAAATTAGAAGGCTTGTGGATAAATTTAAGGATGAACAAATCAGCATAACAGTGACCGGCCACAGCTTAGGTGCAGCAATTGCAACATTAAATGCAGTTGACATAGTCGCTAATGGCTTTAACATTCGAAAAGACGAATCTCATAAAGCTTGTCCTGTCACAGCATTTGTATTTGCAAGCCCTAGAGTTGGAGATCCAGACTTTCAAAAGTTCTCCTCTAGTCAAAAGGATCTTCGAATGTTACGTATTGCTAATGAAAAAGATATTATTCCAAGGCATCCTTTCTTGGGTTATGCAGACGTTGGAGAAGAGTTAGAGATTGACACTCAAAAATCAGACTTCTTAAAGCAACCAGGGGATGTGAAGAGTTGGCATAATTTGGAGGTTTACTTGCATGGAGTTGCAGGAACACAAGGAAGCAAAGGAGGATTCAACTTAGAAGTTAAAAGGGATGTTGCACTTGTGAATAAGAGCCTGGATGCTTTGAAGGACGAGTATCAGATTCCTGAGGCTTGGAGGGTGGTTGAAAACAAAGGATTGATTCAACAATCAGATGGTACTTGGTTCATGCCAGATCCAGAATTTGAAGATGATGTTTGACTCTTCTACTTTCTTCTAGTTGTGCTATTACTTTGATTCTTTTTATCATTTAAAATGTTTGTGTGAAAATAAGACTTAACAATTCATGACAAATATTTGTAATTCATTATTGTCACGCTTGTACGAATTTCAATGTTTATGTATATATGTATGTATGTATTTACGTATATCAAACTTTTGTGCTATATATCGTATATTTATGAATTCTTGCAAAGATACAACAAAAAATAAAAAGCTGAAGCAAAGTCTAAAGTAAAGCATTAGATAATTAGATAGCAATGGAAGAGGATCCTATGTGATCAAATATAAAGTAGTTCTAAAGAAGTTGTAATGCAATTGAAAACTGCGTAGCTTGTCCATGACAATAATTTCTTGCCAGAATTATTATCTCTCGCCAATCCGGTTAGCACAATCTTGGAGTAACCTCTACGCGGAATGTGACCTCATCTATTGTTCTTTCACCGAATGCTGACTACTCTGATTCAGATTTAACATTTTGATTACTTTTTGTTTTTCTATTTTTCCTATCTGGTTGTATTCTCTTGGTATACTATGTGTACCTTGAATTTGAAACTCAATAGAACCTCAGTTTTTGTTCAATTCATTGACATTGTTTTTTCTTTTTCAGTGCAATATTGGTGCATATGTTGAGGGGGGGGGCATTCGCTCTAATCTAATAAATTGTAGGTGAAGAATGTTAGACCATATGTTTTGATGATAATAAAATTAGATAAATTTGTTTTGGAGAACAAAGGTATTCAACAGTAAAATGCTTCTGGCAAAGAGTTTCAAGGAAGTGAGAGGCAATGGTGTTTAAGTAATCTGTTGTAACTAGCTAGATTATAGTTTTTCAATGAAACAATGTTTTCCGAACGGTGTTTAGTACTGTTTCAAATGAGTTTAAGTCAATCTCCCATTCATGGTCATCTCAATTTCCTTCTTTACATGATCACTCGGTAAGACTCAAGTGCTTTCATCTTAAGGAGTTAAACATTCTTTGAAACATCTTCTGGAGTTAAATATATGATATTAGGTAGTTTTTATAATTATTTTTCTAATTATTCCTCTACTGTAATAGCCCAGAAAAAAATATAATACTACTAATAATAATAAGTATATATATATATATATATAAGTTGGTGTTTTAATAATAGTTATATTAATTTTGGGAACATATATAGCGAGAACGAGACTTGGTTTAGTGGTTACTATGTAATCATTTATGTATAAGGTTCCAGTTTCGAATATGCTAAGCACTAATGGAGGGGGTTTGTTTTTGTTATTTTAGCCTTGTGAAATTACCATTTGTTTTTGTTATTTTAGCCTTATGAAATTAACATTCTACCCTCTCCCTCATTAGATTAAAGTTATCCCTTCTCTTCCTTATTCAGTCAGTGCACTGAGAGAGAGAGAATTCGAGAGTGCTCTCCAATCTTCTATCATCACCAACCATCTCTTCCTTCTTCGTTCCTCGCTGTCACCGGCGTCAGAGGAAGCTTGCCACTGCTCAACGTGATTCAGGTGCAC
Organism: Prosopis cineraria; assembly: GCF_029017545.1. Classification (NCBI taxonomy): domain Eukaryota; kingdom Viridiplantae; phylum Streptophyta; class Magnoliopsida; order Fabales; family Fabaceae; genus Prosopis; species Prosopis cineraria. The sequence goes on along the minus strand of NW_026555342.1, from coordinate 18,771,011 downwards.
TCTTCATGCTTTCCAACTTTGTTTTTTCCTTGCTTCTTTCTCAATCTATTGCTTCCTTGTGTTACTCACGTTCGAGGTATGGCTGGAATAAAGGATCAAGTCGTTGGAGCTGGAAGGTTTTACTCATGAGATATTCCTTCCTCAATTTAGCCGTCAGCCTCGTTATTCCTTTCCTTTTGTGCTCCCTATTTTTGCATCTTTTCAGTGTGTTGTTTCGTCCGTGTTATTTTGGCCGAGAAATGACAAAGCATCGAAACTAGGGAGTTGTTGCTGCAAAATCGTGTGGGTGCTGTTGAATTAGTCTTCTTCCATTTGTTGTGCATGATAACAGTGCCAACCTATCTCTCCCCTGTTCAGCCATAAAATTGTGGGCACCAGCGAGTAAAATTATAGTCTGAGTCATGTCCAAGGATATTGTCCTTAAGAGCTATTCTGCCACACCGTATTGATCATGCAGTAGCTTACTAAAATTAAACAGACTCTTCCAATTAAAAGTAGGGACACAGAACAATAGAAACTCACAAAATATACTTAGGTAACTGCACAATAAACTAATATGATAGAAGAAAAGAGGAAGGCTGAGAGTACCAAGTCTCTCTCTAAACTTGTGGCAAGCATTGTTTTTTATAGGCAAATCTCATAATGCTGAGCAATAAAACCACCTTAATCACAATTAAAAAAACGGTTTCAAATAATAATATTGTTTAAATTATATGTTATAAAATAGTAAATAGACTTAAATAATAATTAATATTATTAATTTATAATAATTCCTTTTGAAATACTCAAAAATATTTATAATATCTAACAATCCCCTACATATTTCAGAAGGAAGAAAAATTTATGAAAACTATCTTATACAAATAATTTGTATCTCCAAAAAATAGTTTTCAAAATTTTGGAAAATTGCCTAGAATTACATCTAACTTGTGTGCAATTGTATGCAAGAGCCCATTTCTCTTTTAAGCCCATTTATTAGCTCAAGTTCACATCTTAGTATCTATAAACTACGGCCTTCATTCATTTGAGTAACATGAAACTTTCCTTTTTGACACAATTGTAACAATCCCCTACATGTGTCAAAAGGACCACTATCATCTGAGTTATTCTCACGGAAGATAATCACTTTGAATTTGGTGTCTTTCAACTTGAACGAAACCTAGATCAATTAAACTTAACACACAAAAAAGTCGGTGTAACTTTATTATTGAACCAACAGATCTTGGTTGTGTGCTAGATGTCTTATTAGTCAGATATACCCCCACAATTTCCATTGTTATCACGGTTTTGCATGTTATCGACCATGTACGTGCTTGGTTTTAACAAATACTCTAGAGATTTTGCCACAATCTCATAGGAGCGGCCCCGCTCCACATTCGTATAGGTGTTTTCATCAAATGTATCTACAATGAATACATCATCCATAAGGAATATGAAAAACATTAAGAGCTTTTGCTCAACCTCCAATCAATGCATTCTAGCAGTTTCTCAAGTTATAGGAAGGGATGAAAATTTTAGTGCTAGCAGAACTAACAAGTGACTTGTTCTTACTCGTTGAACCTTTTTCATAGGACCTCTAATTACAATGGTTGGGTTGCCATCACCGTTAATTTCAAATAGGTTTAAGTCCCATTCTCCTCGACATTTAAATAATTAAAATTCTTCCTTATGGGCCAGTTAACAGATCTGTCAGATTTATATCTGATCTCACATAATTGATTGAGATAACTCCCTCTTTTAGCATGCTTAATTGTATCTCAAATGATATTTATATATGCCATTGTTCTCTTTACAATGACTATTACCATTTGGCAATCACAAATCATCGACATATAATATATCGATTTTACTCACATGAGAATATTTATTGAGAAGTCTCTCAACTACTCAGCCTCTTTATTAGCCAACTTCAAAATCACAAATTATGGCTCACATGATATTTTATTTGGCTACCAATAATTTTTTCCTCATCTGAATATAAAATTCAATTAATGTCATTGTATTGTTCTAATACGATGGAAATCCATCATTCATGGCACCCATATTTATGATACCCATCAAATACTCAGTCATCTCATCCTCTTATAAGATTACTTGAAATGCTCAATTTTCACACAATATATGTCATGAGATTAATATTTATTAATGCAACAAACTCTCAAAAATTTGTGCATACACAAATTGAGCAAAAAAAATTTATCAATTTTTTAAATAACATATTATCATAATAAAAATTCATCAATACTAAGTGTTGGTTTTACACTACAAAATAATTGCTAAGAAGATCTCTAATAACTTAGCCTCCAATCCAACTTTAAATTAATGAGCTTGGACTCCACTATATTCCTATCATTATATCACTACCGAGAGTGAATAGTCACTAGTGGATTTTCTCACATAAATTTATAATTCAATTAACATCCACGTATTTTATACAGTGAGAATTCATAATTCATAATTTCATTTATTTAACATGGAACCAAAACACTCATAAAGAAATCATTATCCACATTAATAAATATTCACGCCAAGATAATTAGATAAGTCATGCACCTATTTTAAGATACATTTATCTACTGCACTAGATAAATGATTAACTTTTGTGACACCATTACAATGCTTGTTGCAAGCCACACAAAATGATAAATCACAATTTTTGCATTTATGCAAATAATAAAGCCTCCATATAATATTTTCTCTAAATCACAACATAGAACCATCTTGGCATCTATAAAATAAGGTTAATAATATGATATAACATATAATTAATTTTCGAGAGTAAAGCAAAATATTTTTGCTAGGCACCCCCACACTTTCAAATATTTGAAATATATGAAAAGTATTTCCTTACCGTATCAATTAAATTAAAATCTCATCATGTCATTACATTTTTCTTATCATCATATTTGCTATATTCCAAGTATATTACACAGTATGCAATCAATCGTGCATTATGTTCCAAATCCTTTTTGCATTTCACAACCGGATAGGACAACAATATTATCAACACAATTAATCACACTTCATGTGATTGAATTTGTAACTCACAAATTAAAAAACAATTGTGAGTAGATAAATTAATACAAAGAAAACCAATACTTCAATGTCAACATAAGTGATAGTTAAACTTCTTTAAGAAACCAACGGTAACATTCTTTTTTCCCGTAGTCTCCAACATTATGTTCCATTCTTAACAATATTTATAAAACTGAATGCTCATTATATTTTATCATAAACAATCCATATATATGGTAATTGAATACCTTTCTTATGTCTATTACAATTATGATTTACAATGAATGCAATCTAGTTATAAATGTACCATATATATTATAAACGTACTCGAGGCCTTTTTTGACGAATCAATATATGGCCATTATTGAACCTAGATACCCCATTGAAAATAATGAAAATTAAATATAAAGAGAAGATAACGTCCCCAACTTTGTTTTTCAAGAGAGGAACTCTTCCATATTTGGACTGCTACGTCCTTGACTTAGCCAGCAAAACAACAATTGCTATAATAATAATAATACTAATACTAGACTAGATTGTATTCATGAAATAAAATGTATATCCATCACTTGATATACTTTTATTTATGTTTCTAAAACAATTCATCAGAAGAAAAGAGACTGCATAAATATTAATTCATTCACTAGTACTCAAGATCCCAAAAAAACAAAAACAAAAACAAAAACAAAAACAAAACATTAACCGTTCTATAATCTACCCCCATTTAAAATTGTAATGAACACTAAACTATCAACGGCATTTAGTAGAATAAATGATAATGGTTTATAATTAGATATAAGTGCTATTTTTGTCATTGCAATACTTTATTACAGATTAATGACAAATAGCCTAAAACCACAAAATAAGACTAATTCAAACACTTGACTAAACACTTTGCCTCCGTAGGACAAAATTATAGATTTAAAGACAATATTCTACATGGAATTGTCAACACAGCAGAGCAAGAGCACTCAAACAAAGGGGCCTAGTATGAATGAATGCTCTATCAATCATTGAAATGTGTGGGTCCTATTTATCATTCAGTTCACAACCGGAAAGCTTCATTATCTTGTTTCTAGGTCTTTATGAATCTCATTTTATTTTTATCGAGTGCTGTGTGTATATATATATATAGCTACTCTAGCATATAATTGAGGTTGAAAGGAAATATTACCTTCGTAGGACCCATTTGAATCAGTTAACTGTGCTCCCAATACCCATGTGGATTACTTCTCGAAGAGAGAACTGCTATTTAATTTTAAAGACTCCAATATAGCCATGCTTTGTTTGATTGTAATATCTATCAGTCTTCATATGCTGGGACTTTCTACTCAAAATGTGGTGCCTTTGAGGTCTTAAATGAGTCCGAATTTTGGGGCAAATTTGGGATTATTGGTGTTCGCTTCCATCATTACCCATTTCAACCAATGCTTACTCACATGTGCCCCAACACTCAATTTTGTTCATCAACATCATTGAATCTCGCTGCCTCGTCACATGCTTCCACCGGGTCCAAAACCATCAAGTTTAGTATAGCCAAACAAGATTAACTTACATGCAGTAGCTCTTACAATTGTTGGCACCAACGAGTAAAATTATAGTATGAGTCGTGCCCAAAGACATTGTCCTTAAGAGCTATTCCGTCATATCGGGTTGATCGTGCGGCAACTCCCTAAGATTAAACACATGTCAGGTTCAAAGACAGCCTTGTCCTTCCATATTTGTATATCTCTTCAAAACTAGTATGAGTCGTGCCCAAAGACATTGTCCTTCTGGTTTGTCTATTATATGAGAGTGCCATGGATCATGAGTTGGTGCTTTTCTATAATGGATCAAAGACAGCCTTGTCCTTCCATATTTTACCTTGTTAGAACATTTAAGGTAAAATGGTGGGATAAATATATTCAAAATTTTGCGAGGAAAGAAGCAGTCATAAGAAAAATCCAAGGATTATTGAAAAAAGTTACGCAAGAAGTAAAGTAAAAGGCTAAAGAATCAACATCCTTTCAAGCAGAAAAGAATAAATTGATGACACAATTGGCAGCAGCAAAAGTGAGAGAAGAATAGGCCTCCTTAATCAATGAAGTAGCCTCTTAAGTAGCGTCAGAAGATGTAAGGTCATCCACTCAACAGATAGAAACTGGGGAAGAGACAAATATAGAACAAGACATTTATGAAGTCAATTTTGAAGACTTTCAAATGGTGGTTCACAAAAGAAATAGCAATCAATATCATATCCTGCTGAAAGAAGAAAGCAAAAAAGGAGTATGAGTAAGTTAATCAGATAGGCCCTCACGAGAAAGCAAAAGTGGAAACAAGACCAAAGAAATTGGGAGCATGAAGCCAAAAAGAAAAAATGGGAACAAGAAAAAGAAAGAAAGAAGTTGAAGCAATTATGGTTTGACAAAGTAAATAATTCACGGGTAAGGTTTAGTAACCGAACCCAACCATTGTAAATAACCTGAGGTTTAGATAAATTGAAGGACGAAATATCTCTATAAATCTCGCTCCTATATCAGTTTAGGAGCATCAGGTTCTTTTGTGTGCTTTCATTTCTCTTCTTCCTTATCTTCTAAACCTCATAGTCTTCCTACTCCTAGTCTCCTTCCTTCATTTCATTGTAAGCATACTTGTTGTACCCTTCTGTTCAATAATATTGTGAATTTTTATTTTGTAATACTTTGTTTTATTTTATGATTGAAATCTTATTTGTTGTATCGATCTGTTTCGGCCCCATCGCCCTTTTAGTATTAGAGCCAGGTTTTAACTAACATGAATATGTTTTTAAAACATATTCCTTGGTTACAAATATGAGCATTGGTTAATTTATATTTTATATCAAGACGAGAATTATTTTCTGTTCCAATTTTTTCAAAAGTTTTTTCATAATATTTAGTAGGAATTAATCCTTCTTGAATATAATTCATATCCACACTAGAATCTACTAAAACTACAATGGTTTTAGTAAATTCTTGATTTATTACCAAATTAACTTGGCAATACCATTTTCTATAAGTTATTTGAGATATTATATTAATATATCTATCTTGATTAATTTCTGTTGAAATTTCATTAATATCTTCACTATTTTTCTCTATTTCAGGATTTTCAATTAAAGCTTTTATTTGTAATATTTCAATATCTCTCTATATCTCATTATTTTTTAATTCTCTAATTTCTTGCTTAATATTTCTAATTTCTTCCTGTAATTCTTTTATTCCTACGGTTTTATTATAAAAGTTATCAAATCTTTTTATTATTTTATTTATACTAATAGGTTCAAATGTATAATCTAAATTATTCTTATCTTCCCTATCAATAATATCTTTTATTTTTAGTAAATATTGGTTTTTTATGTTTTCATCCTGAATTTTTTCTATTATTTCGATTAAAAATTTTAAATTTTCTTTATCTAAGGTATTTATTTGTAATTTTTCTGAACAATTACAAATTTCTTTACTTTGACAATCTTCTTCAGAAGAATATTCTGAAGAGGAAGAATTAATATTAACATTTAAAATTTTTTCTAATAGAATTTTCATTAACTCTGGTAAAATATGTTAAAAGTAATTTATTAATAAGACTGAAGGCATTATTAGTTACTCATAAAGTGAGGTTTCATATTTCTAGTTACTTTATGATCATTTGTTTCTATTTATTATATAATCTTGAGTGGGAATAAACACATATCCTTGCAAGGGGAAGAGAATGTCGCAGACTCGTGATAGTTTGAGATTGTATTTGGTTGTCAAGAATGTATTTAAATCATGTCAAATAAAGTGGAAATCTCAAAAAGCATTCTAGGGAATGGAATGAATAGGCCAACTGAGTAGCCCTAAACTAGGATAATTTTGTATGTCTTGAATCTTTTGTTTTATTTCACCTTCGATTTTTGTTACGTGTCAAGCTTACTATTTTATTAGTTTTGCAAAGTTCAAAATTTAAGAACTTTTGGTTAATTGGTGTTTCTTGGAGTATCAACTTTTCTTCTGATCTTCCTTATGATTTAGGATTTTTGCAATCATAATGTAAATAATCTTGCTCCCAATCAGTATGTAAAATGATAAAGTTGACTTCAATTTTGTTTGGAATATACGCACGCACGTACTAATTGTTTAATTTTTCAAGCCATATTTAATATATCCATGGCGGCCAATACATTGAGCTGTTTTGAAAAATTCCAAATACAAATTGCCTAATAAAATAAACCTCGTGGCTAAGATCATTGTTTGTACCGAACGCTTTTACTTTGAATTTTGAGCTATTTAAGTTTGGTGAGTGTTTAGCTCTAGAACGTCACGTGAATGTGATGGTGTCACAGTTAAATTTACATGTGCTAAAGCCGGAGTTAGATAACAGTAATCAATCAATAGAAAGGCCAAACTAATGAGAATTGATGGTGAAAAAATGACAATTACGGACCATGTGAATGGAGGGATTCATAACAACTGAAGACCTCAAATTATTAAAATATCTTGAAAGGATCATAATCATTATTTGCAATTAAAAGATCTTTAATTATTGGTGTAATAGTTATAAAACTCTTTAGTATCCGTATCTTTTATTTGTTTTATCTCCACAATAATTTTATTTGTTTTTATACGCTTATAATTTTTTTCATTTCAACGAATATATTAATAATATTCTTGGTAAGCTAACTATTTAAATTTCTAAATTTCTATTTACTGTTATACGCTTTATGATCCTTCAACACGTATCCCCCTATTTACATGCCTTTTACTCAATTATAATTATAATTTGTTAATTTGATCATTCAGCATAATTTTGCCTTTTGAGAAAATACTAAGTCAAAGCAAAACAAGGAATACTCAAAACAAATCTCACGAACTGGTAAATTTTGAAGATGTGTAATGTCCCCCACCTTTCGATTTTCAATCATAGTTTAAAATTTCTTCTTTCCCAGTCAACGTATAACATAGAGTAAAATATGTTTTTGACATCTCGGACACGCATGTTCCTCAATATTATATATGTACACGCTGAATAAAATAGTTTTTTTCCCCAATATTTGAAAGTAAAAGATTCACGACTTCATATTCCATCCATATTGTTTTAAAATGTTATCATGATGAAACAATTTAAAATGGTATCTTTTACACGTTTCTTCTGTTATTTATAATGAATAAACTGGTTTTTTTTTTTGTCTGAATAATTGAACACCCGTCAATTTCAGACTATTATTTTGCTTGCATAAAAAAGGACAACCTACTTTTACTAACTCCCTATTTCCACCAAAAAAAAAAACAAGAAGCAATTACCTATTTTATATCTATCATAGTGTACGTTGAACCTACATTTTATTTTTGGTTGTTAAGTCGGTTGTCCAAGTAAATAAGTAATATTATTTTCTTTTCATAAATCTGTTTTTATTTATTTTCCTTTTATTTAAAAATTTTTGTTGCATCTAATTGAATGGTGTAATCAAAATGAATTTTTTGGCCCCATTAGTTTCGTACAAATTAACTCTTGAACATATCTTTGTTCTCATATATCATCCTTTTCATTTTCTTTTCAAAATACTTCCCAAGATTTTATCATAAAATTTTGGTGGTGATAGGTAACTTCATTATAATTGATTTTCATTTCAATAGTAAAACAAAATTATCTTCAGTAAAGCAACAACATGACTCCTCAACACAAATCGAACATTTCGAAGAAGTGAAATATTTGCCTTATCTCTATTTTCGAGCATAGTTTAAATTTTCTTCTTCCCCAAGCAACTTATAACATTGTGAAATGTATATTTTGATTTCTTGGACACGTATGTTTTCCAATATTATATATTCACGCTTTCAGTATTAGTGAAGATTGACGAGTTCATATCATTTGTTTAAGAGGATTTGCAAACACAATTTAAAATGTCTGCTTAATCTTTTAGCAGCCAATGTATAATAGAGGACAATACATTTTTATATCCTGTACACGTGTTTTCTGTTATCCATATCGAATGAACTAGTTCAAAGGTCAGAATAATTTAGCCTTTAAAATACGAAAATGTCAATTATGGTCATTAAATTGTTCCATAAACAACAAGCATTCATTTCCAAAACGAAATCAACCCGTAGGCTTGCAAATATTGATGGGAAACGATAATTTTAAAAAAGCTAACATTCTAATTGCTTAATCAACGTCGTACGGAACAAGAAATTTGAATTTTAAAACCTGACGTTCTAACACTTATCTTTTACATGCATTTTCTATAAAAGACTGAATCAACATTGCCAAATACTTTTCAAATTAAAGCGTCAACAAATTCAGAAATACAGCGCATGCAAGTGGCAGAGAAGAGGTCATAATCTCCAAGAATAAATAGGCATGCAAAGAGAAAGCAAAATTCATAAAGAAGAAGAAGAAGAAGAAGAACGAAATGGGTGGCAGTGAAAGCAAAACCACGGATTCTAATGCGGTGGGTGATCATCTTGAAGAAGATAAAACGAAGGTGGCCAAGCCCGGAAGCATTGCAACAAACTGGAGAGAACTTAGTGGCGAACATAATTGGAAGGATTTGCTAGACCCACTTGATATTGATCTTCGTAGGTACATAATACACTATGGAGAAATGGCTCAAGCCACATATGATGCTTTTAACGACGATGAACAATCCAAGTACGTTGGAAGGAGCCGTTATGGGAAAAGAGAATTCTTTTCCAAGGTTGGTTTGGAAAAAGGAAATCCTTTCAAGTACGAGGTGACAAAATTCCTGTATGCAACCTCAGAAAAGGATTTTCTTATATTAGAGGATGTTGAAGAATCAAACTGGATAGGGTACGTAGCTGTGGCCACCGATGAAGGCAAAGCCATTTTAGGGAGGAGAGACATTGCAATTGCTTGGAGAGGAACTCAGCAGATGGTGGAATGGGCTAAAGATTTTGAGTTCATATTGGATGATGCTCCAATCGTTTTTGGTCCTAATAAATCTGATATTAAAGTACACAGAGGCTTTTACTCTATCTACACAGCGACCCACTCAAAGTCAATCTTCAACAAAACTAGCGCAAGAACTCAGGTGATGTGGGATTTGGATTCTCTTCTTACTCTTTCTCAATCCGTCTCTCCATATCCAATCTTATCCATTGATTTAATTTCCTATTTGATTTAATGGCCAAATATTTATTATCATCACATAAATAATTTGAAAACAAGATTATAATACTTCTTTATTTGGTAGTGATTAAATGAATAATATATTTGGTTTAATGTCACAATTAGAAATTGTATACTGTCAAACCAAATGAATAACTAAATGAACCGATGAGATTAGGCACTAAGAGAGATATTGAGAGAGAGTATGAAGAAGATTCAAATCTAGGTAATGTGTTTGCTTGTATTTATGCAAGAGGGAGAGAAAAAGAAATACAAAAAGATGATAATTTGCATGGATTAAGTAATTTGTTTTTTTTCCACAACCATAATGGCAAACATCACTAAACAAAATAGTGATCTTCTCCTCTAGTCATATTTATAAGGCAAAAAGAGAAGAAAAAATTTGGTCTTATTTATAGGTTTACTTATCAATTTTCAATGCTCCTCTTTATATTTTTGCCCTTATTAAATGTTTTGAATAAAAATATCAACAACGAGATTTAAGAATATTTATTAGTGGTAATGGTAAAAACTTTTTAAATTTTTAGACAAAATTAATGAAGTTTAAAATTTTCTTTGGTTCCAGTAAAATATACTGAAAGTGATTTATAAATAGAACTAGAGGGAGTATCTTGTATTAATTCCAAGGACTGAATTTGTAACTCCATTTTAATTAAAGCATGCAACACAGTGTTCAACTTGAGATTCATTTTTGTAATTTCATTGTGCAGGTTTTGACTGAAATTCGAAGGCTTGTGGATAAATTTAAAGGTGAAGAAGTCAGCATAACAGTAAGCGGCCACAGCTTAGGTGCAGCAATTGCAACATTAAATGCAGTTGACATAGTCGCTAATGGCATTAACATTCGAAAAGACGAATCTGATAAAGCTTGTCCGGTCACAGCATTTGTATTTGCAAGCCCTAGAGTTGGAGATCCAGATTTTCGAAAGTTCTTCTCTAGTCAAAAAGATCTTCGCATCTTACGTATTACTAATAAAAATGATATTGTTCCAAGGCATCCATTCTTGGGTTATGCAGATGTTGGAGAAGAGTTAGAGATTGATACTCAAAAATCAAGCTTCTTAAAACAACCAGGGGATGTGAAGAGTTGGCATAATCTGGAGGTTTATTTGCATGGAGTTGCAGGAACACAAGGGAGCAAAGGAGGATTTAACTTAGAGGTTAAAAGGGACATAGCACTTGTGAACAAAGGCATGGGTGCTTTGAAGGAAGACTATCAGATTCCTGAGGCTTGGAGGGTGGATGCAAACAAAGGCTTGGTTCAACAACGTGACGGTTCTTGGATCATGCCAGATCCTGAACCTGAAGTTGATGTTTCCATTAATGAGGTTTAATTCTGTGTGTGTCTAAGACAGTAGGGTCATTGTTGTACTGTCTCCTAGTTGTTTCAAGTTTGGGTGTCTAAGATAGTTGATATTACATTGTTGGATTTCAGCTTGTGTAGCTAAGTTAGGGTTAAATTGTTTGTCCAAACTTGATTACATGAAGAATTGTGTTTGCTGTAATGTAATTTATATTTATGTGCTATGTGATTTTGACTTAATATGCTTTTTAATAAAATCATTGACAAATATAAATTTAGATATATATATATATATAATAAAAATAAAAATTTCAATATTGAAAAGATCATAAATAAATTGGTTGAGGGAGAGAATGGCTTAATTTTTACAGGGAACTACGCAAGTGAAGAAGGAATGCGACATATTTACTTGGGCATTTTTGGCGGCAAAGAAAATACAATTCGCCCGCCACTATGCTTCAAATTAAAGTTCAAATCCTAAGACATATTTTTAACAAGGGTAAGTATATAAATTTTTCCTTATAAAACAAAAATCTTAAAATCTTTAAAACAAAACAAAATAAATCTGATTAATGCGGTATCCCATCTCATCATACACTCCTTTCAATCTTATTTATAAGGGTCACATTATTAAAGTTTATCATAAATTCTTTACCCTCCCTTAAATATTGGTGAGAGAAAGTACACAATATAGGAAAAATTACAAACTTATTCAATATTTAGACAAAGTTAATGTAATAGCCTTGAATATATATATATATATATATATTAATATTAATTATAACATTTTTATGTATTTATTTAAAAAAATTTTTGTAGAAGATGTTAAAAAAAAATTTAGCCTAGTGATATATGTGGCAGCAAATCATTTATTAGGTTCTTGTAATGACTCATAAATTTTTTTTAAAGTAAAATTAAAATATGTAATAGTACCTTTTAACAGTATTTGTATTTGTTTCATGCACATATTCAACAAGAAGAAGGGTCAGTGCAGTGGGGATTAGATTAGGCAGACACTCATTTAGGTGGTCCTCAGATCAAACTTTACAGAAATTAAAAGTGAAATATTTTTTTATTTTGTTTCAATCTCAAATTTCCATTTATGTCCTTCTGCAATAAAAAGGAATGAATAAATAAGAGAAGGTGAGGAATTTCAGAGCACACGCATGCACCACCGCCCATTTCTTTCTTCTCTTCCTTCTGAAATTTCGAACATTCAAGAGCCAGGAAGAACTGCCTTCTCTCCCTCCATTTTTCGGCGCTTATCCCAGCTACCGTCGCCAGCGTGGTTTTGTGTTGCTGTCGTTAGAGAGCTGTACTGGTCGGGATCTCCCTTCTGTGCATTCTTCTTCCTCGTCTCGGTTCTGTTTTCTCTGGTTAGTGTTGCCATCGATCACTGCTGTGGAGGCTGTGGGTGGTTTGGAACTTCCTCCTTACTCTTTCTCGGTCCGTACATCACCGTAGGTACTGCTCTTGCAGCATAGTTTCTTCTTACTCTGCTTTTCGTTGATTTCTCCTTCCCCTCCATTTTTATCGATGCTGCATATTCATGGTTGGAACTTCCAACTCTTCTTTCAGTTAACTCTGTGCGTGTGAATATGTTGTGAAATTTGCCTTCACTACTGTGTTTGCGCGCGTGCGTGTGTTTAATTAGTGTAGCTTGTGGTTTGTTTCTTTTTTCAGCTTGCTGCCGTGTGAAATGTGAGGAGATGAGAATCTGAATCTTCTTGAGCTAATATTGATTTATCCAAAGAAGAATATGGAACTTAGGGAGCTGAATTATTTATTTATCCATATTAGAGAATTTTGGGAGATGGAATAAATAGGAAGAAGTTTGGATTGAGCTTGAAAAATTAATGCATGTAAGGTGTTTGACATAATGGCCATTAGAAGCTTTATTTTTGTACAAAAAAAATAGTGATTCTTGTGAGGGATATGTCTAAATTGAGTGTTATTGCTCTATGAATTTAATTTGCAAATCCCAAAGGTAAGTTGAGTATGAAAGTAGTATCAAATTACTTGAATTCTTAAGAAATATATGATTGTTGATAAATAATGTGATAATAGCTTTGAATGCTACAAAACTCTTTTGAGTGAATTGGAAAATTTGTTATGTCAACAAAGAAATACATTATGGATTCTAAAGTTTTAAATTTATAATCGTTTTGTGTGTGTGTGTGTTAATGTTGGAAGAACGTTTTTAGCATTGTTATAAGTATATTAAGAGCCTAATATACTCTATATTTAGGGAGTTGGGAAGAAAAAAAAATTGATTAATGTGGTAAGAGGAGAATCTTGTACTTTGAGAACACTTTCGGTAAGTGGATAGCGTCCCAACTAATATTTCAATAAAATTTTCTTTATTAAAATATTATATTTTTATGCAAATTCTTTTACAACAACAATGTGATTATTAGATATTTTGTTGATTAAATTACTTTAATTTGTGAAATTATTTTACTAGAATTGATTATTTTAGTTAATCAGTAAATACAAGCTTGGATTCTAATTATGAGATCACATTTTAGAAATTATTGAATTGCTATGGAAAAATGATTCATGTGAGTTTGATATTGAAAATGAAAATTTTATTTTCAAAGTGATGATTTTCTCGCACGTTTAAAAATGGATTTGAAGGAGACTTTATATAGAACACTGGTTGCTAACGGTAGTTCCGTTAGCCCTTAGCGCACCATGGTAAATGACTAGCTAGTTTAATTTTCGTGAGCTCTGTTCTCACATTTGTTATTCGTGGATCTCGTACTCGCCTTTGTTTTCGTGGCTTCGAGCCACATTTGGTTAGCATTATTACTCTTGTGAACTATGTGTCCACGTTTATTTCGTAACTCAGGCTACATTTGGTTATTTATCCTTGTGGACTGTGTGTTCATGTTTGTGAATTGTTTTGATGAATCCCCAAAAGTATGAGATTTTAATTAACTGATGATTTCGTACTCTAATGGTTTTTAATTTGCAATTGTTATTATCTTTATTTATTTAATCATGTTTGATTTGTCAAAATTAAATGTTAAAGCTACTTTGTCATTATAAATTTAAAGTTTCTTGATATTGAAGTTATATAGAACTTTTATTTCCTGTTCACAAATTTGGTTACATTGAATTGTTTTCTCCTTAATTTATGTAAATGTTATAGTTTCTTCATTTTGATTTTGCAAAAATATTATGGTTAAGACGTTATTCACTGAAAAATATTTTTGGTTTCAGGCAACTTGTACCTTCCTCAGATCCTTCAAGAGATTGTCACTGGATTGAAGTTGTGACGCCTTTTTGGTTAATTTTTATTTTATGTCAAATTTTAATTTATACATTGTATTTTATAAATAATATTATAGGTGCTCCATATAGGCTATAGTTAGAGTCTTTATTTTGTAGATATTTTGTCTGTTGGCTGGTAGAAGTTGTGCTCCTACATGTTATAGTATTTCTTTAAAAATTTTGTATTGTAAAATTTTAGTGGATCCTATTCTCAAGGGAAATTTTGTCAGAATTTTTACAAAAATATTAAAGCTTTATTTAAATAAAAATTATTTTTAATATGGAACATTTCTTGAATTAGGCTTAATGGATGTGTGTTTAGGTGCATATCCCGTGCCAGTCACTCCTATTTTTAGGGTGTGACAGTTAATAAATTTCAAAGTTTTCCTTAATTTCAGTTAAACATGTTGAAAATGGCTTATAAATAAAATAAGAGAAATACTATTTTATGATTAAAAAGCGAGCTGCCATTAAACCCATCATAATTTCCATTCGTTCCATTCTGAATCCAATTTTTAATAATTGATATGGATCCGTCAATTAATTAAATACAGAAGGGTGTGGTACCAATCAGCCAAATAATAGATATAGAAGTCAAAGTTTAGAACTTATTTATGTAGGGCGGCACAAAGGAAAGGGACAACGCCAATGCCTTGTTAAATGAACTCATATGCAATATAGAAGATAGTTTATTCCATCATACCGAATCATTTCGGCTTACAACTTAAATAAATTCCACAATTGGAAGGGAGGAAAAATACACGCATGGTTGATATTTTATTGAAACACACAGCACCACAACAATTTTAAATACGAGCACGTTTTATTCATAACCTTGACGAATTAGAAATCATCCTCCTCATGGTCCATCAGCTTCCACGAGCCATCTTCTTGTTGAACCATTCCCATGTTCTTCTCAACCCACCATGACGCAGGAACAAGATTTTCATCTTTCAAACAATCATCGCTCTTGTTTGGAAGTGCAATATCACGATTCACAACCAATTCAAACTCTGCAACGAGTCCTTGTGTTCCTGCAACTACATGCAGATAACTCTCCAAGTTATGCCAAGTACTGATTGTACCTGGACTCTTCAGGTACGGTGAATTCTGAGTATTAATTAACAGCTCTTCACCCACATCCAGAAAGGGCAAAGGAGGATAGTTTGGAACAATATCAAGAATATTCTTGACTCGTAAGGCTCTCAGATCTTCCAGTTCATTGAAAACCCTGTGGAAGTTCAATTCACCAACTCGAGGGCTCGCATAAAGAAAGGCTGTGACAGGACATGCTTTGTCTGGTGCCTCGGTTGGCTTGTTGTGGCCATTTCGAGCTATGTCCACTGCGTTTAGGGTAGTCAGTGAAGCTCCTAAACTGTGCCTCACTACAGTTATGCTGATTTCTTCATGTTTGTATAAGTCGACTAGCTTTCTTACCTCACTTAGGACCTACAAATAAAACATTAGTATTTCCAAGAAAAATCTTGAATTGAATCAATTGACAGAGTAATTAAAAGTCAAAAACAGTGAAAGGACACCTCATTTGCAGTAGAACAACGACACTACATCTTAACCCAAAAGCACAAAGTTTAAGTTTGTGGATCCTTCTCTTTTATTATATATTAATTATCAAGATCAAGATATAGGACTTACCACATCAACTTAAGTACTCTCACACTTAAACATTCTAACAAAAAATAACACTATAAAAAATCACAATTTAAAAATTATAGACTTCGGTTTTACTCGATTTGTAAGTCTTTAGGACAACAACCCTCATTTGGGACTCGACCTGACTCAGTCAAATTAGTCAGAATCTAATAAGCTTCTAGATGGTCAGTAATTTCTTACCAAAGGCCAAAAAGGAAAAAAAAAACAAAGAAAGAAAAGAAATACCTGGTCTCTTGCACTGGTTGTATTGAATGGAGATTGAGGATTATTTGAAGTGTACATAGAGTACCAACCTTGATGCACTTTAGGATCGAATAACCCTGCACCATCAAAAATTATAGGAGCAGGAACCAACAGGAATTGGAGATCGTTAATCCACTCTAACGTTTTTATTGTTCCTCTCGAAGCAATCACAATATCTCTCCTTCCTAACACAGATTTGCCCTCATCTGTAGCCACAGCAACATACCCTATCCAGTTTGATTCCTTGCTCCAAGCTTCACTTGACAATGATTTTATTATAAAAGCATCAGGAAGACCGATTTGTGATGTTGCATACAGATACTTGGTCACGCTGTACTTGAAGGGATTCCCATTCTCCAAACCCACCCTTGTAAACAAGTTCCTCTTGGAGTACTTGCTTGCTCCTGCATACTTGGAAGCTTTTCCTGAGATGAAAGTATCGTACGTGGCTTGTGTCCTTTCTCCATAGTGGATTATGTACCTTCGTAAATCGATATTAAGAGGGTTTAGCAGACCCTCCCAATGGTCTTGTCCACTTAGGAGTCTCCATCTTTGAGCAATACTCATCTTTTTATTTCTTTCTTAGTGTTCAGTGTGGATGCCCATCCGCCCCTAGAACTCTTGCTTTTATAGATAGGTATTTCTTTCTTTTATATAACAAAAAGTTGGAGTGAGCTGGTGTCGAACTCAAGGAGTACTTATAGAGGTCCTTACATATTGCCACCAACAATATCCTCACAATGATAGCGAAATTTGATTCTATTACCTTGTAGATTATGGATCAAATTCTTACTCATTAGGTCAGCCTTTGTTAGCTATAGATAGGTATTTGTTCACCTGCAGAATTATTTTTGAGACGTCTTTGACTTAGCTTTCACCTCTTTAATTTATTATTCCCCTAATATCTCTGGGGAACTGCGAATCAATGATAATATAAAAAATGGTGTTTGTTATTCAGTTCTTATCATTTCGTGATCAACTATATAGGTTTCGTAAGCAATAATGGTTTCCAGAATTGTTACAAATTATCACTTTTAAATCTTGACTGCAAAATTGAACTTTTACTAGAAACTGTCAATGTTGACTGCGGCATATATTCGACAATTATATTAAAGCAATTGTTCACAATTAACAATTGAAGTTATAATTGCTGTCTTGACGCACGATGACCAATAATTTGGAGGAACATTATAATTTATTGACGTAGTCTATTTCGTGTGTAAATTAATTATCTGTTCAAACGAAGCAAATCATGTATGCGAAGTCCGATCATCCTATAATTCTGATAAAGAAATCTAAATTAAGAACTTAGAATATGTTTGGGGTGACTAAAGTGCACTTCATGAATTAATATATTTTAATGCCAAAGAGAAATTAATCCACAGTGCATATACACTATACAGACATGAAAAATGGTAAAATGCTAGTAATATACGCGCCTAAGCTTCCTGCAGTGTTGTGTCTTTAAACTCGCAAATAATAAATGTAGTTGTTTGAAAATATGAAAGAAACAGGTTAGTAGAGACTTTAGTTGCATGTACCAACTGGTGTTGATTTCAGTGAAAGGGACTATGACCATTTAAGCATGGAGTCTCAAGTTGAGTTTGTGTGAACATAGAAAATAACTTTTGGAAGAGTTATTCCAAATTAGGCCGAATAATGTTTGAATATGATCTAGTAATATATAGCCATATAAAAAGAGACTTTAGGCGCATGTTTGGATACAAAAATTAATCAATTTTAAAGGTTAAAACTTCAATTCATGCCAAACTCAATTATGAATTTAAAATCATAATTTTTTTAAGAAAATATCCAAACAGCCATATATATATATATATATATAGTATTTATTTATATTTTTACAAAATCATTTTCAATTATGCTTGTCAAAACTACTCAATACTACATTTCAATCCTGTTTAAAATAAAGCTTATTAATGTATCACAAAAATCAATCTTATTAATCAATTTTATAAATCAATTGTATCATATGTATGACATAATCAATCATATTTATCAGTTTTTTTCAATAATCTATTTTTTTTCTAACAGTTATCCTAGAAAATATCACAAAATTAGACTTGAGAAGTCTTTAGTGGGTTAACTCATGATGCGAACAAAATTATTATTATTATTACTACTATTACTATTTTGAAAATCTTTGCGATGCGTACGTCTTTGTATATCATTATATAATTATTTTTTCCTTTTTTTTCGCTTGGCCAAATACATCCGACCATTAAATAAGACTTTTTTTTAGCTGGATTAATAAAATAGGATCTAATTACTACTCCCTTCAATCCTTATTATATACCACATTCTAGAAGAGATTGATGATTCTTATAATATAAGGCACTTGTTAGGACATTAATTACATTTTTCTAGTATTACCCTTATTTAAACTTATTAATTACATGAGAGAATAAAATACAAATATGAAATTTAATTTTTTTTCATTTAACACAGGAGGGAGTATTTTTCAAACGTTGAGATTGGGATGTATTAATGATGGTTGTTATCACGTTGAGCGCTGGCCACCTAAGAGCGACAAGGACCCACCACCAAATATGTGTGTTTTGTTTTTTATTTTATTTAGTTGATAAGTTAAATATAATTTTTAATTTATTTTTCTATGATATATTGGAGTAATACATCCCCATATTTATGTTTTGGTTGATCAGGAAAGGGAAGAGACCTCCACATGGAGTATGGGACATGGAAGGAAAAGACTGATGAATTTTAGTCGAATCATGCTTGTGCTTAAATCAACATTCTTGAATCTTGATTGAACACATATTATTTTTTTAACCTTTCGCTTTTTATTTTAATACCAGAGTTGGAATTTATTTGTTCCAACTCCAAACGAGGAATTAGAGGTATTTACCCATTATCTGCTCTCTACATTAAGGAGGTCTTTAAATTTAGAACTCATTTTAAGTCAACGTCTTCCAAAAAAATAATTGTAGTTTCATGGTTAAATAACTTTCTACTAAAGTCTATTGCAACCTTGAGATATAATAATAATCTCTAGAAGACTCAACACTTAAGGATAAAGTTGTCGAATAGTTTTACCTATACAGAATCTGACAATTATACCCATTATTTTTTAAGACTAATCTTAGATGTCTCCATTATCTTTTAGGTTTTATTTATTCCTTTTAACCTATCTTGAACTTTTTTGGACTATAGATGGCATATTATCTGGCTGTGGGTATTATTCCATAATTACTAAGAATATTTATACTTTGACCCGGAAAAACTTTTAATTTGTGATTTAGTTCGTGAAAGTTATTCTATCTTCTCATGGCACTTTTGAGACTCTTGCTTAACTAGGCTTAGCTTACTAAACTCAGGCATATTTTTAGCATCTAGACCCAAAATTCGATGACGACAACAAATGAGAGCATTTATAAAAATAATAAATCATTGTAACTCACTCCCACCCGTAATTATTGGAGCGTTTTTATTATTAACGCTCCTATATGGATGATATCAAAACCTACTCCTCTTATTATATTTATTGGGAAGAGAGTAAAGATTAATTTTAATTTTATTTATAGGATACTTTATTATTTTTTATATTCATCTTTACATTTCTGCCCTTATTTAATGTTAGGAAAATTTATTTAAAATAATTCATTTTAACCTTATTAAGCGGTAGAGGTGAAAACTTGTTAAATTTTAAGATAGAGTTAATGAGATTTAAGATTTTCATTAATTCTAGTAAATATATTAGAAATAACTTATAAATAGGATTAAAGGGGGTACTCCTTTAGCACCCCATTACAAGGCACCTCTAACTACTTTACTAGAATCAAGGAGAGGTGATTAAGTTATTAACTTTATCTGAACATAATTAAAATAAAATCCTAATTTTACCCCTTTTATAAAATGAAAAATTTTCAAATTTCTATTACATTTATTATCATAATT
The DNA here is from genome assembly GCF_029017545.1 of Prosopis cineraria. NCBI lineage: Eukaryota > Viridiplantae > Streptophyta > Magnoliopsida > Fabales > Fabaceae > Prosopis > Prosopis cineraria. The sequence continues at coordinate 18,750,445 of NW_026555342.1, read as the reverse complement.
AATGAGTTTACATAGGGGTAATATTAGAAAAAAACAAAATTATTACCTATTAAGTGTCTTATACTATTAAGGATCAAAGAATTATTCTAAAAAATGTCTTATAATAAGGATCGAAGGGTATTTTGGTGCTAGTGCGTACCAATAGAGTTTACCCATTTTGGGGGAGTGTGGATACTAGACACTTTTGGGGGGATATAACATCCTAAAATATAAGATACTTTAACAAAAATAAGTTATTATTAATGATATCTTTTTAATATTGTCCTTCTTATATATTCTTCTCTTTAATATTTTTTTTTCAAATAAAGTATTAAATGGAGAGTATTCTTAAAATTTTACATTTTTGTCTTAAAAATTAAGGTTTTAAAATACTTTGATGAGCTTTATTGATATACGTGATTTTATCTAAAAATATCTTATAATTTTGGGCAGAGAGAGTATAACATACTTTATCTAGTTATATTTATTAGTTACTTTTAACATATTTTATGAAAAATAAAAAAATATTTAAACTCATTAACTCTGTATAAAAATTTAATAACTTTTCAATTTTTTCACTATTAAATATACATACTCCCTTTGGATCATAATATATGCATTTGTAACTAGTTCTCAAAAAAAGTTAGGTAAAATATTTTGAAAAGTACATCTTTCCCATTAAACCTTCATTAAATTATATATGAGTTCCGTAACAATAACAATTGAAATATCAATACATCCTTTTTTTAAAAAAACAAAAAAAGGAGTAATAAAGAAAGTAGGAGTATAGTTGAAAAAAAACAATTATAAAAACTATTTAATACATCATATTTTGGATCAAGCAAGGGTTTTAAAAGAAATGTCATATGTTGTGGTCAAGATGGAGTACATACTTTAATAATATATTTTCCCTCACTAATATTCAATAAGAGATACTCCCTCTGTCCTTATATATAAGATATTTTTAATCAAATCATGTAAACCAATAAAAGTTAGCTATCTAATTAGAAGCATAGCAACTTTTCAATTTTTCCCCTAATTATTAAAAATAAAAAATGAATCTCTTTTTTCAAAGTAAATCAATGAGATTACTTATATTTTTCTCTTTTTAATTTAATAAAGATATAATGGTCCATTGATTAAAAAATATACCAACAACCTTTTATATTTAGGAACAAAAGATGTTTTAGGAAACTTCTTATATATAGGGACAGAAGGAGTAAGTGGAAAAACTTGCCATAAAAAGTCAATGATAATATACTTAATAAATAGGACAAAAAATTATTTGCTCTCCACCTTTTAAATAGAATAGGGGAGAGTACAAATTAATTATGACTCGATATTAATCTTATCCTAAGAGCACTACAGAGTGATACCTAATTTTCAACCATGTTATTAACGGATGGCAAAAAAAAAAAAAAAACCTAAAGTCTACTTTCAGTTCTCTAACTTTATATAAAATTTTAATTTAGTTCTTTAATTTTGTAAAACATCTTTTAGTCCTTTTAACCCTAACATTGCTAATTTCAAATGATTATTATTGTGCCATTCATTTTTATTTTGAAAAAAATTAAATTTAATATGTCAACATTTGAGAATGTTTTGTTAATATTTGAAAGTTTAATATAAAAATTTGTTGGAATATTTAGGTTAAAAGACTAAAAAGATACTTTATAAAGTAAAGGAACTCAATGAAATGTTATATAAAATTAAAGAACTAAATGTATATTTTAGCCAAAAAAATCCATGGTTTTCGCAACTCCTGAGAATAACAGTTTCAAATTCCCAATTTGAGAATTAACTAGCTGATGCATATTATACTTCTAATTAATCTTAAAGTTCTTTCCATAAATGTGAGATGTTATATATAGATATTAATTTCTAATTTCCATTCTTTCGATTATGAATCCACCTTTTAATGGAACAGCGTAAACATGAAATGGATATTATACATAGGTAGAAATTCATTTCTGGACTAGAGATGTGACTCTATTTCAAATCAGTTCCGAACAATTTTAAAATTACATTGCAGAACTAATGAATTGAAATTATGTTTTCAAGGGATATGACTAAAATGTTATCCAATTAATTTTTTGTAACAACCAAAGTCCCGACAAGTAACTTTACTAAAATAATATATCAAGTTAAAATTTTAACAAATCCATTTCATATTGTTATAAAATAATATTGAATATGCAAAATGTATACTGTATCAATAACAAGTTTTTTTTATTGAGTCAACAAGTAACATTACTAAATTAACGAATCAAGTTACAATTTTAATAAGTTATTTCATGTTGTAACAAGTCAATAAGATTGAATATGCGACATGCGTTGTTAACAAGTTCTTTTATTGAATTTACATGTATCATTGCTAAAATAACAAGTCAAGTAAAAGTTTTAACAAATCCACTTTATGTTATTACAAAATAATATTGAGTATGCAAAATGTATAATATAACGAGTTTTTTAATTGAGTTAATAAGTAATTTTAAGTTAAACAAATAATTTAAGAACATTTTAGTTATAAAAGATTTATGATAAATAGTACGAATAAAAAAATTTTATGATGAAAATTTAATAACAATTTATAAATAAGAGTAAAAATGTCCTTTTCCTCCCCCTATAAACAGGGCATGAGGGAGTAAGCTAGGAAGTGTAGAATTTATTTATGTAGGACAAAAACGAAAGAGAGAATGCCAATGTCGTATTAAAAGAATTCACATGCAATATAGCCAATGTCATATTATATGAATTCACATGCAGTATCCTTCTCTGTGTTTATACGATATAGAAGAAGAGTATTTGTTTTTATCTTTTTTATAGGGCATTTTTTTATAATTTTTATGTCCATCTTTAAATTTTGCTTATCAAAAAAGTTTCAAATGTTAAAATATTTTATTTTTAAAATAAGCATATTTAATAAGGATAAAATTAAAATTTTATTGAATTTTTATATAAAAATAAATGAAATTTAAGTTTTCTCACTTTTTTATTTTAATAAATCATATTAAAAGGAATTTATAAAGAAGAGAAAATATATATTTTATTTTTACTTATTGAATCACTTTGGCTTACAATGTAAATGGGTTCTTCCACTACTAAAAAAAAATTTAAAACAAATCTATTGTTATACTTTTATTGGAACATCTCGGAATCATTACAATATTTTAAATACGAAACCACGTTTATTTATTTATTTAACCACATGATCCATCAGCTGCCACGAATCATCTTCTTGATGAACCATTCCCTTATTCATCTCAACCCACCATTACGACGCAGGAACAAGATTTTCATCTCTCAAACTTCGAAGCATCAACTCCCTAATATGAGCCCTCCAATTTATGCCAAGTTCCAAACACTTCAAGAATATATATAGTCTTTCCATTCAATATTATAACAATTTTTTTCAAAATATCATGTTAAAAAATACTATAAGGTTTTTTTTTTTAAATACCCTTAATGAGGGGTGTCATTAATAACGTTTTCTAACTGAAACACCATTAAATAAAAATAAATATGAAAAGAATGTGTAGTTTTAAAGACAATTAACTAATTCATTGGGTGTAAAAGTGTTTAAAAATATTGAACTGGGATGCATCCAGAAGAGTTTGGGGTGACTAAAGTTTAATTCATGAATTTCTATATTAGAAGTGGTGCTTTATTGGCCAAAAATAAATTAATCCACGTACAGTGTTTTATATGCTAGTATTGTGTTGTGTTTTTAAAACCGTAATTAATAAATGTAGTTGTTTAAAAACCCTAAAAGAAATAAATATAAAAGCAACTTGTCAATAGAGACTTCAGGATCCTTTTCTTAAAAAAAAAGACTCAAAAAATCTTTAGTTGATTAACATGTCGTGAACAAAAATATTATGTTGATTATGATGATGATGTGAACAGAAATAATCTTTTTTTCATTTTGAAAATCTTTTTGTGATGTGTTCGTCTTTTTGCATATCATTATATTATTATTTTTCTCCTTTTTCTTGCTTTTTCCCGTTTAGCCGAGGCAATCCGCCGATAAAATCAGATTCTTTTGTTTGCTAGATTATAAAATATTTCTTCCAGTTTTTAATATAAGATGGATTTTTTGTATAAAAAAGATTAAATTTTAAAAAAGTAATTCTAAATATAAGACAAAGTTAGGATAACTAATATATTTTTTTCCAACTATACTCCTTTTTTTATTCATTATCATTTAAATTCCTAAACAACATTATTGTATTGTGCTCATTAATTATAAAGAAGGGTAGAATTGAAAAGTTATAATTTTTTTTTACAATTTCAAAATTATAACTAATATTTTTTAATAAATATGAATTTTGTTAACTTCATCATATATTAATGATTTGGATAATTTCATCAAAGAAAAAAAGGATTGAGACAATAGAGTACTCAGCTCGAGGTCATCAAGGCAATTTTGTTGTGTTTATTGTGCGAAACCATCGCCATTCAAAAGATGGTTGCAACCATAGTTGTCAAATTCTTAAATTAACTCTACGAGTTTAACGTTTTTACGTTTTTAACTTATAAAATCATGTCAACTCACTCATAAATTCAGACTAGATACAAACTCGATTAAACTTACGAGTTTACCTCTGAGTTTATCATTTTTATATTTGTAACTTACAAAATCGTGTCAACTAATTCATAAACTCAGAATAAATGCAAGCTTGGTTAAAATATTCTTAAACAAATTTATATTTTAATAGCTATTTGTTAACAGAAGCAAACTCTCACAAGTTTAACATCCTTGTTGCAACAGTGCTAGCATCTTTTATATTCAGAATGGGGTGTATTAAATGATGGATTTCACGTTGGGCGATGGCCACCCGCGGTTGAGACCGATAACGACCAGCCACCAAACCTGTGTGTTTTGTTTTTTATTTTATTTATGAGGTTAACGGACAATTTTATTCTACATTATATGTTCAGAAACTCTTTTTGTGTGTGTAAATTCAACATTTGAAAACGGTACATTGTGTACCATTAACAAAATTAATTTTTACAGTTAGTAAACTAGAAAATTGCAAAGAAAAATCTTAAAAATTACAAAAAAATCTAAAAAATTATAAATATGTACCTTATAAGAAAATTAATATTAATTAAGTTCTCTAAATTACAAATAAATAACAAGAGATCAATATTAAATTATAACAAGATGGAAAGAAATAAAATTGTCTCTTGGTATTTATTTGTGATTTAGTAAACTTAACCCATATTAATTTTTTATAAGACACTTATTTATAATTTTTTGATTCCTTTTTTATAATTTTTGAAGTCCTTTTTATAATCTTTTTAGTCAACTATATATTGGTCAAAATTAATATTTTTTTGCAATAAAGACAATCTTGTATTGTGTTTTCAAATGTTGAAGGAAATATTACGTTTAACAAATATTTAATGTCCAAGACGCTTCTAAACATATTGTTATTTAACCCTTATTTATTTCATAAATTAAATATAATTCCTAATTTGTTTCCTATGACATGGAAGAAATGCATCCCCATATTTATGTTTTGGTTGAATTTACAGAATAGACCTTCACACGGGGAATTTTTAATCGAATCATGCTTCTAATAAGATTAACATTCTTGAATCATATACAGAGGTATTTTTTTCTAACTTTTCGGTTTTTTTATTTCAATCTCAGAATTAGAATTTAATTATTTGTCCAACGAAGAACTAGATGTATTAATTCATTATATACTCTCTTTGTAAAAGTTAACCAAGCTAAAATGTCATATTCTGAACTCATAGATTATCATTTTCCTATAGAACAATTATACTTTGTGGCTTAACAACTTTATACTAAATCTACTATGATCATGAGATTTAACTATGATCTTAACATTTAACTGTGATCTTTTTGAGCCCTTTTTAGATTTATTGCAACCTTTAGAATCTAACGGTGATCATTTTCTAAGAGACTTGGGATTTAAAGATAAGTTGTCAAATAACTTTATCTTTGTTTAAGCTAACAATTATGTTGATTATTTTCAGAAACTAATCTTAGATGCTTTTGTTGCTCTTTAGGTCTTACTTATTCCTTCTAGCCAATCATGAACTCTTCTGGACTTTAAATAGTTTATTGTTTAACTTTGAGGACTATTCCATAATTTTTAAGAACATTTACACCTTGGCCCTAGAAAACCTTTTATTTTTTTATTTAGTTCTTGAAAAGCATTCTATCTTTACAAGGCACCGGCGAAACTCCTACTTAACTTGACTTAATAGCTCCCTAAATTAAGACAAGTTCTTGAGCTTTTGAGCCACAATTTGGAATGTTACAAAAGTGGCTAGAAAGTAGTGGTTCTAGTCTATAATCACTAATAAAAAAATTAAAATATATTAGCAAAACACTCCTATAAACAAGAACGCGTGACATATTAGTCAAACGTTAATAGGAGAAGCTCAAATATGATGAGTATATAAAACTTGCCATATTTAAGTTTTAGTAAATACGACGGGTAAATCAAATACCTATCATATTTAGAGTTCATAATTTTTTATTTTTTGAAAAAAAGGGGAACCAACTATAACATGTTTTGATTTACCCATCATATGTAGGAGAAGCCCAAATATGACAAGTAAATAAATACATACTATATTTGGGCTCCCCCTCCAAACATCTTATGGGCTCTAAAATGACAGGGACTTGTACATGTCGTTTTAGAGGCTATAAATATGACAATATTTTAAATACCCGTCATATTTTGTTGTTTAAATCAAAGTGGCGGGGCATTAGATTTCTTATTTTCCTCTCGGGCCCATTGTTCTGTTAGCCATTGTTATTCTCTCGGGTATTTTCTCTAAATGTTCTCGTGCTTTCTTTATTTTTCTTGTAATGGGTAATTATTTCTTGGTTGTTTTTGCTTGTGGAGAGTTTGGAAAATGATTAGAGATTGATATTGCTTGTAGTGATTTTTTCGTTGTGTAGTAAATGACAATTAATGGTAGTGTTTACAGAAATAAATTCTTCCCATATCACCTCCCCTTAATTATAGGAGCGTTTCTATATGAGCGATCCTAAAGTCTATTTCTGTATACTAGTAAGTACCAAGAGAATTTACCCTCTTTTGGGTAGTGTGGATAATACAGTATACAAATTATAGTTTAATATTAATCTTATTCTGAAAGAACTAGATATTTTTCAACCATGGTTTTTCATCGATGGCCAAAAATAAATTCGCAACTCCTGAAAATAACAGTTTCAACCTTCCAATTTCGGACATAACTAATTAACTAGCTGGTACATATAATATGCCTCTATTCTCAATGTACTTTCCATGCATGCGAAATAAGTTATCGTAGTTATTGATTTCTAATTTCCTTTTTTTCCCATTATGAATCCACCTTTCAATGATTGAACAGTGTAAACGTCAAATGGATGAAGGAAGTGGATACAATTGGGCAAAAAAAAAAAACATATAAGCCAAAGTATAGAACTGAATTATGAAAGACAAAAGGAAAAGAGACTGTCTACCCAAAAACGAAAAAGAAAAAGAAAAAGAAAAAGAAAAGAGACAACGTCAATGCCGTATTATCAAAAGAACTCTCACGTGCATTATGCAATATCCTAGTAGATATGTTATTCCAACTTACCGAATCATTTTGGGTTACAATGTAAATGGATTCCTCCACTATTACAGAAATTAAAATGACATGCATTGTCGATATTTTATTAGAACACTCAGAATCATAATTCATAACAATTTTGAACACGAAACGACGCTTTTTTTATGTATTTTTATATAACGTTGACGAGTCAAAAGGCACCATCTTCATGATCCATCAGCTCCCACGATCCATCTTGTTGAACCATTCCCTTATTTTTCTGAATCCACCAAGACGCAGGAACATGATTCTCATCTTTCAAAGCATCATAACGCTTGTTCGCTAGTGCAATATCACGATTCACCAGTAATTTAAACCCTCCATCGAGTCCTTGTGTTCCTGCGATGCCATGAAGGTAACACTCCAAGTTATGCCAAGTATTGACTGTCCCTGGACTCTTCAAGTATGGAGATTTCTGAGTGTTCATCTTCAGTTCTTCACCCACTTCTAAATAGGGCAAAAGGGGGTACTTCGGAACAATATCAAGAATATTCTCTACTCTTAAGGCTCTCAGATCTTTCAACTCATTGAAGACCTTCTTGAAGATGAATTCTCCAACTCGAGGGCACCCGAATAGAAATGCTGTCACAGGACATGCTCTTTCTGGTGCGTTTGTTGGCTTGTTGTAGCCATTTCGAGCTATGTCCACTGCGTTTAGGGTTGCGAGTGCAGCCCCTAAACTGTGTCCCACTACAGTTATGCTGATTTCTTCATCCTTGTATAAATCTAATAGCCTTCTTATCTCACTTAGGACCTGCAAATAAAGCATTAATTAGTGTCATATATAGAAATATTGGAAATTGTTTTCTTATCTCACTTATGATGTTTTATTTTGGTCTAGTAAGTTGTCAGATATCGGGATCTACTCAAGAAAGGGATTTCTTTCCTTCAGAAGTCATTTTCCTTTAGTATGACCACATTTTTCATCTTTTTTTTTTTAATCTTCTGTATTATGTACAGCATAAATTGTATGTGTGTGGAACTTCAATTTTTGCTTCAGTGGGAATACTATATACATATATTGGAAGTAAAAATTAAGATGGAATCTTATGAACAATTTTGAGAAAAATTGCAACATGTTGGATCAAAAAATTTTAAAACTACAGAGAAGATTAAGTCTAAATATAACCGACATGATTAGTTTGCAGAATTTTAAAATTATAGCCACCATGTATGAGCAGTTTGCTCCCATAGGGGAAAGAAACAAAAGAAAAATAAACAAATACCTGGTCTCTTGCACTGGTTGTATTGAATCGAGATTGAAGATCACTTGAAGTGTACATGGAGTACCAACCTTGATGCACTTTAGGATCACCCAAACCCTTACCACCAAACAGTATAGGAGCAGGCACCAACAGGAATTGAAAATCGTTAATCCACTCTAACGTTCTTAATGTTCCTCTCCAAGAAATCACAATATCCCTCCTTCCTAGCACAGCCTTGCCTTCATCTGTCGCAACAGCAACATACCCTATCCAGTTTGATTCCTTGCACCAAGCATCCTTTCGCGATGGTTTTATCACAAAAGCTTCAGGAACTTCGATTTGTGATGTTGCATACAGATACTTGGCCACACTGTACATGAAGGGATTCCCATTCTCCAAACCCACCCCTGCAAATAAGTTCTGCTTTGCATACTTGCTTGCTCCTGCAAACTTGGAAGCTTTTTCTGAGATGAAAGTATCGTACGTGGCTTGTGTCCTTTCTCCATAGTGAATTAAGTACCTTCGCAGATCGATGTCAAGAGGTTTTAGAAGACCCTCCCAATGATTTTGCCCACTTAGGAGTCTCCATCTTCGAGCAATATTGCTCATCTTTGTGTTTCTGTGTGATCGTAATTATCCACGTCTTGAACTCTTGCTTTATGGATAGGTTTCTCTTCATGTGCAGAATTATTTTTCATTTGTCTGACTTTCGTTCCTTTGACTAATTGAAATCAAATCCTTTGTTCGATTTCTTTTGGGTGTGAATCTCTTCGATGATAATATATGACAAGTGTTTATTGTTTAGTTCTTAGCATCTAGAGATAAACTATAGGTTTCGTGACCAATAATGGTTTCCACACTATTCACACCGATTTTGAAATATTCCAAATTAGGAGGCTTAAACCTTGGCAGCAAGTTGAACATATATTAACACATTAATTCTAACAATTCAAAATTATATAAGAAAAATGACAGAAAAATCTATTTAAATTATGTAAATGACGCATTGGTCCCACAAAATGGCATAATTCTTCTAAAGTCCCAAGAGATATTTCTAGGGAGAATTATAGTTAGGTCCCATATAAGGGAATTAATTACTGCAAGGTCCATTGACAACTGAACTAAACTAGATTGACAACTGGTTGTGTTGTCAATGTAATTTAGTTCAGTTATCAATGGACCTTGTAGTAATTAATTCTCTTATGTGGGACTTTAATATCATTCTCCCATATTTCTATCATTACGAAATTATAAAAAATGACACTTTTGCCCATTATTCATTTTAAAAAAATTCACAACTTTCCATTCACAACTTTTATTCATATATTAATAATTTTTATTTCTAAATTCACAACAATTTAATAGCTATTTGTAAGTCCGGATCTGCAGGTCTTGATATGCATAAGGTGTTGAAAATTTATAACTTTTTATTCATAACTTTTGTTTCTAAATTCACAACAATTCAATAGTCATTTGCAACTCCAGATATTTTTGTTTTATTTGAAGGCAATTTAGTCATTTTTTTCTAATTTCCTAATGACAAAAAAATCTCATGGGACTCCAAGAGAATTATGCCATTTCATGGGACCAATCTATCATTTTCATAATTTAAATGGATTTTTCTGTTATTTTCCCAACTATATATTAAAGAAATTCTGATAAAAATTAGAAATTGTAAAAGTTGATTCCAATCTTTTATATATATGGATTACATGACATTATTATACATTGTTAGCAATCAAATCTTCACATATATTATTATAGAAGGTCTCATTCAATAATTTTATTGGTGTTCTTTGATCTTCTTTTACTTCTCTTTTCAGGATTCAACAATCCTCGTCAGCACCTCTAATAGCTTTTTTTTTTTTTTAGAAGTTAAGTTGAATAATATTGTTTAGTAGCAAATTCTATCTTCAACAATATATCATATCTTCAGATGATGCAGATCTATATGCTCTTTTTAATGGCATAGTAGGATAAAATTGTTTCAGAGATCTTACTTGTAAAGTCAGATTGTCATATACTATTTATAGCGTAAGGCAGAAATAATATAAATTAGAAAATAATTGGATCCAAAAATCTTGGTGACTAAAGTGTACCTTGGAAATTTCTGGGCTAAAAGGGTGTTTTATTGGCCTCAGAGATTTATCAAAAGTGTCCGGACATGAAATCTGCAAATAAAATATTCTCCCTCTGATCCAAATTATAAGACACTTTTAAACAAAATTTCACATACCAATAAAGCTCATTAAATATATTTTACAACCTTAGTTTTTCAAGATAAAAATATAAAATTTTAAAAATACCCTTCATTTAATACTCCATTAGTAAAAGAATATTTAAGAGAGAGAATATATGAGAAGGGTAATATTAAAAAAGTATCATTAATAAACCTTATTTTTATCAAATGTCTTATATTTGGGATGCTAAATCTTCTTTAAAAAAGTCTTATAATTTGGAATGGAGGGAGTATTAAGTTTGTTAAACCTCAAGTATGAATATCGCAGTTTTAATTAATTTTTTAAATTTTTTCTCTTACATCTTTTCTCTCTATTAACATTTTATAACGTCATTATTTGTCTTTTTTTTTTTTGAATCAAACTCATTGAAGTTTCCCCTTCTCTCTTCCATTCCAATTGAACAAAACAGAGGCTAGAAGTCATCCTCACCAAACCCATCATTGAATTACAGCATAATCTTATTCAGAATTACTCCGTTTGATTTCAAATATAAGGGAAACTACCCTGTATTATATAAAAAAAAATTACAAATTTCAAGAAGCATTAATTACGTTTTTTTCTAAATTATTCCTTTACAAGGACATTTTAGTCCAAATATTTCAATTTCATTCATAATTATCAAGGTAACTTTCTTAAACTTTGTGAGTCAGTTGGAATTTTCCTATATTTTTAAAAAAGAGAGTACAATTACTAAACTTCAATTATTGAAATTTCATTGAAGGATCATTAAGAGAAGTGACTTACCTAGATTTCATAAGTAGCCATACAATTTAAATATTCCATATGTGAGAGAAAAAGACATTTTCAAATTAATTCCACAAGTTGTGAATGGAATTATTGAAATCACATATTATCAATTTAATTTAAGCTAAACCACCTGAGAAATCACAACCCCATTCCCAAGTGAGTCATGACCTGATTTTTGCAAGTAATTTACCTATAGTTCATAACTGAATATTTTAGTAGTCCAGTTATGAGAAAAAGAAAAAAAAATCAAATTAATTAATTTCATACATTATGAATGAGACTACTCAAATCACAGAGAATATAATCGTGAATTTCAAGTAAACTACTTGAGAATAGAGTTGTCTCTCAGTGGTTATTCTATGAAATTTCAATCGACAAAATCATACCTCTTATTTTCTTACCTTTTCTCTCAATGGTTATCTCTGGACCAAAATATCCTTGGTCATTAATTTTATAGACATAATCATACCTCTCATTTTTACCCTAATTTAATACCAGAAATGTCACCCTCTGGCTTTTACCTCTCCATCTATCTTCATCACTAAATAACCCGTCGCACCTCCGCCTCACCCTCTGCCATTATTGAAGAATCCGATGGCATCACCGGTCCTGCTCGTGTCCCTTGCAAATCTGGTGTCATTATTCATCTTCACAAGTAGTCCCTTCTCACAGATCTAGATTTGCAGTGGAGGAACCAATTAATTAACGAGACCCACAACTTTGTCGTCACCATGACATGATGAATTAATTAACTAAAGCAACAGTGAGTTTGGTCTTCACCGTTCATCCATGGCAAGAGACAGTGAGACGAGGATGAGGTTGATGCCTTTGATTTTTAGGCATGGTCGATGACAAATCAGATCTGCTTTTGATTTTCTACTATTCATGTCTTCTATAATGGGAGGCAATTTAAAAAAGATGACTTGAATATTTATTGAAAATTATTCTTTTCACCCCAAATTATAAGACACTACTTTTGGAGAAGATTCGGGGATTTATATTTGGTGAGTAGCCTATATGTAAATGAATGTCTCAATTATAGTAATTAGGTTTCATCAATATTTTTAGTGTCGGGCTCAGGATCTCTAAATTAAATCCTAAAAAAATTACCATAAAGATTAAATTTGTTGGTATTTTTTGAGTATTATATATATGATGAGATCTTGATCGAATACTTGTTTCCATGCCATGTGAAACATTCATTGAATGAATGCATTTATATCATTCGTTAGATCCAAATTCAAGATTTGACGTCCCAAAATAAAATATATTTTGAAAAAAATTTTATTAATGATACTTTTTTAACATTATACTTTCTATATATTTTCTCTCTGTAATAGTTTTTCATAAATGGTATATTAAATGAGAAGTATTTTTAAAAGTTTATATTTTTATTTTAAAAAAGTAAAGTTATAAAATGTTTTTAATTAACTTTATTGGTATATGTAATGGTTTTTCCTAAATATGCCTTATAAATTAGAAAGAGATAATTATAAATGGGAGAATGACAAAGAAATCTCAAAAGAATCAATTAATTTAAGTTATGTCTTAAGTGTTAAATCTCAAAAATTTGCAACTCAATATCTTAATTTTACAATTGCGTTGTGATGAATTTGCAACTTTTTTTTCAAATTTTAACAATTGAAGAATAAAAAAAATATTTTTTCTGTTAAAATTTAAAATATTATAAATTATTTTAACAAAGTTATAAAATTGAGAAATTAAATTATAAATTCTTAAAATTTAATACTTAAATTTAACTTAAATTAATTGATCATTTTTAAACCTCTCTATCATTCTCTCATTATAAATTGGGACCGTGGTAATGATATTTTATTTATAAAAATAGCGAGCTATATGAAAATTTTACAAAACATAGCCCAAGTACAATTTCCCCCTTTTCACAAATGACGAGTGCCAGGTTGAGGTCGGCGTCGTTGCCACCCAAGACCGACAAACGACCAATCACCAAACTTCCGTCTGTCGTTTTTTTCTTTCTTCGTTTTTCCCTCTTTTTGTTGAATATAGTTTGAATTTAACCTTCCAAGAGACATTGAACCAATGCATTCCCCATGTACATATGTTCAGGTTGATTTTCGAAGAAAAGGAAGAGACCTAGCTCCATATAGGGAATGTAGAAATTTCTAATCGAATCATGCTCCTGGATTACATAATACGACAACAGATATTTTTATTTTAATGTCAGTTCTTCTCATCGAAAAATCTCATGCACGTGCTATATATAATATAAATTAATATTAATATATTTTTAGTCTGCTCATTGTAAGGTTCAGTCACGTCATGGCATTTTACCCCATTATTATATTGGCAAGCACGATGATGACGATGACGACATCGGGTTTAATGTTAAAAGTATTGGAATTTATTTATGCAATTTTATTGTTGCAAGCAAAGTTTCCAATATTTTAATAAGGAGATATAGTATTTTATTATTTTGTAGATTTCCATTAATGGCTCTACCATATAATATAATTTGTCTTTATCTTCGTATTCTATTTTGTTCAACGTCTTCAAATGGATACCATCTCACGTTCACCTGAATGATAAGGGAACTTTTAATTTCCTTTAAATAAGCGGAGAAGTTTTCATTTTACCTCTATATTAAAAAAAAAATAGTCTTTGTTGTTGGCAGAGATGCTACTGATTCTAGTAAAGGAAAAAAAATTCTTCACTGGATTTTCACTTAGAAAGTTGATAATATTGCGTTTCAACATTATAATATTAGTGGAAGAATAATATTTAAAAGAAACTCATAATGTTTGTGTGCGTATATATTTCTAGATGGGAAAATTAAACTGACTAATGTATTCTCGAGTGGCTTAATTTTCTTTGAAAATTTGCTTATTTTTATTTTTCTTAAAATGTTAAATTGCACCCCAATCCACACAAAATACAATTTGTCTAAAGTATACTTTTAATTCTATAATTTTATACAAGGTTCCGATTTAGTTTATTAATTTTGTTAAGTATTTGTTTAAACTCCTAACCTTAATGCCATTAATATCAAATGATTATTTTTTAAAAAATTAAACTTAATACGTTCATATTTAAAAAAATTTTATTAATATTTAAAAATTTAATGTGGTAGTTTTTCGTTGATGAGACTAATGAAATTAGGTAGAAGACGACGACTTTAATAGCGGTTCTTAATCCCTTTAGTAGCAGTTTGAACCACTTCAAACACAGATGGTAGCAGTTCTGCAAACCACTCCCAAACTTATGGGGTAGTAGCTTCTAGATCTATCAGTGTATGAAATGACACAAATATTTACGTGTGTATGAAAAATTAATTTTCATATTCTTATAGTTTTCTTAATTTTAAATTAGATTTTTGTAGCTTTTTTTAATTGAGCCATTTATGATTTGATCTGCTAGATTTTTTTTATTACCTGGAAGTTTAAATTCCTGAATTTTTTGTAAAAACTAAAATTTAAATACTTTTAATTTTTATTAAAAAATATATAAAATTTAAATAAATGAATTAATTTTTATAAAATTAAATTAAATTGCACACTAACGAACACGTTTAATAAAGCTTCTTTTTCCAAAAAAAAAAGAAAAAACTTCCTTTTTTAAATCTAAAGTCTGCAATGATATCCTTTCAAAAAAATAGCATAGAAACTATTCAAATGTAAAATTAAGATGGATAGTATAACATGCAAATTTACTGTAGGTTATTATAATCTTGCTCTAAAAGCACCATAAAGTGATACTTTCCTCAACAACGGTCTTTCACAGCTCCAATGGTACAAACAGTTTGAATATCCCAATTTTGAGACATAAAGTAATTAACTAGCTGGTACATACGCTACTTTCTATAAATGTGAGATGTCGTAATTATTGATTTCTAATTTCCATTTTTTTTCCCCGTTCTGAATCCACCTTTATATAGTTCGTCAAGTACACAGACGTTCGATGAATAAAGAAGGATGTGGAACCAAGTAGACAAAAACACATGGATACCAAAGTAAATGAACCCATATGCAACATTATAGATATTTTACTTCAACTTGCAGAATCATTTTGGGTTACAATGTAAATGGATTCCGCAATTTGATAAATAAAAAGAAAAAAAATACAATTAATGTTTATATTTTACTGCAACACTCAGAATCTTGACAATTTTAAATACCCAACCACGATGTATAAATAATCTTAACGAATCAGAAGTCAACAACAGCTATACAATTATTGTCATCAATCAGAATGCATCCACCTCATGATCCATCAGCTCCCACGAACCATCTTCTTGTTGAACCATTCCCTTATTCTTCTCAACCCACCACGATACAGGAACAAGATTCTCATCTTTCAAAGCATCTTGTCCCTTGTTTACAAGTGCAATATCACGATTCACCACTAATTTAAACTCTCCATCAAGTCCTTGTGTTCCTGCAACTCCATGCAGATAACTCTCCATGTTATGCCAAGTACTGACAGTCCCTGGACTCTTCAAGTACGGAGATTTCTGAGTATTCATCTTCAGTTCTTCACCCACTTCAAGATAGGGAAAAAATGGATACTTTGGAACAACATCAAGAATATTCTCAACCTTCAAGGCTCTCAGATCTTTCAGCCCATCGAAAACCCATTTGAAGATAAATTCCCCAACTCGAGGGCACGCAAATAGAAAGGCTGTTACTGGATATGCTCTGTCTGGTGTGTCTGTTGGCTTGTTGTAGCCATTTCGAGCTATGTCCACTGCGTTTAGGGTTGCAAGTGCAGCTCCTAAACTGTGTCCCACTACAGTTATGCTGATTTCTTCGTCCTTGTATAAATCTACCAGCCTTCTTATCTCACTTAGGACCTGCACTTAGAGCATTAATTACTATCATCAAGATGTTTTCTTTGAGTCTCATAAGATCTTAGATATTGGATCTACACAAGAAAGGGATGTCAATTTTCAGTGGACTTGAATTTAGAGGGAAGTCTCAGACAGTGGCGGACGCAGGACCCTGAGCCAGTGCGGACATAATTAAAAAAAATTAAAAATAATAAAAAAATTTAATATTTATAAAATAAATATTTAGTTTTGTAAAATAATATTAGGAAAGGAAAAATTAAAATGATATTTTCATAAAAACAATCTAAATTTAAATATAATGTGCTCAAAATTTTAAATATTTTGAACTTGAGTGAAATATAAAAGACCTAAACAATTTTTGAACTCAAATATATTTTAGTTTGGGTTTAATGGGTTCAAAACTATTAGGGCAATGGGGAAAATTTTTAAAATTTTTACCTCTTCCTTGTAAATTTTTCCAAGTTGAGTAAGGGCACTTGCCCACCCTCAACTATGCCTAGGTCCGCCATTGTTCTCAAATTGAATAAAACTACGGTTAATGATAGATATATATAGTGCAAGGACTCAAAATTTGAGTAAAGTTTTGAGTTAGATATGGCATCCTTCCAATACTCTTTGTTCTTTATTTTCTTTCTTGTTAAAAATATGATGGCTGCAGTAACAAGAATTTGTGTGACTTATACTATTTAAAGCCTAAAAATGAGACTAGTACTGATTTCAGAAGGTGGGGACATAACGTTTATGGCCTCTTCAAAGTAAAGTGGAATCTTATGAAAAGTTACGGGAAAAACTAGCAAGTGAATTGAATCAAAATTGGAAATTGAATCAATTGATATATAGATTAATTTAACCCAAGGTTAATGGTAAGTTTCACCGATCAAATCAGTGCTACCAATGTTGCCAGCTTCTTTGCTTTGTAGAAGCGGTCACGAGATCAATCTCAATACAAGCAAGATCATTGGAGAGGTTAATTTGGGATGACTGTACTACTAGTGTACCTGTGTCTAAGTAGATTGGGCTGGAGAGAGTCCTACTCTCCTCCCCGTTAGGGACATTTAGGGGGTAAACTCTGAGAAGAGGGCTAGGGAACAAACACCATGATAACTTGACTTTGTTCATAAATGCACATATCGCTTTGTACAAATACCCTTTATTTGGTACTTGACCTGACTCAACAGATTAATTTGGATCTAATGTCGCTAATCCAGACCTGTGAGAGAGGGAGAGAGAACAAATACCTGGTCTCTTGCACTGGTTGCATTGAATCGAGATTGAGGATCATTTGAAGTGTACATAGAGTACCAACCATGATGCACTTTAGGATCAGCCAAACCCTTGCCACCAAAAAGTACAGGAGCAGACACCAATTGGAATTTTAAATTTTTAATCCACTCCAACGTTCTTATTGTTCCTCTCCAAGCAATCACAATATCCCTCCTTCCTAACACAGCTTTGCCTTCATCTGTCGCCACAGCAACATACCCTATCCAGTTTGATTCCTTGCTCCAACAATCCTCTGGCAATGGTTTTATCACAAACGCTTCAGGAACTTCGATTTGTGATGTTGCATACAGATACTTGGTCACACTGTACTTGAAGGGATTCCCATTCTCCAAACCCACCCTCGCGAACATGTTCTTCTTGGTGTACTTGCTTGCTCCTGCATACTTGGAAGCTTTTTCCGAGATGAAAGTATCATATGTGGCTTGTGCCATTTGTCCATAGTGAATTAAGTACCTTCGCAGATCCATGTCAAGAGGGTTTAGTAGACCCTCCCAATGGTTTTTCCCACTTAGCAGCCTCCATCTTCGAGCAATGCTCATCTTTGTGTTTCTTTCTTTTAGCTTCTGTTTGAATAGTTATCCACTTATTTGATATCTTGCTTTATAGATAGGTATTCCTTCATATGCAGGATTAGATTTCTGTTGTCTGACTATTGCCTCTTTGAATTCGTCAACCCTTCAGTTCAATTGCTTTTGGGTATGAATCTCGCCAATGATAATATAAAAGTAGTGTTATTTAGTTCTCCCCATGTTAAGTTACATAGTAGGTTTCGTAAGAAATAATGGTTCCCAGACATGATACATATCATTTCTGAGATGTTCGAAATTATCAATCTTAAATTGATCATGTGGATCTTTTATATATTATTTATTTTATAACAAAATCTTTTTATTAATATTATTAGCACATTAAAGTCTACTCATCACTATTTGATTAATAAAAGTATATTAAGCATATCAGATTAAGTACTTAAGTCTCTCCCTTAAAATAATTCTGATAACAATTAGAAATCGTAAAAGTTGGCAAGATGTGATGTTATTAAAGCAATTGTGATAATTAACAATTGGAGTTAATTGTTGTACATTTCTTGATGCAAAAGCACCAATAATTTGGAAGAACACAATAGTATAATAACATATTCTATCTTCAAGTGTATATTATCTGTTCTGACGAAGCAAGTCTCTCTGTGCACTTGCCAAAGAATTTGGTGTATATAGTCTGTCAAGGAAATATAAATCAGGAATCTGTAATGGTAATATGTTTCTTCAAGTATGATGCATCCCGAAATTTGGGTGATTAAAGTACATTTCGTGAAGCATTAAACTAGTAATAAACAATTCTATAGTTGTTTAAAAAAAGGAAAAAAATATCGAAAAAAAAAAACATGTTAGTATTGGAGACTTCGGAAATTTCATGAAATGATATTTCGGGGAATCTTTTAACGTGATGCATGTGAACAGAAATATTTAACACATTACAATATAACAATCATACCTGATTGTGAATATCATTTTGTACTATTGCGTACGCCCTTTTTTTTTTTATTTTTTTCAGAGCAAGGCGGAATGCAAAACCCAGAACCTAGTGCCACAAAGGCGTAACTTTGTATCATTAGACTCAAAGGTCTTTGGCTGTCGTGTATGTCTGTATATGGTATCGTTACACTGAAAATTTTATTTTTTCTGCCTACCTGGTCAACCATTACACGCTAAAGTCTCCAATAATATATAACAGAATCATAATCCCAATCACCAAACTTCCATATATAATAAAACTATTAGTAGTTTAAGTTTATCTTCATTATCAATTTGATGTCTCAAGTGTAATTTTTATCAAGTCCTTAACATTTTATAATCATACAGAATTAATCTATGGTTTGAAGGGAACTAAAACCATAAGGACTAATTATTGTGGGTGGTTATAAAATATGGACTTGATTACTAAAATAAATTTAAGGACAAAAATTTTTGTTATCCCTGTTTTTTCTCTTTTGTTTATGTTTTCTTTTTTATTTTGTATGTACATAATTTGACTTTTAATTTTCAAAGACATTGA
Organism: Prosopis cineraria; assembly: GCF_029017545.1. NCBI lineage: Eukaryota > Viridiplantae > Streptophyta > Magnoliopsida > Fabales > Fabaceae > Prosopis > Prosopis cineraria. The sequence goes on along the minus strand of NW_026555342.1, from coordinate 18,730,487 downwards.
ACAAATGCGTTCTTCATGTATTCTAGTTGATTTTCCAATAAAAGGAAGAGACCTAGCTCCATATAGGTAATATAGGAAGTATGTGGAAGAAACTTTAAGTTGACGAAATCAAGATTTTTTAGCACCAAACATATTTTGAAATCAACATTTTTCATTCCCGAATTTGTTCATCCCAACTGGGACCTAAAGGTATTACTATATAGGAATTACCTAGGTTGTCAAAAATCTTTTAAGTATCACTTTACACTACTTATTCTCATTGTCCAAAATCCAAATATCATGGAAAAAAAAATTCCCAATCACACAAAAGACAATAAATTGTGAAAAAGTCTAATGTTTATATAAAATATATCAATAAAAAAGTCTATCAAAGAGAGTCGTTTTATATGTTGCAAACATTCAATAACATATCCATTTTGACTGGTTTTTATCTTCCTCTATTACATGGTCATATTATACTTATAAAATTTATCTTGTGATGTTTTATATCCTGTCATTTTTCATGAAATATTTTAACTTTCAGGTCCGCTCTTCTTATCGAAACAACCTATGCACGTGCTGCGATAATTTAATATTAATTAATTTAAAATTGTCCTCATCTCGACGTTGTGGAACGTCCATTCCTGGATTTTAATTTTCTCCAAAATTGGCAACTACGATGATGATAGCGTCGGCTTCAATGTTTCAAATCTTCGAATTTTATTTTTTACAATGTTATTTTAGTGAGGTTTTAGACTATTTTACTATTTTGAAGATTTCTATATATCAATGGCTTTATCAATCACCCTGTCTTTCTCATCATATTTTATTTTCTTTCAAACTAAGGCTAATATAATGTTAATTTTTTAAAATAAGTTTTAAGTTTCCTTTTTATGTTAAATTATTAATATTCTTGTTTTTATAACAAACGAGAGCGTTTTTCTCAACAACAAAAAAATGCTCCTGTCTATATTTAAGTTCAATACCTCCAATATGGGGGGAGGAGTCTCTCCTTTTCTTTCTCTTTTTTTTTCTCCACTTCTTCAATATTCACCGTTTATTACTTTTATAATTTTTAAAAATATTTAATAAAATAATATGAATGATGAAGATTAGGGAACTGGAGAGAAATGGAGGGAAAGAAAAAGGAGAGACTCCCCTCCCTATAGATGCTGCAGTGTTTTTGACTAAAAAACACTTCGGCATATTTCGCCTCATGTTTTCAGAGCATTTTTAAGTAAAAAGCACTTCAATATGGGCATTCTGGCAGCCTTTTGTTATAACAGTGTTCATATTGGCCCATATTTCTCGAGCTATAGACCTAACTATCGACACCAACTTCAGCCTGAAACAATCATAAATGAGACATATATATATATATATATATATATGGAACATTCAAATCCAAAAAGGGTATTGATCTTAAGCCTCTAAACAAAACAAGGGGTTTCATTTAAACCCAACTTGTTCCTCAAGGAACCAAGTTGCAATCACCGTTGGTATGCTAAAACAAAAGGTGAACCACAATAAGCTAAACAGCCTTCTTTTTCTAGATGTTAATGCCTTCTCCTGGAAAATTCGCAAATTAAAGACAAGGGGGGGGGGGAGATATTGCTATCCTAGTAATTGGAACTGTAAACGATCACAATATAACAAAGGTAGAAATGCATATATACTAACAGAAAGTAAATGATGGACACAAAAATGTACAGATTTCACAAGTGTATGGGTCACAAAAATATTAATATATAGTAAATCAAGGTCATTCCGATAAAAAATCAATTAAGTTAATTGTTAATTAGGCATTAAATTTTCCATTTCATTTAATTTGAGCAAAACAAAGTTGGATTTGATTTTGCAAAATAAAATTGAATTTATATAAAAAATACACTAAAATTAAAGTTCCAGCAACCACAATTGTCAAGGCAAACTAGAGTGGCTAATCCCCTTTTTAATTTATAGAGCATGTAATTACTCAATTAAATGCACTTAATATTAGTTTGGTAATTTAGAGTATTAATAGAAATAATTATCTTTTGATTAATTAAACCTCTCTCTTGAATTAAAAAAATGTTATCCCAACACAATTACTGAAGAATCACAAAATCATAAAATTCACTCTAATATGATTATACGAATCCGATAGGTGTATTCATATCCTATTGGCAAATTAGAATAAATTATAATTTCACATTACTCAATTTAATGGTCTAATTTATATTTTTCTTTTTCAAAGCAAAACCTAAACTTTCAAATTCACACTCAATGATGGCCAAGCATTAAGTAGACAAACAAGCACAAGATCAAGAGAAAATCAGCCACTCAAGGCTCTAATGACAGCAAATATCAGCAATGTATATATCTAAATAGAGAGAGGAAGGGGTATAAAACCTTAACCAAAGCAATTTTGAGCTAAACCCTTGATTTTTCACTAATCACAAGCTTCTCCAACCCTTCTTTGGCTTCTTTTCTTAAATTTGGACATTCTGCAATTGCTGGAGATGAAGATGAGTTAAAAATAAGGTCCCTAAACCCTGAAAATTTGCTAAAATCAAAGTTGTGCATTTTACTAAAATTCAAGATTTGTTATAACGAAACATGTTTTGGCTGCAGCAAACATGACCCGTGCATAATTTCTTTTTTAGATTTAATTTCTAGCTTCAAAAATTTCACCTTTGGCTCATAAATTGGACATCCCTACATGTATAAAACTCAAAATTAATGTTAGAATTGATCCACTAACTTTTAATCACATCTCCATCCACAGAATCATATTTCGCTAATAAATTCAAAGAGATGACTTCAATTGCATTAAAAAATATCAACAAATTTAGTGAAATGTTGGAAGCCATCACTAAAACATTAATCATTTTAGCATTCACATCGCTCAACAAGTTCATCCTGAGTATGCCAACCATAAACACAAAAGTACCTAGTGCACACCTGCAAGGTACAAATGCCAAGATATAGGGGTTGTTTGAAATTGTTTTTATTTTATTATTCTAAAAATTGATGTTTTGTAAAACATGTTCTGAGAACAAAAAATAGTAAAAATAAGTGTTTTTCTTATTCTCCCTTGTTCTCCAAAACAAAAATCCCAAAACACCTTAAAATTGTTTCCATTTTTTCTGTTGTCTAGAACAATATTTTATTTTTTTATTTTCTAAAACACTTCTTAAAAACACATTACCAAATAAATTTTTTTGTTCATTTGTTTTGGAGAACAAAAACTATTCCTAGAATAGGTTGCCAAACAGGCCCATATACTCGATCTCGTAGCTATCACACACTCACGTGCAATATACATGCTTTTTACATGGACACACCTAGGCAACACACTCTCACCAAATACACATTTGAAGGTGGCTAAAACTTCAAATCATGAAACTTACTAGTACTCCTCTGATCCTATTTATAAGGAACTTGCAACCATGATTTTAAAAACCGGACCGGACCAACTGGTACAACTGAGAACTGATCACTGGTTTAGTTCAATTGAAGCATATTAACTGGGGGTAATTCAAACCAATCAACAACCAGCAAACCAATCAAAGAACCAAAAAAATTGAAAAAAGTGACCGGTTCACCGATTTTGCCGGTTCTTATTTTATTTTTTCTGAGTTTTAGACATCAAAATGATGTTTGATTTTTTTATATTTTTTTTACTCTGAAAGTAAAAGCCCTTAGAGTTAGATCTGTAGCCTTACCCCCATTCGAATGCTTGAAGGTTGAGAAGCTTAGAATTAGTTATTATCTTCTTTGTTCGAACGCATGTCTTACCCAAACGCCTAGCTTGCCCCAGTGGCATTTCCCCTAGGGCTAACTCACACCTCTCATCGGCATTCTCTCTAGCTCCTCCTTGTCAATGTTTGACTATTCTCTCCTTGCTCATCCACCCTCTGTTAGCATTTTTTGAATCTTCCCTATTGAATGGATCGACCAACTTGCCCCTGCCATCATCATCTCTCTCCCCCTACTATTATTGTCTCTCTCTCCCCTCCACTATCATCGCATCAACTAGCTCTAAAGTCTGAACTCCAAGAGGTACGCACTTTGTTTCTAACTTTCTGTTCATTTCATTCTTAGCCCAGCTACCCCCACTGTAGTTGTCTCTCTATCTTGAATTTATTACTTAAATAATAAATAACAAATCATGAATTATAGGTTCATTTCACGTGTTTGTGATTTAGTGATTCTGGTTACTTCACGTCTTTGATTCTGTTCAAATAATAAAGAATTATTATGCTTATATTGGCATGATTGATTTTTATCTAAATTCATATGCTTGTAGCCTTATATAGAGTCCATGCTTGTTTAAGTTTGTATGAATTCATCTATTTGTTTACATTTAAATTTTTAATTTAAGATAATGGATGCTGGTGGCTTTGGAAATGATGACACTCCCACAGATACATCCACTCCTACACCCACATCAAATACCCCCTCTACTCACAATGCTAATGCTACTAGAGAGACTGGTATTGGTAGTTCATTAGAAAAATAATCAATAGCTAGCTCTACACATAAGAAGACAAATTTTGCTTGGGAACATGTAGCCTTAAGAAAAGAGGGAGATACTAATGTTTATACATGCTTGCATTGTGCAAGTGAATATAGAGGAGATCGCATAAATAGATTAAAGCAGCATCTGGTTGGTATGAGTGGTCAAATTGTTTCTTGTAAAAAAGCTCCTGACAATGTATGCCATTTAAGGGAGGTTTCAAGAAAAAGGAAGTTGGATGATATTAAGGAAAACTATGGTGATATTGATGACTCACAAGTAGTTGTTGATTCAAATCCTCCAAATACAACTCCTCTAACTCAAGCTAAAAAGAAAGTTTCTACAAGTAGTGCAAAGAGAAAAGCTTCTCTACAACTGGCAATTATTTTGTCCCAAGAACAACTCCCGGTGCACAACCAGGTGTTTAAAGTGTTTTGTCAACTAAAGAAGCTCAACACAAAGCAAAAATAGCTATTTCTAAGTGGTTTATTATCAACTACATTCCTTTCAATATATTAAATTGTCTATTCTTCCAAAAAGCTATAGATGCAATTGTTGCTATAGGACTTAGATTTAAAGGCCCTACTGCTTATGACATAAGAGTAAATTTATTGGGGGATTTGAAAAAGGAATGTCAATTGATTTTTGATACTCATAGAAGTAGATGGGAAAGTAATGGTTGCACTTTAATGGCTGATGGTTAGATTGATGTTACACAGCATACACTAATAACTTTTTAGTTCATTCTACTAAAGGTATAATGTTTGTAAATTCCGTTGATGCTTCAGATCTGGTCAAAGATGCCAAGACATTATTTCAATTATTTAGTGAAGTGATAGAGTAGATTGGATATAAAAATATTGTCCATGTAGTCACTAATAACATAGCCAACTATGTAACATGTGGTCGGCTAATTCATGAAAAATATAGACATATTTATTGGTCATCTTGTGTTGCACATTGCATGAATCTCATCTTAAAGGACATTGCAAGTTTGCCTAATGTGTCAAACCTTGCATCCAAGGCATCAAAGGTTACCATTTTTGTGCACAATCAAACTATCTTCTTGTTATGGCTTAGAAAAAGATAGGGTTGAAGGGAGATTATATGTCCAGAAGCAACTAGATTTTCCACCACTTTCATTACTTTACAAAGTATACATAAGCACAAGAATGACTTGCAAGCTTTGGTGGTTGATAAGCATTTTGTTGATCACAAGTTATCAAAGACTATAGCAGGACAGAATTTTGTTGAGATTGTCTTGCATAGTAGATTCTGGAATGATTGTTACAACATTGTGGCACTTGTTGGTCCCTTCATTCGATTGCTAAGAATTGTTGATGGAAAAACTTCTCTTGGTTATGTCTAAAAAGGCATGATGAGGGCAAAGCATGGAATTAAAATTTTTTGTAATAACAATGCTCATTAATACAAGCCTTACATAGAAATCCTTAAAGCTTGATGGGATAAGCACTTGAAGACTAGTCTTCATACAGTAGCTTATTTTTTTAATCATGCATTCATGTATGATCTGTCTTTTCATCTGAAAAGAAAGCTCACAGATACTGTGCTTGATTTGATTGGGGTGTATGGGACTGATGATTATGTTCAATTATGGGAGCAATTGAGTTTATACAAAAAATTATGATGGTTCTTTTGCTCGGGATCACTTGGGTTAAGCAGCAAAAAAATTAGCACCTTGTAAGTTGTTAGTTTTATACTTTTATTACTTTGAATTATTAATTATAATTTGAAATGATAAGAAAAAATGCTGCCTTATTTTAATGTTTTGTTGCAAATGAATGGTGGTCATATGTTGGAGGTGATACTCCACCATTGCAACAAGTTACAATCTGTGTTCTTAGCCAAACTTCATCATCTTTGGGATGTGAGCATAATTGGAGCTTGTTTAAATGTATTCACACAAAAAGAAGAAACAAATTAGATCATGAATGCCTAAAATGATCTAGTTTTCACTAATTACAATTTGCGCTTGCAGCATAGGTAGTTAAATTTAAATAATCTAGTTTTAATTTATGTTTAGTTGAAAATTAAATAATATTTGAAATTTTTCATGTTTGCTTAATAGGTCACAATTGAAGGAGAAAAATTATGATCACATTGATTATGCATCCATTGACAAACTTGACTTTTGGATAGCTGAAGAACAACCCACTCTTGAGTTTAATGAAGTAGATTGTGATGCTTTATTGCATGGAAAGAATCCACAACCTCTTACTACTGTTATGGATAATGAAGGTTTATACTTTTTATTTTTATTTAAGATGTTAAGAACTTATTCTTATTTAGAGAAATAATAGTTAAGAACTTAAGATTGATTTCTCTTATTTATTATAGGTGATGAACATATGAATGTTACACCTCTACCTTTGTTTGATAATGTTGGACTTGGAGCTCAATCTACATCTGGTAGACTTGGAACTCAATCTACATCTGGTAGACTTGAGGCTCAATCTGCTCCTTAAGTTGCTATGTTCTCAAATTTTCCATCTAGTGTAGCTACTAATAACTAGCAGCTAAAGAACTTGACTTGGATGAGTTTTATGATGATGATTGATGTTTGGATCTTGATTTTGAATGTGTGTTGTTGTGGATTAATGGTTTTCAATTTTCACTTTGGACTTGGGAAGAATGTAATAAATAACAAATATGGGTTAAACTTATGTGTAAGGATGGTGGATTATTTTCCCTTTGATGTTGGATTGTTATATTATGGATTTTGCAAGTATATTATGGATCAAATATTAATATTTGTGATTTTTTTTCATTTTAAATGACATTTTTATACCTATATAGGGATTTAATTTATAGGTTTTAAATGTAAATTATTTAAAATATATTAGTTTATTATTCACTAGTTCGACAACAGTTCAACCCCAGTCTGACCATTGAATTGTAAACCATTGCCTCGACCAATTCAATGGCCGGTTCAATTTTTAAAACCTTGCTTCCAACGTATTTCACCATAACCAAAGAAAACCTTAAACTCATTAATCCTGTCTAAAAATTTAATAATTTCTCAACTTTACCCCTATTAAATATACATGCTTTAATAATGTATTTTCTCTCTCCAATATTCAATGAAGGTCAAATGGAGAAATTTGCAATGAAAATTTAATAAAGTGACTTATAAATAAAATAAAAAAATTTTCTCTTTCTGCCCTATAAATAGGAACAAAGAGAGTATATGAATATCTAAGCATACTACTAGCATGCAAAGAAACTCTTGTAGAGAAACAATGACAACCTTGCTGGTTATTATCTGTTGATGATCGTTCCAAACGGTTATCAAATAAGTGAGAGCCAATGCTTGAGGTTAAAACGTTGATGGGATAAGAGCCCAAGGTCGTCCAAACCCTGGAACCAATTATACTCCAATGCTAGCTCAAACTCAAGAGCTCCAAGCTAGCTTCCACTAAAATAACAAAATTCCACACAACGAAGCCAAGAATTAGCCATTACGTACCATTTAATTAATCCGAACAAATTTCTAGCTACATTGTCTTCCAACAACTCAGCCAATATATGAAAGCCATTACCCATTAAGAATCATTCCACCTCATCTTAAGCCGCCAAAAATCCTTTTCCACAAAGAGAAAGTAAACCAATATAAATCCATAAGAATGAAGCAATACAACCATGCCTCCTTGTCATCAAGCACTTCAAATACCACAAGATGATAACAATGCTTTTCAAAAAGTCAAATTGACCATCACCTCCACTTAGGGGTTAACTAACACTACTACAGAATATATCTTTAGGAGCGGGTATTTAGGAGCGCTTCTTTAAAAAGCGCTCTAAAATGTGAATGCGGAATTTACCGGAGCGCTTTTCTAAATAAGCGCTCCTGTATGTCAGGGCTTTTCAATAAGATAACGCTCCTAATTAATATAAATAAAATATTATAAAAAATTTAAAAAGACCTTCGGGAGCGCTCGTAGTTAAGTGCTCCGGAAGACTATCTTCCGGAGCGCTCTTTTAATGAGCGCTCCGAAAGAGTTGTTCTTCCGGAGCACTCGTCAAAGAGCACTCCGAAAGAGAGACTCTTTCGAAGCGCTCTTTGACGAGCACTCTGGAAGACCACCTCTTCCGGAGCGCTCATTAATGAGCGCTCCAGAAGAGGTGGTCTTTTATATCTCTGCCTCCTGTCAGTTTTCTTTTCCCTATTCATGACTTTCTTTCAAACCTCTCTCTCATTTGCTGAGGTTGTGCGTTTCCAACGAGTTCCAGATCGTCGCTGTATCAGTCTATCTTCTGTCGCTGTTTGCTGTTCCAGATTGTCGTCCGCCGCTGTTCGCTGTTCCAGATCGTCGTTCGCCACTGTTTGCTGTTCCAAATCATCGTCTGCTGCTTTTCGTTGTTCCAGATTAGTGTTCGTCACTATTCATTCATTTCTGTGTCATGTCGCGCCATCTGTCTCTATTTTTGCGCTGCCGTCGCCGTCACCGCCATCTCCTGCATCACTATTCCAGATCTGCATTGCTGTTCCAGATTTGTGCGGCTGCTGTACATCGGAGGAAGCGACACCGTGAAGACCTCCGTTGCAGCCGTGTGTCATTGCTGTACAGCCGAGGAAGCAACGCCGCAAAGACCTCCGCTACTGTCGTGAAGACTTCCGTTTTCTGCCGTGAAGACTAAACTGTGAAGGTATTTTTTTAATAATTAATTTATAATGTAATATATTGATATATTTATATATATTTGAGAATAAATTTCATATATATTTTTTTAATAATCAATATTATAGATAATATATGAATTGGAGTTATTTATATTAGAATTATGGAGTATTTGTAGTTGATAATTAGATTAAAGTTGAGGAAACTACTTGAACATTTTTATTTTATTTATGAAATATACTTTTAAGGGAGATTATTGTTATTAATTAAATTACAATTGATTGACAGAATTTAGATGCATTATGCTACTAAATTTTTATTTGGATGAACTGATTTTTTTAGTTTAAATGTATTGTGTTGTGGAATTTGATTGTTTGATCATTTGGGAGATTCTTCTTTTAAGGAAGATGTTGTTGAATTTTTTTTTATAGAAATCTAAGTCTTTTGTTTATTGAATTTTGATAATCATATTAGTGATATGGATCATAAGTAGATGTCGGCTAATCAACTATCTAGAGAATATTGGGATGGTGTGGATGAATTCATTGAATTTGCATTTTGTTGTGATCAAGACCCCCTTAGAGTCATATGTCCTTGTTTGAAATGTTGCTATGGAAAAAGAGTAAAGCCAGTAGAATTGAAAGATTATTTAATCTGTAATGGGATTGATCCAACTTATACTTGTTGGACCATGCATGGGGAGACAAGGAATGATGCAAATGATTGGAGGGATAGTGCGAGCTACTCAACATTTGATCGTGATAATGGGACATATGATGTTGACCGTCTTGATGAAATAATTCATATATATAACTTCATCGCTGAAGTATTTTAAATTAAGTTAGAATTTATTTCCACCATATTTTGATAATGATATCTTTTATTGTTTTATAGGTACCTACACAATTATAAGGTTGGGAGTGTGGATACTATATTATGAAGTTTATGAGAGAAGTAATCACACAACAAGAGTTGATCATTCCTGAAAATGTAAGTCAAAAACTTTGAAATTAAGTTGATATAATGTTAATTACTTATATATTGCTTTCATATCTTGTGTAGTATTTTGTTGGAGTAAGATGTTCGTATTTTACTATGGAGTAAATAGAAGATTTAGTTGAAGAGTTGTCAGAATATATTATTGGCTGTTTGTGATAGAAAGTTAGATTTCAATGTTAAAAAAATAACAATAGTTTCATTTGTTAGGCTTGTTAGAAATTAAACTAGGTTAGTTAGGAAATTGAAATTGTTGTATCAGTTTCAAATTCTTTTCTTGTATATAAATTTTTATGTTGATATTATTTTTAAATTAGTTTTTGATATTATGATTTGTCATTATTAAAGAGACGTAAAAGGAGAAATTTTAAAAAATCTGATTTAAAAAAAAATTAAAGTAATATACGGGAGCGCTCATTTGAAGAGCGCTCCTATAAAGTAACATACGGGAGCGCTCTTCCAGAGAGCGCTCCTATATGGTTCATACGGGAGCGCTCTTTATAAAAGCGCTCCGGTATGGTTGTATACGGGAGCGCTCTTGTAGAGAGCGCTCCCGTATGTGGCTCCCTTACAGGAGCGCTTTTCGAAAAGCGCTCCCGTATAGCATATATACAGGAGCGCTTTTTTTAAGCGCTCCTATACATTTCGGAGCGCTCGATACGAGAGCGCTTCAAAAGCGCTCCCTAAAGTAAAAAAAAAAAGCGTTCCTGTAAACTTATTTTGTAGTAGTGTAAAACTCCAACATTTCCGCAAATTACGAAAAAGAAACACCCAAACATGAAGTCCTATGGCTTGAGAAAGCATCTCAAACACTCAAAATAAAAGTACTACCTTCATTAATTATATATTGACACATTTAAAAAGTAGTACTGTTCACCTGAGTCAGGAATCCAATGGTCGGTTTCTTGAAAGGATGGTCAAAACTTAGAAATGTGATTTTCATGGAAAAGGTGATGAACTCTTCGTTTGAGCTTGTAATATGATTTTAGTGACCTAGCAATCCGAATTTTCAGTTTATTAAAAGATGTGTTATAATTTGGAGCCTCTTCTGCAACTTTTAGAGACTTAGAAATCCGAATTTCAAATTCAAAAGCTATTTTGGGAATATTATTATTCAAAGCATGTATCTTATTTTTTAAGTAGGGTCTGTCAATTTAAGAAAAAAATATTCAGCCAATATGAATGGTACTATATATGACATACAAATTACAGTAGTTTATTGTAATCTTATTCTAAAATCACTATAAAGTAATATTTTTTTCATTTTTGAACCATGGTTTTCACAACTCCTGAGAACAACAGTTTCAAAATCCCACTTTGAGACAACTAATTAATTAACTAGCTGGTAGATATATTATGCTTCTATTTCAATGTACTTTTTAAAATGTGAGATATATGTTATCATAATTATTGATTTCTAATTAATTTCCATTCTTTCCTTCCTGAATCCACATTTTAATAATTGAAAAACATAAACATCAAGTGAATGCCGAATAATGTATCGTGAAACCAATTGCCAAATAAAAAAAAAAAAGACTAAGCATGTTTATAAAGGACAAAATGGAAGGAGACACATTAATGTCAATGCCGTATTAAATGAACTCGCATGCAATATAGATATTTTATTCCAACATAAAGAAACATTTTGGGTTACAATGTGAAAGGATTCCACTATTAAATAATACACACATTAATTGTTGATATTTTATTGAAACCCTTGGAATCATAAAAATCTTAAATGCGAAACCACGTTTATTTTTTGATTTATTTAACATTTACGAGACTCAAAATGCATCCTTTTCATGATCCATCAACTCCCACGAACCATCTGATTGTTGAACCATTGCCTTATTCTTCTCAACCCACCATGACGCAGGAACAAGATTCTCATCTTTCAAAGCATCTTGTCCCTTGTTTGCAAGTGCAATATCACGATTCACCACCAATTTAAACTCTCCACCAAGTCCTTGTGTTCCTGCAACGCCATGCAAGTAACACTCCAAGTTATGCCAAGTAGTGGTAGTGCATGGACTCTTCAAGTACGGAGATTTCTGATTGTTCATCTTCAGTTCATCACCCACTTCTAAATAGGGCAAAACGGGATACTTTGGAACAATATCAAGAATATTCTCGACCCGTAAGGCTCTCAGATCTTTCAACTCATTGAAAACTTTCTTGAAGATGAATTCTCCAACTCGAGGGCTCGCATAAAGAAAGGCTGTGACAGGACATGCTTTGTCTGGTGCGTCAGTTGGCTTGTTGTAGCCATTTCGAGCTATGTCCACTGCGTTTAGGGTTGCCAGTGAAGCTCCTAAACTGTGTCCCACTACAGTTATGCTGATTTCTTCATCCTTGTATAAATCTACTAGCCTTCTTATCTCACTTAAAACCTGTCCATAAAGCATTAATTACTATATATCATCAAGAAATGATGTTTTTATTGGGTCATGTAAGCTCAAAGATATCAGGTTCTACACAAGAAAGAGACTATTTCGTTCCTTTAAAAGTCATTTTCCATCAGTATATGGTCTTTTTTTTTTAATTTATATTCTATATTTGTTCCACACAACGGGTGATCATCAGGACGTTCGACATTTGCTCCTTCGGATGGTGTGAATAATATATACATATATTGAAAGTACATAAGAATCTTATCAACAGTTTTGAGAAAAAATAACATGTGGGACAATCAAATTAATTTTTTTTTTAAAGCTGTAGAGATGCAATTATAACTTTTCAAACAGGAAAATTTATAACTAAAGAGATGGTCCAATCTAAATCCTATGAATTTGAAGGACTTTGAATTTGAGTCAATTTTTACTGAATTATGATAAAACCAAACATTAGGTCACTGGATTTGAATAGAAAATTGTCGATTGACTCAAGACTATAACAGTAAATTTCATGATTCAAAAGAAAACAAATACCACAGACGAGGTATCGGCCCTACTGAAAGGGGCTGGATTCCTCTTAAGCTTGAAACCTCATATGTTTGAGTTCATAATGATGCAAAGGACACTTCTGGGAGAGTCACCTTTTATTTTGGGCCTTACTCGACTCAATCGGATTAGTCAAAATCTGATGCAACTCTTGATGCTAAATAATTGGCTATCAAAACAACAAAAAAAGAAAAGAAAACAAAGAAATAAAACAAATACCTGGTCTCTTGCACTGGTTGCATTGAATCGAGATTGAAGATTATTTGAAGTGTACATCGAGTACCAACCCTGATGCACTTTTAGGATCACTCAAACCCTTGCCACCAAACAATATAGGAGCACGAACCGACAGGAATTGAAAATCATTAATCCACTCTAACGTTTTTATTGTTCCTCTCCATGCAATCACAATATCTCTCCTTCCTAACACGGCTTTGCCTTCATCTGTCGCCACAGCAACATACCCTATCCAGTTTGATTCCTTGCACCAGCAATCCTCTGGCAATGGTCTTATCACAAAAGCTTCAGGAACTTTGATTTCTGATGTTGAATACAGATACTTTGTCACACTGTAGTTAAAGGGATTGCCATTCTCCAAACCCACCCTCGCGAACAAATTCTGCTTAGCATACTTGCTTGCTCCTGCAAACTTGGAAGCTTTTTTCTAAGATGAAAGTATCATACGTGGCTTGTGTCATTTGTCCATAATGAATCAAGTACTTTCGAAAATCGATGTCAAGAGGGTTCAGAAGACCCTCCCAATGGTTTTTCCCACTTAGGAGTCTCCATCTTCCAGCAATATTGCTCATCTTTATGTTTCTGTGTAAATAATTATCGACCTCTTGAATCTCTTGCTTTATAAATAGGTATTCATTTCTTCATCTGCAGAATTAGTTTTCTGTAGTCTGACTTTTGCCTCTTTGAATTCACAACAATCTATAGTATAAAACTAGTGTTTGTTGTTTAGTTCTTTCCGTTTCGCGATAAACTAATATATATATATATACACATATATATAAACTATTGTTTAGTCCTCTGGAAATGGTTTCCACACATGATACATATCGTTTTTGAGATGTTCCAAATTATCAGTCCGAAATCTTGACAGCAAATTGAACATTTAACAACACATTAATTCTAATCAAGAAAAAATATTTAAACAATTCTCATTAGAAATTGTATAAGTTGACTGCAGGTATAATATTATTGGAAAACCACAACAATAGGTCATTGTACTTTGATTGTGTTTTTTTTTTTCAGTTCTCATGGTTTTATTTCGTTGTTTTCGATCCCTTTGGTTTGACTTGCCTACGTTTAGTCCCTAATGATTAGAAAATGCATATAAGGAATTGCCTTCATCTGCCACATCCTGTTTGATAAGCCAGATATTAAAAAAAAAAAAGTTGTTTCCTATTTACCTTTAATTTTTAATCATACTTGGTCAATTCATTTCCATGTTATCAGCTTAATTTTACCATATGAGAAAATAAGTTGGCAGAACTACAGCAAAATTACCCATGCCAGTGCCAGCTCATGTCCTTTATATGCATTTTTAAAGCTATAGGACTCAAAACAATGAAATAAAATTATAGGAATTAAAAACAAACTGCAATCAAAGCATAACGATCTACTATTGTGTTTTCCCTATAATAGTATTAAAGCAATGCTCATAATTAACAATTGAAGTTAATTGTAGTACATGTATATTGGTGTTAAAGGACCAATAATTTGGAGAAACAATGGGGAGAATGAAAATTCAAGACCTTAGAAGAATGTAAATACTAAATCGAGATCTCGTCACAACTTAAATTTTCCAAATTCAGTACTTAGTTTCTCATATTTCAGCAATGAAAATTTTTAGAAAGCCTATCATAATATTAACATTCTTAGATGGTACTTATAGTTGTTATTCTTTCATATAATAGTTTATTAGCATATTCTATTTGTTCAGATGAAACATATTTTCCCGAAGGCTCTATACTATATTAATTATTTTAAAAAAATATTGCAAAGTCTGATCATCATCACATCATGCATATAGCTTCATCAAAAAAAAAAAGTATATCATATATATAGTAGGTAAGTTGGTGTTTGGAAACAAATTTGCCAAAAACCCAAACTATGATTTTGGCAAAAACTATGTTCTTTGTTTTGACAAACATGTATTCATTTTTTTTTATACAAAACAAACAAGTATTTCTAAACATGTTCATATTTTGACTAAAGCAACTCGGGAATTTCTGTGTCAAAGGGTGTTTTATTGGTCAAAGAGAAATTTATATATCCGCGGTATTCGGACATGGAAAGGGAAAATAATACAAGATTGACATTATCAGAAGGAATTTTGGATCCGATGAGTAGCCTAATAAATTCACTCACTCAATGAATATCCCAATTATAGTTACTATATTTCTTCAATACTTGAAAATTATCAATATATATATATATATTCATCCAAGAATTTAAAACAACTATTACAATCAAAACATTACTCACATACAGTGTCCCCTGTAAAAAATTGAGATTTAATATTTTCTAAATATAATATTATAAAACCTCTAATATGGAGATGCTCATTGAGTGAGTGGATTTGTGTCACTCATTTGATCCAAATCCTATCAAAGGAAGTATTGCTTTCCCAATAAATAATCCGATTGTAGTTTTTTAAAAGAGTAAAATAAATAATATCTAAAACAATAAACGTGTTAGCGTTGAGGCTTTAGAAAATTTCAAGAAATGAATCTTTTCGGGGAATCTTTAATAATTTAACGTGGTGCATGTGAACGGAAATATTTAACTCATTACAACAACAACAATAAAACATTATTTAAAAAAAAATCTTGTACTATATATGCATGGCACGTCTTTCTATATCATATCATCACTAAAAACTCTAATCATACTATATACACCTAACAGGTCAACGATCCAATCGATCACTTTAAAAGCTGGAAGCTAAAATGACAGTCAAGAAAAGAATCCTTAGAAGATATCCGCACCAAACTCATCATTGATTATATACAATTTGAATGCAATAGCATACTTATTCAGAAATGTTCCATCTAACTTTTTTTTGTCCATTTGGCTGAGGACATCAGATAAAATAGGATCTAATTATTTATGCCACATAAGACTGACAAGAGGACCATTCACCAAACATATGCTAATCATTTTTTTTATGAATATATGATTTGAAGTTAATTTTCTATGACATTGAGCAAATCTATCCCCTATGTGTGTCTGTGTAGCAGTTCTAGTTGATTTTCCAAGGAAAAGACCCTAGTTTCATATGGGCAATATAGGGAGTAGGATGGAAGAGACTTTGATGAATTAATTAATCAAATCAAGCTTCTGATTTTTGAGCACCAAGCATAATATCTTTTTGAGTTTCCTTTTCATTTCCATTCCCATAGATAGAATTTCTCTGACCCAAAAGGACCTAGGTTGTCAAAATCTTTTCAAATATCATTTGAGTTTTTTACACACTTACCAAAAGGCAAAAAGAATTATTTTATTATGTTTACTGTGAATTTATAACTTTCTTTTAACTCATCATAAATTAGGACTAAGTAAAAAAGAAAAAAAGTATATATTTTTATGATAATAACAATTTTATTGATATGCAGATTATTATTTAAAGTTATTTATACTTTGGACAAGAGAAAGTATCATTTTACACAGTTTATTATGATTGTCAAAATTATTATTATAGAACTACATGAGGCAATAAATTTTGCTGTGGACAATCATTTACATTATTACATATACACACCACATGTATGTACTCCCCCTTCTTAATTTATAAGACACTTTTTAAAAAAATTATGTATACCAATAAAATTTATTAAATACACCTTACAACCCTATTTTTTAAAAACACAAATATAAATTTTTAAAAATACTCTTCATTTAATATAACTTTATTTGTGAAACATTGAAAAAAGGGAGAAAATATATAATAAAAAGGGAAGAACAATATTGAAAGACATGATTAATGAAACATTATTTTGACAAAGTGTCTTATATTTTGAAATACCAAATCACTTCCGATTAAAATGTCATATAAATTGGGATATAAAGAATAAATATATATATCAATAAAAAAAAGTTTATCAAAGGGAGTGATTTTATGGTAACAAGATTCAGTCATTTATTCATTTTGAATTATTTTAATTTGCTTATATTTTACATGGTAATATGATATACTTACTCCATCTGATCCAAAATATAAATATTTTCTTCTAGCTAATCTTAGTCCAAAATATGAGCAACTTAGTATTTGTAAAAGAAATTATTTTACCCCTTATATTTATTAATCAAGATTATTGTGTCTGTAAATTTATGAATTTATGGTCTTCTTCTCATTCGTCATCATAAATTATAACTAAGGATATAAAAAAAAGAAAAACAATAAATATTTTCATGAGAATGAGAATTTTATTGGCATGCTTATTAGTATTAAAGATGCTTATATTTTGGACTGGTGAGAATATATAATTTCTCGTGTATTGTCATGTTTTACATCCTATCATTTTTCATGAAATAATTTTTTTTAGGCTGGTTCTTTTTATCTAAACATCCCATGCACATATTGTGATATATCAGTCAATTAATATTAATTGAAAATTATCCGACTCACATAGTCGTGTGAGGTTTATTCATGTATATACTATTGTAATTTGCAATTTTGTTGCGGCAAAGGCGCAAGCAATGTTTCCAATATTTTAGTAAAGTAATACTTTCTCTATTAAAAAAATATAAGACATTTTTAATCAAATTACATTCCAATAAAATAATTAGTTGTCTTTAAATTAACATCTTTTTTTCATATTTACCCATATTTAATAGGGTGGTTCATTTTAAAATAAATATAAAGTAAATTATTTATTGAGACACTTTTAGTAAAAGCATATTAATTTCACCTCAAAATATTAAAATAACTTAAATTTTTTAATAGAGTTTATCATCATAAATGTTTACTAAATACCCAGCTAGGTTAGTGTGAATAGTAGAGACTCTTATCTCTTGAGCAGATACTAGGGGAAAAAAATATAAGAGATTTTTTGAAATTATTAGACATTCCAAAATATAAGATATTTTGAAGAAAATAAAATTTCATTAATGATAACTATTTTACTATTATCCGTTATTATTCACTCCTCAAATAAATTTTATTCACACTCTCTCTTATTAATGAAGGATGTTTTTGAAAATTTATAAAAAAATTAAGATTATAAATTGTGTTTAATAAATTTCATTGATAAGTGTAATTTTATCAAAATATCTTTTAAATTGGGACTAATAGATCAGTTAAGACTTAAAAAGTTCAACTTCTAATAACTTACTCCTAACTCTAGTTTTTGGAACAAACTAATTGAAAAGAAATTCTTAAATAGATTGGGTGCACTGTGTTATTTATATTCTGTCCAATATAAAATTCATGACATTAAATATAAATTAATTTTGATATTAACAATAGTAAAGAGAAATTAAATATGAATTCTGTTATAAGAATTTCTCATAATTGAAAAAAAAATGGGAGAATGATATTAAAGTCCCACACAAGGAAATTAATTACTACAAGATCCATTGACAACTGAAATAAACTGCATTGACAACACAACCAATGCAATTTAATTCAGTTGTCAATAGATCTTGCAGTAATTAATTCCCTTGTGTGGGATCTAACTGTAATTCTCCAAAAAAAAAAAACATCTATCATTTACCTTTTTATAAGTTACAGATACTAATCTCTGTTGTTGACAGAGAATGTTCTTGATCCCACTAAAAATATGTTTGATAGATTGCCGTCGACAATGTTGATAATTGCGTTTCAATATTGTTACTGGATACTATATATATATATATATATATATATATTCCTTCTAGTTCCTATTGTAGCATACCTTTTAGAAGGATTTTTTTATTCTTAATATAAGGTACTTGATGGGTAAGTGTTAATTACTTTTTAATATTATTACTATTTAAACTTATTAATTAATTATGAAAGAGAATGCAGTGCAAATTTGAAAACTTTCCATTTAAATAAGAATAAAATTAAAATATTATTCTATTTCATTTTAGGCAAAATTAATTACTTAATTACTTCTCTTTAGTTCTAATGAAGTAACTGAAAGTGTCTTATAATAAAAATAGGAGAGAATATATCTAGATAAAGCTTGTAAATGGTATAAATACTAATTTTACGGCCGACATATAACTTTGGAAATACGAAAATTAAATTAACCGTGTATTCTAGAGTTGCTTATATATATATATATATATATATAAAGAATAGTGCTTGCAAAATACTGCAGATATATTTAATTGTAAATCTAGGTAGTTATACAGGTCAAACAAAAAATCTGGGAAAGTAAATGGATTTTTCTTTTCTTTTTTTTAATAAAACTTTTCGTTTCGTTTTTTTTAGTAACAAATTTCATGTGATTGCTTCAAATATTTCATAATTCTTTTATGGGTTAAAAGGTCAAATTTTCCTTGAAATTTTCTGCTAGGTTCACCTATTATACTTAATTTATATTAGTGCAATGTTATTCCCAAAAATTTCAAAAAAAAATGCAATGTCACCTTATAAAAATGTTTGACTAACATTGATTGTTATTCTTAAGATTAAAAGGCAAGTTTGCCCCAGAAGTTTGTTTGAATAAGTTATTGGTATTCTAAACTTTTAATTGTTGTAACGTTTTTGGACTGTTAAACTTTCGAATCAAGAAAAATGTCCAACAACATATTATAATACAAAATCATACAAACATTTTGAGATGAATTATATTGAATATTTTTAAGTGAAAATTCGGGTATGTTAACCACATGCATGTCTGAACAAGTCTATGTATTTATTCATGTTAAGCATGTATAAGCCGAGACTTGCTCATGAACACATCTCTGGACTTGCTTATGGGCAAAATAAGGGCATCTTCGGACTTTGCTCAAGCAAAAGTCTATGGAATGTCCATGTAGAGAGTTTTGTGCCCAAACAACCTTAGGTAAGGTCATTAGTCAAAATCTGGAAATATCAACCATTTTTTAACATTAATAACAGGTTGTTGGATTTTTATTTTGATTTAAACATTAATAATCCAAAACATTGCATTAATCAAAAGTTTGGGATACCAATTACTCATTTATAAAAATTTCCAGAGAAAAATTTCTCTTTAACACTAGTCAACATTTCAACTACCAATTATAACATTGGTTATAGGTCGACATTATATCGTACTATTTTTTAAACTTTTGAGATATTATTTTGCAAATCAAAAGTTAAAAGTACAAAGTGTACCTAATGGAAAACTCCCATGATAAATTTGCCCATTAACCCTTTTTTGTTAATAACAGTTTGGGCCCTCTCTGTTTAACATGGTTTGACAAGGAGTTATCCTTACCCAACGTTGGCTCAAGCTATCTTTCCATGAGCAATGCCAACTATTATATTTGAATAAATTTAACTTGAATTATGTTTTGTGATATTATTGACTCTAAGTTAATCCCAATAATCAATGAAGCCAAGTGACCCCATTACAAGTAACGACGAACTCAAGCGACCACAGTGAGGTTTCAAGATTAACGAAGAAGTAGGCAAGCTGAAACGGGTCGGAGCTCCAAGTAACAAACGTTGAACTCTGGTACCATGTTAAACAGAAAGGGCCCAAAGAAGAAAACAAAATGTAATTCAATCATATGAAGGCTTAATTAGCACCTTAACCCAATACATCAGCCATGGCCGAATATATGCATATAGGCCCGTACTGTAACAACCTAATCTGATTTATTACCCTAATAATTAAATCTTAACTTCCTTACATATGTTCTACACATAAATCCCCACTTAATTATCACAAGTGACACCATTCCAATCGCAATAAAAAACGCTTTGACCCCAATACCACAATTTGATGGATTTGTCAAAATGAGGATGAAGATCATTGTTCTTCAAATGGATCAACAATGACTGTTGATCTTCAATACAAAAGCTGCAGACTAATAACATGGGGCTGCAAAGGCACATGCAAATTTTATGATTTAGTGAATTATATGCATATGCACATACAAGTGCATGTTAATGTTGGATGAAGTTTCACTTATATATTTCCTTTCAAAACATAATAAATATCCCCACTTGATATCATATATTGAGATTGTAAATCAATCATGGATCATGAAAATTGAAAATTTTACTACTGGTTAAAAAATGTCACTACAAACCAAAAGTTTATTGATCTAAACAAATATATTGTTAGCATGATTTGTTTGGTCATTTTGGATCATATATATGATGTAAAAAATTATTGAGAATATATATTAATGTCCATTGAAGAACCTGAAGATTCTTTGTAAATAGCAGACATATTATAAAATTAGAGAATTAATATGTGTTGCTTGTTTTTTTAAAAAAATTGAATTTGAGAATATCATTAGTTATGATTTGGAATAAATCTCTACATATATGAAAATATATCAATTTCATAAATATGGACCTATTCAGATAGCATGTGAACCATACAAGTAATTGATAGATGCATCTGTAAAATGATTACATGTGTGATTGTTTCTAATTTGAAACCTGAAGTTTGCAAGATTATTTGAATATAGAGTGCACTATTTCTAGAGTATGAAATCAATACATTTCATATTGAAAATAATAGTGAAATTATATCTCAAGTTTTCAATGATTATACTATGTTTATAAATAAAAATAACTGGTTGAAAAACCTATTTTACATAGTAATATCTACAAAACCATTTATTAAAATCTCCATACGAATCTAGATCAAGTTTTCTCAACTTGAGGAGGAGAAAAAAGACTAGCTAAAAAAGAAAATATATGCAATATATTATCATCATCTTATTTAGATACTCTTAGATAATAATATAAATTAAAAGTTCATCAAATACATTCATAAAATATATGCAAAATAATTTCCAAATGCAATTACTAACCAAAATGAGAATTGTTAAATCTCATATGCCAATTAAGATACTTCTACGATTATAAAAGAAAATGAGACATGCCTAAAGCATGAGAGGTCAATCAGTTTTAAATATAAATATTTTAAAGAAAGAGGAGCATTATTTAATTAAAATGATCATACTTAGGAGGCAAATATTTTATAAAATGGTTAAGATATAACTGATTATGAAAATCCCAAAAAAAAGTTCAAGCACCCGAACACGATAAGGAAATCTTAAAAGTTATGTCACAATTGAAGAAATGGAAGAACCAAAAATATAAAATTATTGACATCAATTTTCATGATAATATCACATGATCAAATGAGGATCTTATATATAGATATGTTATGAAAAGTGGATGGAAAGATTATATACTAGAATTCTAAGAGGCTATGGAGTCAAGGACATCCACGCATCATAATATTCATAACATAAAGTGACGTTACTCATGGTGAGAAAAGAAGATAGACCCATCATTGCAAGATTCACAAGTTAGAAATTAGCTCTATTTTCACGTGTTTATCTCAGTTTTCGAAAAAAAAAATTTAGATTGCTGCACGTTATAAAGATAGTATTCATTTATATATATATATATATATATATAAAAAGTGAATTGGGTCTTGAGAGTTTACTAAGAGTAGGTCATGCCTCCAAAGTTAAAAAAGTGCTTATAAAAATACTTACAAATTACCTATCAATAAAAATCTTCACATTAACAATAGGATTCAGTCCCACAACGTTGTGAGTTTTGGTTGAATCCTTACTAACAGTACCAGACTTTATTAATATAAAAAACAGAGAATATTATGCTTTTACTCGAAAATTCTCTTCCAGTTGGAAGAAGGTCATGATCATGGCTGGCCCTATCTAACAGGCTCTTGGACTTTTTATTTCTGCTCGATATTGAGTTCGAGGAGGTTCATGGGTTACAATTAGAGCCACGGAGGAATTGAGAACGCCAACCAGGCTCATAAAGAAAGAGAATTATTCAACAAAAAAACAAAATATAAAATCCATTATGTACCAATATATATATATATATAATCGGTTAAAATTTAAGTGTTTTTAAGTAACGTTTATATTTCTACACAAATTTAAAATAAATGTATAAAAATATAAAGAGTAAAATACTTTGACATCCCCTCAATTTTACCTTAATTACAGTTGCCTTCATTTTATTTTTGAAACTTATATGAACCTCCCCTAATATGAATAGCTACAGAAAACAAACATTCCCCCAATTTTGAATATTTTATTTCCATCTACCAAACTGTTAGTTGACCATTAAGTCATATATGTTTGACCAAAATATCCCTCTTTAAATATATATTGTCAAAAAATCATTTAAATTACCCAAAAAAGTTAATGCATATTTTTTTATCTTTTCATTTATATTTTAATTTTTTTATTATGTAATATATTTATTTAGTCATTTTCAAAAAAATTAAATACATAAATTGGTTAAAATAACATTCAAACACGCATTTCAAAAAATTTAAGACATATTTTCATGAAAAAATTTATCAAATAATAATTTAATATAATAAGTTACTCATATAATTATGTTTATCTTTTTTAATTTTATTAATTTTAATAAAAAATTTAAATTATTTATTTATATATTGACAATTTTAATTATTTAAAGTTTTTTAAATTGGGAGAGATGATAGAAAATTAGATCATAGGGACAAATTAGTAATTTAAAATGTTTAACATAGTTACAAATAAAAAATTAAGTATTTTAGAATCTTTAACGAAATATTCCTAATGATATTAAGTATTGAATCAGTGTAGATTTTAAAAATAGAAGGTCTTTGTAATTTTAGAAAAAAAGAAGGAAGGTCACTGTACTTTATTGATTATTTACAATTTGAATACCAGAGTATACTTATTCAGAAATGTTTTCAGCTTACTGTTTTTTGTCCATTCGGCTAGGGACATCCGATAAAATAGGATCGGATCCAATTATTTATTAAAAAAAAAACGAATGATGAGTACTACGTTGGGCGTTGCCACCTAATGGATCTGTTGATCATATCATATCATACATATGTGTGTGTGTGTGTGTGTATATGTATAGTAGGTGTCTGGAAACACGTTTGCCAAAAACCAAAACCATGTGCTATCAAAAAAGAAAACCATGATTTTGGCAGGAACAACGTTTGGTTTTGGTTTTGATAAACCTGTTTCCAAGCATGTTCATATTTTGACACAAATATAAATTGGGAACTTGGAGGGATAGATGCTCTTCAAAGTGTTACACATCAAGAAATTTGGGTGACGAAAGTGTTTAACTTGGTAATTCCTATGTTAAAAGGGTGTTTTATTGGCCAAAGAGAGATTTGTATATCGATGGTATACGGATATGAAAAGGGCAAATAACATAGGATTGACGTTATCAAAAGTGGCATTGTTTTCCTAATATAAAGAATTATAGTTTTTAAAAAAAAGTAAATAAAAATCCAAAAAATAAAAATGTTAGAAGTAGAGCCTATAGAAAATTTCAAGAAATGATTTTTCGGGGAATCTTTAATTTAACGTCATGCATGCGAACAGAAGCATTTAACCCATTGCAACAACAACAACAACAACAAAAATACATTATTTTGAAAATATATATTTTGCACAATATCGCATCGCACATCTTTGTATATCATAACACTATTAAAGCTCTAATACTATATGCATCTAAAATAGTAATGATCCAATCGATCGCTTTAAAAGCTAGAAGCTACAACGAGAGTCAAAAAAAGAACCATTAGAAGTTATCCACACCAAACTCATCATTGATTATGTACAATTTGAATACCAGAATATACTTATTCAGAAATGTTTTCATCTGACTTTTTTTTCATCCATTTGGCTGGCGACATCCGATAAAATAGGATCGGATCTAATTATTTATTAAAAAAATGAGTACCACGTTGGGCGTTGCCACCTAAGACAGTCAAGGACCATTCACCAAACTTATGCTCATCATATTTTCCTTTTTTTTATGAATACATGATTCGAAGTTAATTTTCTATGACATTGAGCAAATGTATTCCCCCATGTGCGTCTGTGTATATGTAGTAGTTGATTTTCCAAGGAAAAGTCCTAGCTTCATTTGGGGAATATAGGGAGTAGGATGGAAGAGGCTTTGATGAATTTATTCGAATCATGCTTCTGATTTTTGAGCACAAAGCATAATATCTTTTTTACTTTCATTTTCATTTACATTCCCGTAGTTAGAATTTCTCTAACCCAATGGGACCTAGGTTGTCAAAAATCTTTTTAAATATCATTTGAGTTCTTAAACACTTGCAACAAGCAAAAAGCATCAGTCTAGATCCTTTAAGTATCATTTTAAGATTTGATTCATGAAAATATGTATGAAATTATGCATCGTTTGAAAGTGGACAACACCTTAAGTGGTGGCTAGATTTCTCATCAGCCGCGGGCATACCTTGAATAACTAAAAAAAGAGAGCAAAAAGTATCATCTTATTGTGTTTAATATGAATTTATAACCTTCTTCTAACTCATCATAAATTAGGACCAAGAATAAAAATAAAAAAATAATATATATTTTTATGAGAATAAAAATTTGATTGCTATGTGGATTATTGTTGACAGCTTTTTATATTTTGGAAAGAGGAAGCATCATTTTACACAATCTATTATGATTGTCAAAATTATTATTAAAGAACTAAACGAGACAATAAATTTTGCTGTGAACAAAAATTTACGTTATTACATGCACATACCAAATGTATATACTCCCCTTTCCTAATTAATTTATAAGATACTTTTTGGTAAAATTATGCATATCAATAAAATTAATTAAAAACACTTTATAATCTCATTTCTTGAAAATGTAAATATAAATTCTTAAAAATGCCCTTCATTTAATATAATTTTATTTGTGAAATATTGAAAAGAGAGAGAAAATATGCAATAAGAAGGGAAGGGTAATATTGAAAAAAGTATAGTTAATGAAAGATTATTTTGTTAGAGTACTTTATATTTTGAAATGCTAGATCAACTCTAACAGTGTCTTATAAATTGAGATAAAAAGAGTAAAATTATCAATAAAAAAAATTTATGAAAGGAGTGGTTTTATGGTAGGAAAATTCAGTAATATATTCCTTTTGAATGATTTTTATTTGCTTATAATTTACATGGTAATACTGCTCCAAAATATAAGCATTTTCTCCTAGCTAATCTTAATCCAAAATATAAGTAAAAAAGTATTAGTAAAAAAATTCATTTTACTTCTTGTATTTATTAATCAAGGTTCTTGTGCATGTCTGTAAATTTATAGTCTTCTACTCTCACTCTTCATCATAAATTATCATTAAGGATTAAAAAGGAAAATAATAAATATTTTTATGAAAATAAGGATTTCATTGGGAGAAATTCTTGTATGGACATGGTGCTTAAATATTTCTCTTTTTATTGGCATGTCGATTGTTATTAAAAAATACTTGTATTTTGGACCGGAGGGAATCTAAATTGCTCTTGTATTGCGATGTTAGATATCCTATCATTTTTCATGAAATAATAATTTTTTTTTTAGGCTGGTTCTTTTTATCGAGACATCCTATGGACATGTTGTGATATATAAATCAATTTATATTCATCGACATTTATCCTACTCATATCGTCGTGTAAGATTCATCCATGGATATACTATTTTAATTTGCAATTTTGTTGCCG
Organism: Prosopis cineraria; assembly: GCF_029017545.1. NCBI lineage: Eukaryota > Viridiplantae > Streptophyta > Magnoliopsida > Fabales > Fabaceae > Prosopis > Prosopis cineraria. The sequence continues at coordinate 18,703,765 of NW_026555342.1, read as the reverse complement.
CAAAGACGCAAACAATGTTTCCAGTTTTTTAGCAAAGTGATATACTTAAATAACCTTGTCTTTATCATCGTAAATGTTTACTATCAAATGTCTTTACCAGACACACACACACACTCTAACATATAATCTTGCCTTTATCATCATAAATTTTAATAAATACTCCTTTTGTTCCAAATTATACCCCCTGTTTTTATTTATAGGAAAAACTATCACTTTTAACTTATTTTTGTATATAAATAAAATCATATTTTTCAATAAACATTTATTGCAAACTTTATAAATTACCCCTCATAATTGTCACATCCCAAAAATAGGGGTGATCAGCACAAGATGTGAACCACATCATATATCCCGTAAGCCACAAATTCACGGTTTATTTTATTTAGTTAAAATGTAGTCAGTTTTATACTGACATTTTAAGCAACTCCATGTTTCTCAAGATGACAACTATTTAATTTTCCAAACAATGTTAAAGATAATATCATAATCAATTATGTTGCAAGTACCCTTGAGTCTATTATATTATTTGACAAATCTCAATTCATTCTTATACACCTTGTAACTCTAATATTTATAATATATATGAATTAATTTAATATGAATATTATTAAATAATATTTTGTGCTGCAAGACCAAAAAAACAAAAAAAGTAGATTGATTATAATTGTTAAAATTATAAAGCAAATGAAAACAAAACGAAGCCAAATGATTATCAGAATCATCTTCTTTTCTGTTGTGTAGTGTGCTTTGCCTTTGTGGAAATTTATCTCATAGCTAGTATGTTCTATTTCAAATAAAATATTTGTATCTTATAATTTCACTTTTTTAAGTAAATAATCGAAACTGAATTGTTGCGACACTTTTCAACTTAAAGAAGACTTCAATTTCAAAATTTAAGGCAATTAATTTATGACTAAACATATAAGATTCTTCAAACAAAAATTAAATGGAAAAATGAGAAAAAAAATCCTCATAAAACATGCAAATGACAATTAAGTCTTTCAAAATATTATAATTCTTTTCAAGTCCAAATGAACCTTTCTAGTATAAGCTTGGACAAGGAATGAGAGATTTGAAGGGGAAAAAATTATTATTCACTCAAGTTAAAATGAACACAAAGGTTTTGTGCCTTCTTCTACCATTTTATCTCACACTTCCTCTATCTTTCTCACGTCACCCTTACTTCCTGGCACACTTCACTTCTTTTCTTTTCTCTGACGCAGTCATTTCACTCTTTATTTCTTTCTCTCCCTCACTAATCACACACTTCAATCACGCTCAACACAGGATTTAAGTGTTGATCATGTTGATGAGCACTGATAACTCATTGCTTTTGAACTGTTGAAATCTAATTTAGATAATTTAAATGTATAGATTTTTATCTTTATTTATTTTAAAAAAATATTTTAATAGATACAAAATTTAAAATAAAGACAATCTCTTAATCATTAGTTTTTCAAAAAAATAATTTTTATTTAAAAATGTTCATTAAAAAACTTTAAATTTAGATCATAAAAATTAAATATGAAAGATCCAAAAACAAGCTATCAGTGCTCGTCAAATTGATAAGTACTCAAACTAGTTACTAGAGAGAGAGTCGGTGGACTATTTAATAGACGATGCCCTATATTGAATGCTTAATATAATAACATTATACTATGTTTGGACACACATGGATTTGAATTTGGACTTGAATTTAAGCCAAATCTATTATTTGGATAATTAAAAATGTATCCAAATCCAAATCCAAGTTCTCTCTTAATCTCTTTGCAATTTGAAATCCTTTCTAAACTTATATTAATTCAAATCCTAACTCAAGCTCTTTTGTAATTTGACCCAAATGTATAAAGGCTTGATCGACTTGCTAAACCACCAAAGTTGACAAAAACAAACTGCCACTTTTGATCGAAATGGGAAGACCAACTTCCATCGGGACCATACCGACAGTGACAATAAGGATGGGATAACTGACTTCCATCAAGACCAAACCAACGGGGATGACAAGGAGCGAACTAATGGAGACAACTAAGATCAGACAATCGACTTCTATTGGGACTAAACCGATGGGAATGACAAGCACCGAATGGCCGACTTTCATCAAGAATAGAGCAACAGTGATGATGGGGACCGAACAGTTGACTCCCACCAGCACAAGACCGACGATGACGACGACCAGGATTAGACGGCTGACTTTTATTGGACCAAACCGACATTGAGTAGGACCGAAAAACTAACTTCCACAAGCACTGGACCAGACTGACGGCGATGGTGACGGAAACCAGATTGAAGGGATGGTAATAAAAGGCAATCATCCTTGTCATCGCCATAGGTTCAATGCTGGTGAAAGTTAGCCATCCGATTCTTGTCATTGTCATCGATCCGATCTTGATAGAAGTTGTCCGTTCAATCCCAATCGTCATACTTGGTTCAGTCCTTGTGGAAGTTGGCCGTCTTATACCTATCGTCATCATCGGTCTGGTCCTGATGGAAGTCAGCCGTCCAGTCCCCGTTGTAGCCATCGGTCCTGTCGTAGTAGAAATTGGCCATTCAATCCCTATTGTCATCATCGATTTGGTCTCGGTGGAAGTTGGTAGTCTGGTCCTCGTCATCTCCATTGTTCCAATCCCTATCCTCACCGTTCCAATCCCCGTCGTCGCTATCAATCTGGTCTTAGTGGAAGTCGGCCATCCCATCCTTGTTATTGCGACGATCCGATCCCAGTGAAAGTCCAAGGTCTCGTCCTGGTAGTCATTGGTGCCACATTCCCAATTTTAGATCCCATTGGAAGTTGGCCATTTGAATCATCAAGTTTGACTAATATTCCAATTTTTTAAAAAAAAAAATCAAATATAAAATATAAAATATAAAATTTTATTTTAGATCCAAACAAAAGATTTTAATATTGTCCAAATAAAGAATTTAGAATTTATGAATTTCAAATGTGAAATTTCAAATATGAGATTTTAAATTTAAATTCCTAACTTGAATCCACCCATCCAAACACAACTTTAATGTTGATTTCCAATTATGATTCTTTTCTTCTATTATGATCCTCGTAACATTTTTCCATGTCCATCGATTCTCTTTGGCAATTATGTAGATTTATTACTGTAATGTTATTCGGACTCAAGACATATAATTAACCTTAATTTTGACATCATCGAATTCACGTGAAGTTCAAGAGCTAACACGCTTTGACTTAATTAGTAGAAAATTCAAAGTAAAAGCGCTTAGGCAGTTTACCATTTTATTACGCAAAATTAGGCAACTTGTAGTTGGAATTCTTCAAACACCAAAGTTTACAACAGCAAAAACTACACGATTCGTACGTGCGTATATTCCAAACAAAATTGAATTTAACTTTACAATATTTTTCACTTTTTTTAACAATAATAAGTTTCAAAAATTTCACTTTTTTTGGGACTTTATCAGAACAATTAACAAGTGTAGACACACATTTCATGAGGGTAAGTAATTAACAAGCACAGTTTAAAGCCATGAAATAATCAAGCGTTGTTAAAAGCCACGAAACAAGCACAGGCACAAAGCCCATGAAACAAAAGTGAGTACAATGCTCACAAATATCCACCCCTCTGTTCCACGTGCGTTAGCCTGCACATGAAATTAGCACCTCCTACAAGTACTCTGGTAGTTAGGTGTACCATAGCGCATCAAGGTTATCAGGATTTATTGTTAACAACTAGCATTTTAAACTCAGTCTCCCTTAATAAAAACCAAGCATGCATAAAACAAGACAACAATATCAAAATTTTTATTTTCAACCATATCGTTGAACTATTAATTTCCCATTGTCCAAATGCATTTTCATGCCAAACATGGAATTAAATAATTAAGCTATAACAACATCAAATATTGGTAAATTCATCAGGACAAGACAATCGCTAAAACAATTATTATAAAAATTAAATTGAAAAAATATATATTAATGCAATTTACAAGGGAATAATAGTAAAATTCAAATGAGAAATTTTTTTAAAAAATACATTACTAGAATTATATTTGAAATACTATCCACCCACCTGAGAGTTTCCAATAGTTTTAAAGCTTGACCCCTCAAATTCTCACTTACTTCAATGATGCCCTAAGTAACCTAACACATAATTTAACAATTCTTCTGTCACTATAAACAAACAAAAATTAGCATTCAAGCTCTTCAATAACTCTTTAAATTTCTCATTAACCCCTCCCTCCAATAACTTCCATCAAGGAATTCAACAATGCTTGGCAATATTCAATTTAAACAACAATCACAACCCTTATTCCAACTTAACAAAATCATAATTACCAAAATAGTTTAACAATTTTCCTTTAGGTGATACACAATTCCAATAGTTCTCAACATTACAAGTTATATATGTAAAGACATATATATAATTCCTCAAGTTGCATTTATAATGCTCTATGCTCTAATATGAAAATTAAATAGTCATGTCTCCTTCAAATTTCATGTTCAAATACCTTAAAACATAATATAAACCAAATCATAAGCAACGTCATAATTTGCAAATAATAATTTAGATAGCACTGTCTTCATTTGAGTTTTAAGTATACTTGAGTCAATTAAACTATTTGACAAATCTTAATTCATTCTTATACCTCCTTGTAGCCCATCCTTAATAATAAATCATAACAAACCATGTCAATTTATTCTTATGCTTCCTTTAAACTTAATAAAGTACTATACAAAAATCTTATGTAATCCTTGCTCCTAATTGGTATTTTAAAATTTTAATCATTAGCTGAAGCCACTACTCACATACGTACATTCCTTCAAGCTATATCATGACCACTTAACATTATTCTTTTAAGCATTTTCACAAACATCTCGAAGGCATTCATCAAAGTTCAGTTCATAATAAGTACCCAAAAATTTAATCAGCTTCCATCATTAATTCTAGCATCATCAAAAACACAAAGCATCTAAAATTAAATCTCAGTCAACACTTAAATCACATTTGGCAGCAAATAAAATTAGCAATTTCAACTAAAAATTCTAACATGTATATACTCACTCAATAAGCTTTCTTCCTCACTACTTTAGATACCTCACTACTTTAGATAATAAAGAAACTCAATTTTCCTCTTCTCCTACTAACAACCAGCGGGAACAAGTAAAACAAAATTCCAGCTCCTATCTTCAACGGCCACAACACGCCAGACCATCAGAAAAACAGAAGAAGAAGAAGAAAAAGCAATTACTCACTTCCTAAGCACCAGCCCGTTGGAGGAAGATGGAAGGAACAAGATTCAGTACGCCCAACTCTCTGGTCACCCACGCACACCACACCAGCACCGAGGAAAGAAAGAGACAGAGGAGCGTGAAGTAGGTGTGGGAATCACAGCAGACAAGGTTCAGCGAGGAGGAAGAGAAGCAGTAATTTCACATCAGAAAAAGGAACGATTTAGCCTACTATGCACACACACACTAACGCCCAACTGTTGAGGAGAAGAAAAGAAAAGAGACAAACACACACTCACCTCTGTCAGCACGCAAGAACGAAGAAATAGAGGAGAAATTCAGCTACAGCACTTAAGGAAACTGACGAACAGCAAAAGGGAAGGGAGTGAACGAGTTTCCGGCGTGGAGAAGACACACACGCTAACGATAAAGCTGGAACCAGTGCAACGGGAAGGAGAAGAAAAACAGAGGAAAACCACGAGCCATCTCTCCCTCTATGCTACGCAAATGACCGACTTAGAGGAACGGAGAACATGAAATAATAAGTTTATTGGGAAAAGTACAAAACAATAACCAAACTTGTTGGGGAAAAGTTCAAAATAACACCCCATCAGATTTTTATAGAAAAACAATGGGCACATTAGTACTTTTTCCATGTAAAAAAAAAAAATAAACTCACCCTTGGTTTAAGTAAGATTTGAACTCTAGATCTCTATGTAAGCAACAAGTGCAAATTTCACTAGGTTAATACTGTTCATGTGCTATAACTAAATTAATTAAATAAAATCTCAAATGTGGAAGGAAAATCATTTAATTTAAATGTTTGGGTCATTACAAAAGACGTAGAAATTAAGATAGTAAAGAAAAGAGAATTAGAACTTCTAGCTCGTGCAGGGCATGTGGTGCATGGAGCCCACACACCAATGAGAACTTCAAATGTCTATTGTATGTGTTGCATTTGAATCCCACACATAGAAGGGGATAGTGGCACATGAGTGCACATTAGGTGATGGTTGGGGATGAAACTTGATGGCTGAAGCAAAATCGAGGAGCTAAAGGTGACGGTGGTGGTAGGGCCCGCTAATGTGACGAAGTGGGAGCAACACAAGTTAGGGATGAAACTTGATGCCTTGTTTGGCTTTGGGATTTCAATAGATCTCAAATGACACAGGGAAGGAAAGTAGGAACCAGGTCATAGTACCAATTGATGTGTAATAGGAGGAGAGGGGAAGAGAGAAAAGAGGAGGAGGGAGAAAACTGTATAATTCCTTTCAAAATTTAAAACTGAATACAAATGAAAAACTTGAAGCTTATTTTATTTGAGATAAATCTAGATCAAACAATAATCTAAAAGATAACAATAAGATAGATAGCTAGCTAGCTAATCTAGATATTTTATTTTATTTAAGATAATACTTAAAGATAAAATAAATTCAAGATGCCAAATAAATAATAGATAGAAAATCAGAGACAAAATAACGTGTTGATGAAGAATCAAATAGTGGAGGCTGGCTCCTTCATTGATATAAATAATGTAGAGTATCCAATACAATTGTGACACGTATATAGGGATTATACAGAGAATATTGGTACGGTACAAAGGACAAATTTGATCTATCCATATCGTAACTAATTACAAGATTAACATATAATTCTATTCTCTAACTATAATAGTAAACCCTAGGCCCTAAATTAAATCTTAATGAACCCTAAATCAAAACAAATATAATTTCCATCATTAATGCAAATAAATTAACTAATTTATTCATTAAAAACCATCATCTTAAGCTTCAGGATTTGGCATGATCCAAGAACCATCAGGTTGTTGAACCAAGCCTTTGTTTTCATCCACCCTCCAAGCCTCAGGAATCTAATACTCTTCCTTCAAAGCACCCATGCCTTTGTTCACAAGTGCTATGTCCCTTTTAACCTCTAAGTTAAATCCTCCCTTGCTCCCTTGTGTTCCTGCAACTCCATGCAAGTAAACCTCCAAATTATGCCAACTCTTCATATCCCCAGGTTGCTTTAAGAAGTTTGACTTATGAGCATCAATTTCCAACTTCTCTCCTACTTCATCATAACCCCATAAACAAAAAGGATGCCTTGGAACTTCATCTTTTTTATTACAGATTTGTAGGATTCGAAGATCCTTTTGACTAGAGGAAAACTTCTTAAAGTCTGAGTCTCCAACTCGAGGGCTAGCAAATACAATGGCTGTGACTGGAGAAGCTTTTTGAGATTCATCTTCTCGGATGTTATATCCATTCCTGACAATGTCCACTGCATTCAGTGTTGCAAGTGCTGCTCCTAAGCTGTGTCCTGTTACCGTTATACTGATTTCTTCATCCTTGTGTTTGTCAACCAGTCTTCTAATCTCGGTCAATACCTGCACAATGAGAGATGAATAACATCAAATATCTCCTTTCATCTATAAAATATAGTGATGGCTTACATTGCTGTAGTGGAAAAATGATAAAAACACGTATATTGTACCTGACTTCTTGCACTGGTTTTGTTGAACTTTGTTTGTGAGTTTGTTGCGGTGTAAACGGAGTAAAAGCCGCGATGTACTTTGCATTCAGCATCACCAAAAATGTATGGGGCGTCATGCAAGACGAAGTGAAGATCTTTATACCATTCCATGAACCGAACAGTTCCTCTCCAAGCAATCACAATGTCCCTCCTCCCTAACACAGCTTTGCCTTCATCGGTGGCCACCGCAACGTGTCCTATCCAGTTTGATTCTTCAACATCCTCAATTATGGGAACATTGATCTCTGAGGTTGCATATAGGAACTGTGTCACCTCATACTTGAAAGGATTTCCTTGTTCTAAACCCACCTTGGAAAAGAAATGTTTTTACCCATAACGGCTTCTTCCTGCGTACTTAGATGCTTTATCACAGTTAAAAGCATCATAAGTAGCTTCAGCCATTTCTCCGTAGTGTATAATATACCTACGGAGATTGATATCAAGTGGGTCTAACAAATCCTCCCAATGATGTTCGCCACTGAATTCTCTCCAGTTTGTTGCAATGCTTCCAGGACTAGCCATCTGTTTCTTCTCTTTGAAATGAAATGCTTTACGAATTGCAATGAGTTTGATTTGTGATGGGGAAGTCCATCCTTCTGTATGCTTATATACTTGAAAACCCTAACCCCATCCTTCTGCATGTTAAAAATTTTTCATCACATTTAAACGTTATTTGAAAAGTATTCGCCTTCGTTGTTTTTTCGTAGTTATTTCGTACGAATAGAACTTCCAGTTGACTATTAGGCAATTACCTAGGCTTTTGGCATGCATGTATCGTTTCTCAAGTTGATTAGGTTTCGTGATCAATTATTGTTGTGGAACAAATTTCAATGTAAGAATATTTATACAAAATAAAAAGGTGGCATTGGGGCTCATGACATTCAGTACGGTTCGTATCAGACTCTAATGTCAAAGCATGCACTAGCATGCATCTTCTAGTAGAATAAATGGCATCTCTTTCGACTTCTTGTCAAGAGAGTCACAGTTTCGCATGTTCTATATCCATGAAAATGATGAGATGATCGGCCGTCTGCGTTTTTGATAATTATGATATTTTTCTAAGAAATGGAATGTAATTGATGTGTCAATATTAGATTGTTAGATTTTACATCCTTGTCAAAATTTGGTTGTCATGTTGGTGCTGAGGTTTGTGTCCTCCCACATGTCACGTGTTCGAATGGACATTAAGAGGTTTTGACACTCCATGACTTGTTGGAACGGACATTCTATGACGATCCGTTCAAGCCCACTAGCTAGTTGCACTGTTAGACTTGTCCTGTGGCAGTGTCGCCACCTAGGTTCACTTTGTCGTTTCTAATACCCACTATCTTGTTTTTACATTGAATATTTAACTAAAAGACACTTGCAAGTAATACCAAAAAAAAAGAACAGACACGCTCATCTTTGGACCTTGTTTATTTTTACTAAGGAAATTACTTGTTCTGGTTTTGAACAAGAAGTTGTCATATTAGGCAATTGTAATTGCAAATCTTAAAACCAAATAATTTAATATTATTTTCAAATGGTTCGACGGGTCTAGTTGGACCTCTGCTTTATCTGGATTGAAAAATTTAACAAGATAGAGAGAAAATTGATTAAGACCTACAAGGACAAGAGACTAATTGGCTATTGCCAATGGGAAAGCAATCTGAATTTAATTTTCTCTTCATAATTATTGCTTTAAAAGAGAGAGATTGTGACACAAGAAAATTTGGCTTATATGTAAGGAATCTATAATGTCATAATTATTATATGAGTTAAATGCCAAAAATGCCAGGACTTTTTCGCGAAGGCCACTACCACAGCAAAAGCCTTACTTGATTTTTTTTTTTTTTTTTTTTTTTTGCCTTACTTGACAGTGGTGGCGCCATATATCACAAGCTACCTTAGGATGGCTTACCTGACAGTTATGTGGCAATAATAGTCAAGTATTAGCTTCTAAATCTAGCTGTTGGTCAATTTTGGAGGGCAATACTTGACGGTGAAAATTTACCATACACTTGACTGTTATTTCAAAACAACAGTCAAGAATTTATAGTATTTTTTGTATAGATGGGGGCTGCTTGAACCCCACAAATTTACAAAAAATAATAGCTATAACAGTGAGAAATTACTATATTTTATTAAAATTACTATTTAAATACATTAAAATTCCCGTATCCTAAACCCTAAAAAATCTAGAATATTAGCTAAATTTTTTATTTAAATATAATTTTTATCTAAAAATCATTCATATATTTCATAGAAAAGGTTATAGAAAAAATATTTTAATTTATATTTTAATTTTTTTAGTTATATAAAAAATATTGTTTAGTAACATTTTCTAAAATTTCAATACATAAAATGGCAAAAATAATATTTTATAGACAAGGTTAAAAAATTTAATGACGTAATAGGATTTCATATAATAAATTACTTAATATAATTTATATTTTAAATTTTATTACTTTAACATAAAATTTAAAATTATTTATTTAAATATCAAATTCATTATTTAAATTTTTAAAGTTCGGAGAGAGATAGTATACAATTAAATTATAAGGGTCAAATAATAAATTTAAAATTTTCAAAATAATTACAAAAATTTAACTATATTTTAGAATCTTTAACATAATATTCTTAATGGTGTTAACAATTGGACTATAATGTAGGTTTTGAAAATATAAAGGAGGTCTCTATAATTTAAGCAAAATAGAAAGGAGGTCACTATATTTTATTCTTAAAGTAATCTAACATGTAAAGTATATTCTTAACCCTCAAATTGGTTTTGTTCTCTTGTTTTAAAAAATTTTAGAATATGTTTTTCCTACTTAAATAATTATACTTTTTTTATTAATCTACATGGCTATTGGCTGCCGAATATCCTTTTGGCCCAGTTCTGGACATTTTATTTTTTAAGTTCCAGACCACTCGCATTTGCCATTTGTTCTCTTCATTGCCTTCTATTTTATTGAGTTTATTCTAGAATTCTTTTTTTTTTTTGCTTAACATCCCATAGAGATCAAGAGTGATATTCAACTAATAACTCGACAGTTGTAAGAATAGAGTTTTCCATTTTTGTGAGTTTGTTTTTCTAATTGTAATTTTTCTGTTTTTGAGTTGCTTAATATAAGATTTCATGATATTATGTGAGCAAATTTTAACAATATAACCTCTTTAAATAATAAGGACCAAAATGATAATCGAAGTAAATTTGAGAAACTAAATTGATAAAATCAAAATTGAGGGATTAAATGATAACTGAGACAAATTTGAGGAACTAAAAGTCATATTATTCTAAAATAAAATAAGAAAAGGAAGATGATTATAAAATAATATTGATTTATTAATTATTAATTTATGTATATAAATGTGGATTTGGGAGGATATGCAGTTAAACCCGCTTAGAGTATTTATTGGAAATGAGAAGAAAAAATTAATTTAAATCCTCTAAAGTGACTTTATTCATAGTGATAAAAAATGAGACCCATGATTGTAACATAAGATTCACAAGTTAGAAATCAGCTCTATTATTACGGGTATATCTTAGTTTTGGAAAAAAAATTAGATTGCAGCCCATATAAAAAGAATCTTCTTTTTTATATAAAGAAAAGTTTAAGTAAGTCAAATCTCAATTAGAATCATAACATGTTTCCAAACTTAAAAAAGTATTTATAAAGATACTTATATATTACCTATTAAGAAAATCCTCACATCTGAAATGAGATTTGACCCCAAAGAGAGTGTGTGAGAGATAGAGAGAGAAAGAGAGGAGGGTTCATGGGCTACAATTAGAGCCATAGGAGAATTCAGAGCACCAACCAGACTCGAAAAGAAACATAGTTATTCAACTAAAAAAATAACGTCTATATTTCTACACAAATTTAAGATAAATGTATAGAAATATAAAGCTAAATACTATACATCATCTCAAAATGTGTTTTCAAAATTAATTTTTTTATATCTTAAAAAAATATATAAGATAGACGCATGATAATAATTTACCAATGAATCTGCTCTAGCTATTACAAGTTATTTTTAACTTCTTCACACGAATTAAAAATAGTTGAAATTATGCTATGTTCTTAAGTTCTTAAAAAATACCACTACTTTACCATATTGCTCTAAATTGAATCATTCAATTCTATCAATATTTTTTAGGAAAAAGGTCGACAAAACGGCTTCCAATACAAGGGATTTTTTTTTTTTTTGCCAGAAATTACAAGGACCCTGAACATTAATTATTAATTAGGACTAATATTTAGATGATGAAATTAAATTATTATGGAATGTGACATACTATAAGGATCACATCTAACAATAAACAAATGCACTTTACATGGTATGTACTGTCAATATTCAGTAAGGTTCATGTCAGAACATCTTCTGGATTGTTATTTATGTGATTTTCTAAGAAAAGCAATGTAATTGATGTGTCAGTATCAGACTGTTAGGTTTTAAATTCTAAAACGGTCCGTTCAAGGCTTCTAGCTAGTTGCACTGTTAGACTTGTCCTGTAGCAGTGTTGCCGCCTAGGTTCACTTTGTCGCTTCCAATACCCACTTGCTATTTTTTTATAAATATTCAATCTTTATAAACAACTAAACAACAACGTTTTCAAACGGATATTGAATCAGGAAGATCAGCGATTTACAATTAGTATAGTTTAATTGAGTTAGACTAATGATCAAACGATGATATAATAATTAAATTAAAAAATTATACATATATATAATAATATAAACATAAAAAAAATGAAATTGCTACTTAACTTAAAAATAAAATTAAATATTTTTAAGTTTATTATGACTAACAAGCCACATGATACAACATATATTAAATGATTAAAAAAATTGGTCATTTCTAAAAAAATTTAATAAAAGGCAAAAAAGATTTTTTTTTAACAGCTCGGTTTTTGAAAACCGAATTCAATTCCTGACTTCATCTTAGTTTTCGATCTGACCGTCAATCCAAAACGACCACCTAACTTGACTCAACCCCAAAAACAATTTATACATGCTGATCGAGCCAAAATTCAACTGGTCGACGTCGGGACCAGTCCGACAAGGACCAAAGATGAGCGTGTTTGTTAGTGTCACCACCTAGGTTCACTTTGTCACTTCCAACCACTAGGTTCACTTGTGACTAAATATTAAACCCTTTCAAAGACCAAATCCGATTTCAGAGACCAAATCTGGTCCGGTTTTTTAATCGCTGCTAACAAGAACCAAAGATGAACATGTTCGTTAGACTTGTCCTATAGCAGTGTTGGCCACCGAGGTTCACTTTGTCGCTTCCAATATCCACTAGGTTCATTTCGTGACTAAATTACTAAATCCTTTTTAAAGGTTAAATTGTAAGAGACAAAGTTAAAAATTAATTTATAATTAAATCAAAAATTTCAGAAACTGAATTACAACAATTGAATCAAAATTACAAGAATTAAATAATTAGTTTTTCTTAAAAAAAGTTTTTATTAAAAAACCGCTCATCTTTAGTCCTTGTTTATTTTTACTAAGGAAATTACGTGTGCCTGGTTTTGATCAACAAGTTGTCATATATTAGGCAAATTGTAATTGCAACTCTTAAAACCTAATAATTTAATATTATTTTCAAATGGTTCGATGGTCTAAATTGGACCTCTATTTTATCTGGAATGAAAAAATTGACACGTTAGAGAGAGAAGTCGATGCCAAATAAAGACGAAGATCTACAAGGACAAGAGACTAATTGGCTATTGCCAATGGGAAACCAATATGAATTTAACTTTCTCTTCATGATTATCGCTTAAAAGAGAGAGATTGGTGACACCAGAAAATTTGGCTTATATCTAAGGAATCTAATGTCATAATTATATGAGTTCAAGGGCAAAAATGCTCTGAAAAATTTTCACAAGGGCACCTAGTGCCTTTAACTTTTTTAATGGAGCAATACTAATGTTACCCTCATCTTTTAAAATTAGTGCGATATTGCCATGATATGTACGTTGATTGGTATTTGACTAGCATATAAACTTTTATGTCATCTCTAATAACAAAACACCCAATCAAGCAAATTAATTCAAATAAATTACCACCACAATCATAATTATAATTTTCTCAATAGAAACCTACCTTTAATTCATCAAATTGATTATTTGGCTAAATCTAAACTATATAAACTCTTGTTCAAGCATCATTAGCTTCATTGAATCTAAATAGTCAATAAAAATATCCAAAAATTCAAAACCATCAAACACTAGTTTTTACCTCAATCAAGAAATCAGAAACTAAAAGAAGAATATAGTTCAAAAAATATTATAGTCTTATAATGCTTACAATCACCCATAAAATATCCGATAATAAAGCTCAGCTTAAAGAATTGCACACTACCTGACCTATGAATCACTTCCCCCTATTTTCGCCGAGACACTACCATAAGAAAAAGGGACTTGACTTCTCTTTATTTTCTCTCCACTTTCCATCTCAATCATTCGATTTATTTTTGAATGGTGAAGATTTAATATTTTATAAAATTATTATTAAAATGTGAAATTTATGAAAAATAAATAAATAAATTTAAATATGAAAAAAATTCATCTAAACTACAATTCAGGATTTGGGATCATAATTAAGAAAAAATAATTTTATGGAGAATATTAAATTTCAACCATTCAAATGAATCAAGGGTTGAGATGAAAAGGGAAGAGGAAATGGAGAGGGGAATGGAGAGAAGCCAAGTCTAAGAAGAGAACTGAAGCTTTTTGTTTTAAGTCTACATGTGTGTTTAATTTTAGAGTAAAATATTCCAATCTCCCCTCTCTTTTACCTTAATTACATATATCTCTTTTTTATTTTGAAACATATAAAACTTCCCCTAATAATAGTTACAAAACACAAACATCCTCTCTATTTTTAAGATTTAATTTCCACATATCAAACTATTAATTGATTGTTAAGTTACATATGTTTATATAAAAAGCATTCAAATTAAAAAATGATTAAATATTTTTACTTTTTTATTTATATTAAATTTTTTAGTATATAAACATATTTATTTAGTAACACTTTCTAAAATTTCAATACATAGATTGACAAAAATAATAGCTTAAAGACACAATTAGAAAAATTTAATGAAATATTGGATATAATAAAATAAATTACTCAATATTATTTATATTTTTAAATTTTATTATGTTAACAAAAATTTTAAATAAAAAATTAATTATTTAAATTTTTTAAATTGGGGGAGAAGAGTATACAATTAAATTATAAGTTTAAAAACAATAATTTAAAAATTTTCAAACATAATTACAAAAAAAATTTAATACTTTTGAATCTTTAATGGAATATTCCTAATGGTGTTAACAATTGGATGAAAATGTAGATTTTAAAAATTAAAGGGACATCTCTACAATTTAAGCAAACAGAAGGGATATCCCTGTATTTTAATCTTAATTGTTTTTATACAAATTAAAGGCAAGATTATATACTTAGCATTACATACTTAATACACTTTTATCTAATCAAATCAAAACATGTAGATTTTAATATATTTATAATATTAATAACAAGAATGGATTATATATATACAATACACAAAAAATCTATTAAAGATATATATTATATATATATATATTGATTTAATTAAGAACAAATACCTTAAGTATATTAGGTTAAACATATAAGTTTTTTTCCTAATTTTAATACAACGTTGAGTAGGCTTGGGGTAGAAGTGGGCCGTGGGTCCAATTTCCCTAAGTCTATCGTCATTCCTTTTTTTTATATATATTAAAGAATCCCCCTCCTTTCCTTTTATTTTTCTAAACACCTCATTTTAATTATGTTTTATAATATCTCTATATATTTAATATAGAATTTGTCTCTAAAAAATTCTCAAGTTCTCTCTCATAATTCATTCTAATTTGTTTATTTATTTTAAAACATACCTCGAATCTTTAAATTTAAACTATTTTAATTAATTGTCTTTACTGAAATAATTGTATGATAACTTTCAAGTACCATGAATTAATTCATTAAATTCAACTTAATGCTAATATACATTTACTACCTTCAATTTTGCACTTCTGTCTTCATAAAATAATAATATTTAATGCTTTTAAAAAATATAATTGGTATTAATTATCTTGATCAAGATTTTTCCCAATTTCATATTCTATTTTCTTTAAATCACAATCCTTTGTTCCTTTGTTCCTTAAAAAACATAAATTAATTTACCTTAAACCGCAATTTATTTTTGTAACATCCTAATTTACTTGTAAATTTAAGTAACATTAAAATATGGTTTATTAAGTAAATTGAAATTTAGGGTAAATTAATTCTTGCTGTCCAAGGTACAAAGGCACATATGCTTCCTGATTTAATGAAATAGAATATGAAATTGAGAAAAAATCCTGATCAAGATAATTGTAACTATTCTTAAAGCATCACATATTATTTTATGAAAAATATGTAAAAAAATTAAAGGTAGTAAATATTTATTAATATTGTTAAGTTTGATGTGATTATTGTATGATAATTAAAATTTACCAAATAATTACAAGAGGAAATAAAATTAGCCAAGAAGAGTTAATTTTAACAAGATAGTACCAAGTCATTATATTCAGAAAAAATTAATAAAATTAAGTGAGATGAAATAAATTATGTGAATAATTTCTTACTTAAAAGATTATATTTATTTAGATATTATAATAATTTATATTTGAGTAAAATATAGAAGTGTGCTCATTTGAAGTTTATGAGAACTTTGAAAGTTATAGAAGATTATTTGAGGATTTATAAGTTCAAGGTACAGGATTTTTAGTGCAAATGAAAATTTTATGGAGAAAACTAAGAATAGACAAAAAAAAAAGGAGTGGAATGAGAGTAGTAGAATTTTCAAAATTATATATATATATATATATATATATAGATATATAATATGTTAACTTATATATTTTTTATTTACAATATATAAAAAGCAAAAAAAAAGAAGAAGAAGTGAATGTGGGCCACGGCCCACTAGAAATTGGCAATTAAATGGCCAAACACTACTCACACAAGCACGCAATGATGCCTCCACTCTCGTCTCTCATTCATTTTGAGTAAGCAACGCAGACGCAGCGGAAACTATCGAGAGTGAGCTGTTATGAAGGTTGTGCTTCCAGAATATGATATTTTAGAAGTGATTTAAAACTTTACAAGACTAGGTAAATTTCTCTAATATTTTTCTAAACATGTTTTCTTTCTTATTTTCTGAATCTTTGACGGTGGAAGAATTGGGATTTCTATAATTTTGAAATTATGATAGTTCTAACTGGTAATTTTAGTTTAAATATATTAATGAGGTTGTATTAAGTGTATAATCAGTTTAGATTTGTTCATTTGTTTGATTTAGAGGATCTGAGGTTAGGGTTTGTAATAAAGTAAGAGTTTGAGATGATTAATGATATTCTAACAATTTAATTCTGAGTGTAATGCTTGGTTTGTGTTTATATAGGTTGGAATTAAGGTTTTATTGCTTTAGAAGTTTTTATTTTTGAATTTAATTGTGATTTTGAGCAAGTTGGAGGAATCTAAAATTGAGAAAATTGGGGATTAAGTAAGAAGATAATGGTTTGGTTAATGCTCATTTGAATATAAATAAGTTAAGGGAACCATTAATAGATATCAAAGTTTCCTGATAAAAATTAGATTTGGGATTTTATATTAAATGGACAGGAATGAAAATTATGTTTATGATAGAGAATTAAAGATTTACATGATAGACTAGCTCTCTTGAGCTCTTGGAGGAGCAAGCGGAAGCTTTGTATTGCCAAATTTACACAGGTGCTCATTCTAAATGACTCAAGGGGTGAAAGTAATCAACAATTTAAATTCCCTCATATTCATGTTTTAAATATTTTTGGTATTATAAAAATCATGAAATCATGTTATATGTGAAAAATGCAATTTTGATGTTTTAGAAAACATGTAAAGTAAGTAAAAGTTAATTTATTGAAAGGATGAATCGAGTAAGCCATGCTTACATGCACATTATGAGAATGTTTTGAGAACTTTGAGAATCCAAATTATGAAATATGCATTTTGTGGATGAAATTGAGCATGTTGATTAAAAATTGTGATTATTTGGCATGTGAATTGCATTATGATGCACGATTGAAACTGTGAAATATATTGGCATAATTGAGAAATGAAATAGGTGGGAGTTTATCCTAATTGAAAGATTATTATATTGTAAGTCCAAGTGGCATGGATAATACTTGGATAACTCTAAGTGTGAGATAGTTGTCGCACCTACTCCAATTAGAGTTTAGTGTGATTTTGGCTTAGTCAATAAGACTCATTCTAGGAGTGGATATGTGTTAACAACAATATTTATGACACCTTGTAGAAATTCAATTAATAGAGGAGTCCATGGTCCAAGTTTGGGAGGTGGTAACCTTTGGCCTAGTCCCTAGTAGTTATGCTTCAAACATTAGACAACTTGAGCTACTCCGATCACATAGATTAGTCCTGTTATGAATTGTAGTTCATGGATTAAGTCAAAAAAAAATAAGGAGATAAAAAGGTAATTAATGATCATGCATACTTAAATATGATATTATGATTATAATTGTATTTACCTATTTTGCATACCCTTAATGCTAAGTTAAGATTATCTAGTTATCAAGATGTTTAGCTCATCCCATAAGTTTAACATTTTACAAGTGAAAGATTGATTAGTGGCAAATGAAAGGAAGAAAAGACAAACTATTTGTATATTTGTAATGTCTCATGGTGTTATGTGTAGAGGACTTTTATCTTATGCATTTATATATATTGTCACTAGAAAACATATTATGATTTATGATTGTGTTTAGATTTATGATTGAGAATTGATGATTGTCTAGCCATTTAGTGGAGCCAAGCTCATGAGAGCTTGTGTTGTGGCTAGCAAATTTATTGGGTAATCCACTCTTGATGGATCAGGCCCATATAAGCCCATAAGACTTTATCAAAATAAGGAGGAGTTAGGGTCAATAAGTGAAATATTCTCCGGGCCTTTATATGCAAATATTCCTATTCCAATTTGAAGTCTTGGTGGAATGATTTTGCAACTCCTCAAGCACGTCGAAACATGGAATGAGTGTACGGAGGTTGAAGGCTACATGGGAAACATTGATTCATTTTCTCTAGACACAAGAAACAAAATTTCCTCTCTCTCTGCGTTTGACTCTCTTCTCTTTCTCTGAATGTATTTGCTATAAGCCTGAATTGATTTTATACCCATGACTCTGTTATCGCATTTGGTATTCATCCGACACCCCACTACATAAAATCTGAAATACTTGCCACATGTCCTATGAAATTTTTAACAGTCAACGTGCTTTAAATTTTATGATAGGTCAACATTGCACTAATTTGAAAAAAGAGAGATAACATTGCTCTAGTAAAAAGTCTAGGATATCAAGCGGTTAAAAAACAATTTCAGGATATTTTTATTCTTTAACTTTTAATGTGAATGGATCCAAATTAATCCCAATTGTAATAACCCAAGAATGTAAGTAAAAAAAATTAATTAATATATAAGTTTGTGTTTTAAATAATTATATTAGCCTTTTGACTAGAAGGAATGCTAGTGTGGTGGAAGAACGCGCAAATGAATAGCATCAGGTCATGCGTTCGAATCTAATAGAGTCAACGGAATTTATGAAATTACCGAACTGCCCTTTTCACATCTGATAAAAAACAAAATTTTCCATCCTCTTCTTCGAACTTTCCAGAGCTATCAAGAGTGGAGATTTCAATTTCAGTCATTTTTCTTTCCTTCCTCTGCACTTCCGCCTTTCGTCTCTCTGAACGCAGCATCGTCGGCATGCTTGCCATTGATGTTGTCTCGTCCGCCCTTGATCCACCAAAACGTGACCTCTTCCTCCTCCTCTGTTCCAGATCAGTCCCTTTCTCCTTCACTGCTGGCGTGGCTGTGCAGGTGAATAGGAGAACTTGCTTCTTTTGTTTTGCTCACTTTGTCAATCACCGGTTTGCTCATCTCTTCTCTATGCTCGATAGCAGTCTTCCTCTCCTTCGCTATGTAGATGTAAGATTCTCTTCCTCCTCCTTGTTTATGCCGTTGCTGCATGAGAGCTGAGTCGCTGGCGTGTTTGTTTCTGCTTCGTCCTCACTGGTCAGTATTCTTGGCTTCTGTTTTTCTTCGTGTTTCAGTTCGTGAGACAGCTTTTTGTTGCTGTCAGTGTGATTACATAGTCCCTCATTCTCCACTGTTCATACACGAGATTGCCTCCTTCTTGTTCTGTTCGTGCGACATGAATTATCTAAGGTAGAAGCCTTGACTTTTCTCTCGTTCTTTGAAGAATCTGTGCTATGGGAGTTGATTAGTGGTTATGGGAGATTCATAAATTGTTTGTTGTCATTTTCCGCTGCACCCGCTGTCTTCTTTCTCTCTGTGTAAGCTAATGTTAATGGGGGCAGCCCATTTATTTATAATTGTTTCTATGCGTGAAGGACTGAATGACTGGTTGAAGTTATAGAATTTTGATTGTGTGTTTTGCTGCTGCCCGTACTGTTTTAGGGAATAGGAAATTCAATTTTGATCTGAAAATTATCTTAAAGCTTAAAAATGATATATATATATATATATAGGTGAACTTTTAAGTTAAATTTATTTTGTTTAAATTGGTTGGTAACGAACAATTGGTTAAAATTATATTAGAAGAGAGGAGACATGAAAATGATGACTATAATATGGTTGTTAAAGTGCTTATTACCAAAAATTGAACTTGATTTTTGAATATTTCTCAAGAAAAAAAATAGATTGGCATGATTAAGACAAATTGGAGGAGACCAATTATGAATGATAATACTAGGACCATCTCTAAAGCATAAATTTAATTTTGAAATTTTAGATGATGGTTGATTGGGAATTTGTTAAAAAATTAGAAGTTTATTAAAAATTATATTTATTTATATTCTTATAGGATGTGTGGAAGAACAAAACCTTAATAAGAATTAAAGAAAGAACATCTTTGGGAGCTCTGATGAGTAAGGAAATAGCATCTCATTTAATTATTCATTAATAGACTTTTATTGAAATATTTTATTCTTATGAATTGTTTTAGTTTTGAAAATTATGAAATAATTATGAAGGATGATTAAATTATATTATGTGTAGTTATTTTTCCTCAAAAATATATTTCTAATATTGATGAATGTATCTTTTTTTATCGAACTTTGAAATTTCTTGGTTACACAATTAATGCAATATTGCACATTAGCTCTTATGTATTAATTTAGCAAGTTTTGGACATTTGAAATAATTCATGCGAGTTGGTAATGAGAATCAAAACTTTATTTGATTTTGCATGTTTGATATGTGATTTTTAAAAGGACTTTATACATAACACTAGTTGCTAACGGCAGTTCATTAGCCCTCGATGCCTTAGTTAATAACTAGCTAGTTTAAATTTCGTTAGCCTTGTTCTCACATTTACTGTTTGTAGATATTGTACCTATGCTTGATTTTGTAGCTTTGGCTGTATTTGGTTAGTATTACCCTTATGGACTATATATTTATGTTTGTTTCATAGCTCAGGTTACGTTTGGTTACTTACCCTCATGAATTGTATGTCAACGTTTGTTTTCATAACATAAGCCACATTCGATATTTATCCTCGTGAACTATATGTTCATATTTGTTATCTATTCTATTAAGTCTTCAAAGATTTAATTTTTGACTAATTCACTCATTCAAAATTTCAATGGTTTCAATTAATAAGTGTTTTTGATTTATGTATGAGTAATTTATTTTCTTTAAGCACGATAGAATAAAATACTCCCCATTTCACCCTCATTTATGGTTATGATTATGATTATGATTTTATAGATTATGAAGTTATTATGTTGAATTATTTGTTTAATTATTTTACATATATATTTGAGTTTATTATTATTTTAATTCTTTTAAATTCTATCTGAGATGCTATTCACTAAAAAAATTATTTTGGTCTCAAATTCATTAACAGACGTTGATCCTACTATGACCTCTAAAAGGGCAATACAATTATACTGGGTGGAATTTTTGCCTAGTATTGTTATTTTTTATGTAAATATTGCATATTCATGTATTTTAAATTTAGAAGAAAGATCACTTGCTCCACATAAATTGTTGTTAAGATTAATTTTGATTTGTATACTATTTGCTGGTTGGAAGGAGTTAAGTTCCTGATTGATACTATATTCTGTAAAAAAAATTTATGTTATAGAATTTTTGAAAGATTCTATTTATAGGAAAGTTTCTATCAAAATTTTTACAAAATATCGAAACTTTGCTGCGGCAATTAGTATTAAAAGTGTTAGAAATTTTGTATAACTAGATCAATTTTAAAAAATAAAATAAAATAAAATTTTTATTTTAAGGCTTATAAAAATGTATGATGTAGTTCATACTTATGTCAATTTTTTTTTTTTTTGAGACGTGACACCAATAATCAATGGACCCAAGTGACCCCATTCCACGTAACGACAAACTCAAGCGACCCCAATGAGGCTAAGGGGAAGCCAAAAAAATAACAATAAAGTAAGCTGAAACAGGTCGGAGCTCCAAGTAACAAACATTGAACTCTGACACCATGTTGAACAGAAAGGGCCCAATAAAGGAGAAGACAAAATATTCAATCTTATGAAGGCTTAGCACCTTAACCCAATGCATCACCCATGGCCGAATATATGTATAGGCTCGGGCAACGAGAAATCATCTGATTTATTGTCCTAATAAGCCTTAACTAACTTACGAATGTTCTACACATATGACGTATGCATCCCCCCTTATCACAATAATAGATGCTTTGACCCAATACCGCAATTTGATGGATTTGTCAGAATTAAAATGAAGATCATTGTTCTTCAAGTGGACCAACAATGATTGTTGATCTTCAATACAAAAGAAGGCACACGTAGCAAAACAACATGGACACAAGAAATAACAAAGGAAGGATTCTCATTGCCGATAACCATGTAAAGATTTCCTAAACACGCACTACTACTAAAAAAAAAAACTTTTTATGCCGGCTAAAAAAAAATTAATATAAAAAGTGTATGCGGTAACATTTTTGTAAATAAGTGAACTTTGTAGTAGTGAAAAAAAAGTCATTTTTAACTAATAGAAGAAGTATATTTTTTTTCACACAAGTACTCATTATTCATGGGTTAAGCCAAGTAGGACACATTATAACAGTGAAATTCACCCAATAAGTATGTAACACTATTGCATACTTTGAATTCAAACTCAAAACCGTTAATTAAACTAGCACAAACACTTACCAGTTAAATCATGTGCTTGTGGTTATAAAAAGTATATTTTGTAGTAAATAGTAATGACAATGTGATATTAATTAGACATTGGTAACAAAGTTCTTCCAACAAGTATTTACATAACACAATTGCATGCCCTAGACTCTCAAACTCACAACTACTATTTAAGTGAGCACAAATCTCTACCAATGTGCTCGTTGGTTATAAAAAAAGTATATATTAGTAGCAATGACAATTGTGATATTAGGATCTTTAATTTTAACAACCTATCCATAGGATGTAGAAATATTTTATTATTTGATTAGACATAGTCTTGCGTCTATACATGGTTTTTTTTTTGACCAAATGCTATATACACGGTTTTGATTGCGATCTTGTAATTCAAAAAAGAAAAAGAAATTGTAAAAGAAATAAAATAAGAAAAGGAACATGATGATAAACAAATATTAATTTCTTAATTATTAATTTATGTATATAAATGTGGATTCGGGAGAATATGCAGTTAAACTCCGCTCAGAGTATTTATTGGAAATGAGAAGAAAAAATTAATTTAAATCCTCTAAAGTGACCTTATTCATAATGATAAAAAAGATACACACCCATGATTGTAAGATGATAGTAAGATAGAAATTAGTTCTATCATTACGCGTTTATCTCAGTTTTGGGGAAAAAATTTATATTGCTGGACGTTATAAAAAGAGTAATTCTTATTTTTTTTTATAAAAAAAAATTTAAGTAAGTTAGATTTTAAGAATTTACAAGAGACCAAGGTCTAGGCATACCTCCTAATTAAAAAAGTGTTTACAGAGATACTTACATGACCCATCAATATAATCTTCACATTGATAATAGGATTCAATTCCATGACCTTATGAGTTATGGTCAAATCTTTACTGGACCAATTTTTGTTGATTAAAAAACAGTTTTTTTTTTTCCTATCCAACATAAACAGTTATGTTATCATATAAAAAATTTCTACAATTAAAGGGTACTAAATCCAAAATAAATATATTAAAATTATCAGTAGAAGCTTGACGGGTTAACTAATCTATACATTTGTTTGCTCCTCTAAAAGTACGATCAAAGAAAACGGTTTTTTTTTTTTTATTAATGCAAAACGAGAGTGTTATGCTTTTACTCGAAAAATTCTCTTCCATGGTCATGATCATGCTTGGACCCGTCTAACAGGATCTTGGACTTTGATTTTGACCCGATATGGAGTTCCAAGAGTTTCATGGGTTACAATTAGAGCCACAGAAGAATTGGGAACGCTTACCCGGCCCGTAAAGAAAACATAATTATTCCAACTAAAAAACAAATATAAAATCTGTTACGTACCTATATATATATATATATAATCGGTTAAAAATTGTGCTTTTATGTGACGTTTATATTTCTACACAAATTTAAAATAAATGTAAAAAAATATAAAACTAAATGCTATATCATCTCAAAACGTGTTTTCATAATTAATTTTTGTATGTCCTTAAAAAATATATAAGATAGACGCATGATAATAATTTACCAATGCATCTGCTCTATCATATCATAATTATACTAATGTTCCTGAGAAGTTTATAAAATGAATCATTTTATTTATAATTTATTAATAGCCTGATTTGTCATACACATGCATCTTGTTTCATCTATTAATATGTTGAGGGATATTCTTTAACTGTTCCAAAATGTCATAGATGACCTAGAAAAAGTGCCGTGAGTCTACAAGTTTCTTTTATTTTATTTATAAATCATTTTTAATATGTTTCATTCAAATCTTATTAATAAGTTCCCTCTGCTCCTAATAAGAACAAAAAAGAATTATTTCTTAATAATTTTTTCTAACATTTAATAAGGGCATAAAAGTAAAAATAAATATCAAAAATAGTGAAATATTTATAAATATGATCAAAATTAATCTTCTCTTTCTTCTTGATAAATAAGACTAGAGAAGTATTGTTTTTTATTTTTTTTTACAAGTTATTTTTAACTTCTTCACGCAAATTAAAAAATAGTTGAAATAATGTTATGCTATGTTCTTTTGTTCTTAAAAAATACCACTACTTTACCATATTGCTCTAAATTAAATTCGTTCAATTCTAACATTATTTTTTAGTAAAAAGGTAGAAAAAATGACTTCCAATACAAGAATTTTTTTTTTGGGCAAGAAAATACAAGGGAATTTGAGAGAGAGAGAAAAATTAATATTCTGAATACTGTAATTAGGACTAATATTTAGAAGATGAAACCAAATTATGATGGAATGTGACATTTATAAGGATCATATCTAAGTACCTAACAATAAACAAAAGAGAGATGGGAAAATACAATTCACTTTATATGTTATGTATTGTCAATAAAGCCAGTAATTTGAACCAAGCTCGACGGGCCAACTCGAACCCGCCTAATAAATTTAAACACAAGCCCAAAAAAATAATTTTTTATTATTTGGGCCTATTCAGGCAGCCGAATAGGCTCGAGAAAATTTGAGCTAAGCCCAATCGGGTTCGGGCTTAGCTCGAATAGAAAAAAATAATTTTTAAAAAAAAAATATATATATATATATATAATATAAGATTAATTATTTTTAAAGTTTTATATCATTTTTTAAAATACTATATATTTGAGTGTATTACTAAATTATTTTAAAAAATCAAAATATTTATATTTTCTTATTTTTTTATTTTTAATCACATAAAATATCTCAAAATAATAATTAAAATATATTTTAATATTAATTTTTATATTTTAAGACTCAATTTTTAAAAAAAAAAGTTGAGTCATATACACCATTTTTTGTCCAAAAAATTATATTTTATATTTTTTATAAAATAAAATAATTAATTTTAAACTAAAAATAATTTTAAAAATAAAATTTGGGTATGTACGAATTTCTGGCTCTACTATTAACAAACATAATAAATAAAATAATATTTTTGAATAATTATTTAATTATCATCCATGCCAGACTTAGTTAAAAATTAAAAATAAAATTAAAATAAATACTTTTTATATATAAGGCCTAAACAATATAAAAAGTTAAAGAAAAAAATTTAAAAATAGTGTTTTACCTATAATTAAATAATTTTTTTATATAATATAATGATGGCTATTTTCTCATATTCTAAAAAATAAAAAATATAGTTTATCCAATAGTTATTAAAAACTTTGAGTTAATTAGGGCAATAATTTTAAATTAATGATTTAACTGTAGTTGAATTGATATTAACTTAATCATAATTAAAATAATATAATTTAGTTAAAATTTATAAATATTTTTATATAACCATGATAAGAGCAATATTTAAACAAATAAGACATTAATTTATAAGTAAAAAAATTCATAAATAAATTGCATATAATACAATAAAATATTATAGAGCTACTTAAGTACTTAACTACAAAGTTAACAAGTTATTAATTTTTTTATTCCTTAAAATAATATTTTATGCTTAATAAAATTATTTAAAAATTAAAATTAATTAAAAAATTAAAGAAAAAAATATTTTTTTAAAAAAATTTAAATATTCAGACTGACTCGAATAAACTTGAAGATATTAAAGCTAGATTTAATTATATAATTTTTTAAAATGAGTAAAATTTTTTAAATTTAATTTAAATAAATCTAATTTAAATTGAATTTAATTTGAATAAACTCGATTCGTCTGAATTACCGACGTTAATTGTCAGAGAGCCAACCAGCTGACAAACAGAAAGAACAAGAAGTGCGATAGAGAGTCTCTTTCATTGATGTCGGGAACCATCACAGAAAAAAAGTGGTCCAACGACATGTCTTTATTTACTATTTCCAGCATGGGACCCTTTCTCTATCACGCGTCCTTTCCCCTATTTATCTTATTAATTTTTAAAAATATTAATTTTTTAATTCTTTAATTTTTAATTATTTAAAATTTAATTTTTTAATTATGACTTACTACAATTCAATTCTTCAACTATAACTTACTATAATTCAATCCATTAATTTTTAATTCACTTATAACTTAATCCTTATTTTTAAATTTTTTAAAAAATTATCTTTATCAAATAAGAGGGATAAAAAAATGCTTATATTTTGCTCTAAAATATCCTTCCCTTATCTTTTGACGTGAAATCTAAGTTAACATAAAAAAAAAGATAATAAAATAAAAGTTAAGTAACTAATTTATAGACAAGTTAAAAGTCAAGAGATTGAGTCACAATAAGTTATAATTGAGGGATTTAGTTATAAGTTAGTTAAAAGTTGAAGGATTAAAAAATTAATTTTTTTTTCTAATTTACGTACTATATTTATAACATACAAGTCACCTTTCATCGTATCACCAAAATCAAGGAGAGAGATGTTTAAGAACATATAAAAATATTAAATTACATATCAAATCTCTTTCTGATAAATTGCAAAACCAGTTATGTTGAGAAATTAAAATTTAATTAATAATCCATCAAGTAATTTATATATAATATTATTATTATTATTTTTTTAAATGCGTCCTACATAAGTCATTGAAGTTTGAAGATTTTGAAATCCAAGTTACCTTTGGTATGAAAAATGAAGTAACGTGAATTTGAAGTCCCATAGGGAATTAAGGACATAGAGTAGAAATATAACTTGGCTAGCCATTTTTAAATACCTTTACAAGTATTTTTTGAACCAAAAAACATGTTCACACCTTGGTTTCCCAAGACCTAAATTGCCTAATTTTTTTTTGGTTAAAGAAGGATATAGCTATAATACTATTTAGTGTACACATAAAAGAAAAGAAAAAATAAGCAAAAAATGTTTGATGTAACATGGAAAATGTTTCTCTTAAAAGGTTATTAAATTTTTTAAAAAAAATCAGAGAAATAAGAGGCAGGAAGGGCTGGTCAAGCTGAGTTCATACTACTCATCTTTGGCAACAAACACCTTTCGTTCATAAATTAGTCGCAATAACATTATTATTAATATAAATTATTGTACATAAATTGTGCAACAAGAGACACTAAAGCTCAACATCGATCATTCTGTGACTAAATGATCATTAGCCTACAATTTTACAACAGATCAATTTACTCATTTCTAGTATCCACCCTCCAATCATTAATGAAAGAAAAGAAAAAACTCAAATGCAATTTTAATTTCCACGTATTCACTAACAAGTTCTCCAACTAAACTATAACATGTGGGGAATAATTTTTTTGTAAAGAATCACTATAATATGCAATAATACCCAACATCCACATGTTATAATTTTATGAAAACAACTTGATGTTAAATATCTATAAAAAAAAAAAAAAGAGTTCACTTCAATTTAGTCAGGTATCAATGGAAATTAAATCATCACTAAAAGAACTGATCTCTCCCTCTTCTGATCTCTCTCTCCTATGTCATAATAAAGACAATCCACAGAGGGATCATAAGGGAGGAAATAAAACCTATCTTGTATTCTTCTCCATCTATCTTTCTTTGAATGATGATCTCCATTACTATGGGTAGTTCAAGTGAGAGATGCGTAAAGGAGCTGGTTCCATGTGTCCGGGAGGCCGGGGAGGCACCAGTGGCTGCAGTCGTTGCCGGAGCGGTCGGCGGCATAGACGGAAGGATGAGCATCCTTCCTGAGTTGGGAGAGGAGGGTGATGTCAAGGAGAAGAACAGGAGTGTTCATGTTCTTCAACACACTGTTGAGTATTGTAGTTGCTGGAGGCAGACCTGCTGGATATGTTGACCCTGCTAATGGCTCTAGTTGTCCACTACAACTCTTCTTTGGCTCATTCCACTCTTTTCCTCTGTTTTTGTATTAATTACAACAATATCAACAAAATGTGTTTTAGTTGATACTCTATCTTATTTTTTCTTGTTGGCACACAAAAATGCTTAGATTATAACTCATTTTAAGTATAAGATGGAGAAATAAGCTAACTGGATAGATTTTTTTTTATGGGAGAATGACAAATAAATCCCTCTGAAATAAGAAAATGATAATTTGGTTCCGCAAATGTGATAATGACAGTGAGGCTTCAAGAGACTTCTTTAAAATTAAATTTATCTACAAAATTAATTTAATACTCCTCTACAATTTAAAAAGTTGTAAGTTTCTAAATCATTTTAGTCATTATGGGAACTAAATTTGTGAACCATATGAAATTAGTTGTAGAGAGGTACTAAAATAATTTCACATAAAAATTTAATTTCAATGAAGTCACTTGAACCTTAATGTAATTATCACATTTCATAAAACCCAATTGTCATTTCCCTACTTCAAAGGCTATCACTCCCCCCCCCCCATTTATATACAATTATATGATATTTAGTATATTACTGAGTTAAAATTGAGCATTGCCACCATAACCTAATTAGAGGTAACTTATTCAACGTAATTCAATTCATTTTGTGTAAGAAAGTATAGAAATCAATAAAGGGCGAGAATTACACACAAGTTTTGGGCATACAATTAAATACCATGACGTTCATTGACAACTTAGTATGACAATACACTAAATTGTCAACGAACCTGGTAGCATTTAATTGTGTTGTGTAGGGTGTCAAACTAATTGATCTCTTGTTCATAAATAAAGATATGGTGATGGGATATATGTACTTACTGATAATGGGTGGGAGAAATGCCTTGGAAGAAGATTGTAGTTTTGGTGGGATCAATATTAAGATCAACCCATCTTGCCCAAGTGCTCATTCCCTTCAAGTATGCCTGAAAACGATCCATGTTCTTCACCAGCTTACCACCATCTCTTATGTAATCCCATCTGATTATCAACTCAATTTGTTTTAATAAAATGAATAAGAATTAGTTTTAAATCCACACAAGAGCCACACTCACTATAATTTAATATGGAAAATGAAAGCACATATCTCATGCCAATGTTTTTTTTTAAGAAAAAATGGATAAATGATAAATTTGGCCCTAAATTATAGGTCCAAGAATGCCTATAATCTTAAATTCATTTTCTTGCAATGTTTCCCTTTAATTTTTAAAAATTATACAATATTATCTATACCATTAATAAATATTAACTTTAATATTAGTTGATCAAAAAAATTATAAAAATGATCTCAAAAATTACAAAAAAACTAATAAAATTTTTTGTCATTTTTTATATTTTTTGAATTATTATCTATAATTTTGGATCCTTTCTATTACTTTTAGGTCATTTTATAAATTTTTAATCAACTAACGATTAAAGTTAACTTATATTAATAATAGATGTATTATTATACTGTTTTTAAAAATTAAAAGAGAATATTACATCAAAAATAAGTTAAAAATTTCAGATGCTCCTTGATTTATAATTTTAAAGTAAAATTGACATTTAATCCTTTAAAAAATAAATTAATTAAATGAACTAAAATTAAAAAGAAAAACAAAAGGGCTATAAGCGCCAAGGAGGAAGTGAAATAATATACCCTTGAGATTTTCCAGTGTGGACCCACCAATGCCAAGAATTGAAGATCAACACATCCATGCCTTTCCACGCATTTCCCGCCTCTATTGAGTCCAATGTCAAAACTCTCCCTACATTTTCTCTCACTATGTCCACTAGATAAGGCGTGCGATACAGGTGTATCATTACCCCGTACTCCTGCACGCACACAATCACAATCCCCTCCAATTAAATTTCACTTTATCCCATGGAGAATTGAAACCACAGAACAAAAGTTGATATTAGAGATTAGAGACCGACAGTGAATGATGAACTTCATTTAATTATGAGTCACGAGGGTCCGTTCTGTACCCATCATCACTATAAAATAAAATTTTCGAAAAAGAAATAAATAAATAAATAAAATCATATTGCTGTTCCCATGAAATGTTCACGTGGGAAGGAGTAAAGATAAATCTCCATACATGCTCGTGTTCTGTCAATTTCAACGTTGCTTTTGTGTATAAATGAAGAATAATTGCATAATTGGCATGAATTGGGATTATTAATTGATACATTTAATTTTAACATCAATCCACTATTTTCTTATCACTGATATTCATTTATTGTTTATTATTTTCTCAACCTTTTTGACAACAAAACTATTTCACTATATCATCAAATATTGGATCAAAAAGGTCAAGTATTTAAATATAGATGAAAAAATTACTTTTTAGAAGAGCTACTCTCATTTGATCTTGGTAATACTTAAATTTATAGTTAAGTAGAATTAAATTATAGATAATTATAAAACAGAATTTATTAATTTCATTTTGATTATAACTTCTTGTTCAAAGTTCCTTCTTAATATTTTCTTTTTTAATAATTTAATTTAATTATATATTAATATATTCTAGAACGACACAAAAGCTCCCTAGCAATAGCAACATTCTCAAGCCTCAACTTTCAGCTCTCAACTCTATTTGCTAACTGGATCCAAATCCTACAATAGACTAAAGGGCTATGTTTATTTGTCTGTCTGGCCAGATGTATTCCAAACTTCAAATTCATTTTTTACTTTTATGTGTGCCTTGAAGTTCTTAGTTGAAAAAATTGTTTCCATATTATATTTATTTTATGTAAAAAAATTAATTATCTAATTCATATAGTTTTGATTTAATTGTAACTCAATTATTAAATTTTAACTCATTGTAACTTAATCTTTATAATTTTAATTTGATTGTGACTCAATCCATGAACTTGAGCTTTTACAACTCAATCCCATTAGTTTTAATTATTTAAAATATTTATTTCTATATTTTAAAAAATAAAATTATAAGTATTAAAACTATTTTAAATTTTGATCTTTATAATCTTTATAAAGATTAAGAGAATTTAGTAACTTAAAATATTTGTCCTAAATTTTAATATAATTTTAATATTTGTGATTTTATTTTTCACAATAAAGGCATCAATATTTCAAATAATTAAAACTGTAAGGGTAAACTTGTAAAAGTAAAAATTTAGGTACTGATGGGTTATAATCAAATTAAAACCATAAGGACTACTCCTTTGATTCTATTTTTAAGTTACTTCCAACATATTTTACTAGTATTAAAAAATTCTTAAAACTTATTAACTATGTCTTAAAATTCAATAAATTTTTAATTTTGTCCCTATTAAATATGCATACTTCAATAATATATTTTCTCTCTTTAACATTAATGGAGGGTAAAAAAAAATTTGTGATAAAAATTTAATAACGTGACTTATAAATAGGATAAAAAAATTCTTCTCTTTACCTTATAAATAAGATTAGAAGGAGTAAGTTATAATAAATTAAAATTTAAGGATTGAATTATAACTAAATTAATATTATAAGAATTAAATTTATTAATTTTTTAGAAACAAAATATTAAAATAAAATGTAATTTTAAATTTAAGTAACTTTGAAACTACTTAAAACCAAGAGCAGAGACAACATATCAATATAAAAATAAAATATTTAAAATATTTAAAGTCATTAGATAAAAATGATAAAAATTAAAACACTTATTGAAAGTGACGGCACAAATATCAAGACAAGAGGACCAAAAGGAACACTGAAATTGTTCGCCCGAAACAGGCGGGAATCCTGCTTCTTATTATTTTATATTATCTTCTATTCAAACATAATAATAAAATATATAATTTAAATTCACAATATATTGAAGTAAGCAAACCAAAGCAACATATAAAATTTGTCTTTTTTATGAAGCATGCAATAAATGATCATCAAAATGACAGCTCTCTGCTCAATACAGACCTAGAAGATTTCTAGTATCCACCATTAAATTAAATAATAATATAGTTTTGTACCAGTAAAATAAAATATATGAAAATTATTTTATTCCTGCAATCTATATAAAAAGAGTTTCCCTACAACCTTTAAATGTTAATATCAATATTAATTTTGCCATTGGAGGGCATGTGGGTGGGCATAAACTTGTGTGTTCTTGGGGTCTTGAAGTGACATATATAAGGTGTTAATTAAATTAAAATAAAAATTAAAGAATAAAAAGTGTATGGACCAAGTTGAGGTGTTGATAGTGATTAAACAAAAAAGAAGGAAATAATCATTGAATTGAGGCTTCCCTTGTAATTAATCACAGGTTGGCATCTTCTGCTTACAGCCTGTTCTTTGACGGCAACCAAATCACTTTGCCTTCTTTTTATTATTATTTTAATTATTTAATATATAATTAATTTATTTAAATTTGACCATTCTTGTGTATATAAGTATATTACAACCTTGGTAAATTTAATTAAATTGTGACAAGTGATAATACAACTCAAACCCTTTATTAAAATACTTTGATTCTATATATAAATTATTTCTAATTATATCATCAAAATCAATGGGAGATAGCTAAATTATTAATTTTATTTGGAAAAAAAATCTCAATTTATCCTGATTAAATGCATTTTTCTTAAAAATATAATCTCTTCTGTAACATTTTATTTTACTTATAAAAAATTACAGAATAGATAAAATAGGAAGACATAATTAATTATTTATATTTTTATGTAAAGTTACTTATAAAAATAATCATAAATTCTTTTTAGAATAAAATCGGTTGAAGCATGTGTTCATAGGACATATATTATAACCAATTTGGTCCAATATCGTCATCCTATGCTGGTGAAAATATATATATATATATATATATCATCATCATCCTATATCAATATACTACCTAATTGCCCTACGGATTGTTTAGAGTGTTTTTTCGGTTTCATTGAAGGGTTTTAATTTTAAATATTGAAAAAATATAAATTTAAATTTTAATACTTTATTTAAATTTGTTATAAGTTTTTATATTTTTTTAGTCTTTTAAATGATCTAAAATATTAAAAAAAATATAAGAACTGTAATAAAGTTGGAGTAAACTACAAAAACGTAAAATTATGTTTTTCTTTAAATATTTTATCTTATTCATTTCAAAATTGATGACTACTTGCCAAGCAAGAAGAATCTTTTTTCTACCAAGTCAACTATGGAAAAGTAATAGTAGTATTCTTTAAGCTTTATTTTCTCTCCAAGACTCCAACAAACTCATGTTTTCTTTTCCCTCCAAATCCAACTCAAACCTTGGTTTCATTAAATTAATTACATTTTTTATGCTTAATACTCATGTATACACATAGATTAGAAGGTAGGCTGATGTAACAGAATTTACGCTAGATATAATTATTTTCATGACTATAAAAATCTAAATTAGACCTTCAAACTACCAATTTAATATGAAAAAGGAAGTTTGACCTAAAAAGTGAAAAATATGAAAAAAAAATTGTTTTAAATTACTATGCTGTTAAATAACACAAAAATTGAGTGTCACTAAATCTAATATTTTCTTTACTTTTTTATTCCTTCATATCTTTTTTTTTTTTCAGAGATCAATTTCTTTTTTTCTAAGTCCCAAATCGTCCTGAGATTTGTCAATTATACTACTATAGCTCAAACTTAGACATTTAAGTAATTATGATTAATTTTTTAATGATTTCATGTGAAAGCTATCACACATCTCGTATAATTCTCATCAAGGGGTTGATAGCTGTTCTTTATTTTTATTTTTTTTTCCACCTTCAATTATTACAATGTTGTACAGTGCATCATTCATTGACGTTGAAGAATGAAGACAAGAGGAACCAAAGAGAGGAAAAAGGAAAGCCAATGGAAAAAGCTAAGCAAAGCAAACCTGGAATATCACAGTGGACAGTGATTGTTTCCTGAGAAAAACTGTCTTCGCATTCGGCACCGACGCGTGAATCATACACGCCAACGATTCCCACATATTCAAACTCAATGAATCTCCCACAAACATTATCTTCTTCCCTCTCCACTTGTTCAACAAATCCTTCCCATCGAACCTGTAATTAATCACATTCATATCAGTCTCAGATTTAGCACAGAACAGAGCAGAACAGAACAAAATCTCTCTCTCTCTCTCTCTCTCTCTCTGTACCTGGGCAAGGAACAGGACTCAGGCTTCCAAGAGTATCTGAGATACAGCTTATCAGGTCTTCTGGCACAGTTAAACTCAGCATCAATGAAGGGACAGCTTGAAGCTTCATAAAGAGGATACGAAGGGTCAATAACCCAATTGCCTAAGAAAATATTGCACCCACTTGGTTGTTTTCTTGCTCTCAATACACTCACATTGTGAAACCTAAAAGCTTCGGCTTGCTGCAGAGAAAACAGAGACGACGCCACCAGAAACAGAGCAACCTCAAATCTGAAACAGAGACTACCCATTTGAGATTTTGAACGTAAGACTTGTTGTCTGGGTTTGCAGGGGCTATATATATATATATAGAGAGAGAGAGAGAGAGAGAGAGAGAGAGAGAGAGATTGACTGAAGAAGGAAGAGAGTTGGTCACGTCTGTGCTTGTGGTTTTTTTTGTACTGTGACTGTGAGTGTATTACTAAATATAAAAAAGATGGTGCGGAATAATAGAGAGGTCGAAGAGAAAAAAGGTAACAGAACAGAACAGTACTTGGTGGGATCACGGGTGGGGGGTGCTAGATGGAGGTGGCAGAGGAAGAGGACACTGATGGGTTTTCTTTTTTCATATTTTAAGAGAGAAGAAATATTTCTGACATGATGGTCTTGGTGGGATTGTTTTGTATTGTGGTTGGAAATTGGAAACTGTTTGAGCATATTGGAATGGAAGAAGTCGGTCCTTGAAGGGAAAAAAATAAAATAAAAAAAATAATATTCAGAAATCAGGAAAGATGAGGGAATTTCCATATGCAACTAACCACTACTTTTAAATTATGAGACAACTTTAAAAATATTTTATTATTTTAAAATATAAAATAATTTAATAAAAATAAAATTTTATTAATGATAATTTTTTAACATTACCTCAATAGAATTGAAATGATTAAATATGTATATTTAAAGCTATATTAATTTTATTATATATAGGAGTATTTTAAAGTAAAATTAAAACATGTTTTATTGTCACTATTTAGTAATATTTTTTAAAAAATATTTTATAATAAAATTTTTTATAATAACATATTAATATAATTTTATGGCTATGTATCTTGGTTCAATGATCCATTGGATGTTCTACAATGCATTTGGAATATTATGAAATTATTTTTATATTTTTAATATGTATCTAATAATAAATTCTAAAATAATTTGCATGAGAATAAAATAAATTATTGCCTATATTTTTAATGTACCTAGACAATTTCGTTTCAATTGTTCTATGCATCCGCATGTGCAGAAAATCTAGTTAATAATGAAAACATAATATCAAATAAATTCCTTGGTCCTATTGTGAAATTGCAAAATGTTGTGGTCCTGATTTGTAGATATATCTCATAAACTATCCTTTATTGAAATTCTCCCGATTGGAAAGGTCCTGCGACGTTCTGTTCTGTGTCGGTCTGAATATCACGGGCCTGGATTCATTCGTACCTTATTTTCACATGCTTGATTTTGTCCCTATAATATAAAATTTAAATTACTATTATATGTTTTAGTTTACAAAGGGGGCATAAATGGTGTGATAATGTTTTTGCATATATATAATTATGATTTTTTTTAAAAAAATTAAAGTTTACTAGAACCTCCAAAATCTAGCATTTTCAAATTTCAAACTAAGGGGACTCTTCATGTATATAAATCAATGAGGAATTGATTAAAACATACTCCCTCCTTTTTTAATTATAAAATAAAATTTTGGAGGGTAAGATATATAAGATAATGTACAAATTTTAAAAGTAATTAATATTTATTCCCTATAATGCCCTGAGTGAATTGAAAAAAAGACTTGGTTCACATTGAAATAAAGTTAAAAAAGTGATGAGAATTAATTAAAAGTAAAAGTGAAAAGATGGGAAAAATTCAAAGCATAAATTAGCAGTTAAAATATTTTTATTAATTAGTAAATGTAAAATAAGTAATTTTATCTCATTAAAAATAACAGAGTTATATATGGGTGTGTATTTAATTATTATGGTATCATAATTAAAGAATATAATTTTCTCTGATTTGATCAGACATCTACGTACGTAATTAATGGCATGCGATATTATGATGATGAATGAAATCAGCTAAATAAACTAATCAACCTACTCATCAATCTTCAATGAGTAACAGTTCTGCATGAGTACTCAACAATGGTGCATTAGGTCAAACTAATAAAATGACATAGAATTAAAAACTCAGGTATGCCTAAGGATTTCTTCATACTGTTCAGGGTTTTGCAGAGTTTACACTTTACATAGGAATAATAATGATGCCTTTTTTATATATACTTTCGTATTGGATGGATAAAATCGCTAGTTTAAGGTGATTGATTGATTGTAATAACATAATTTATAATTAATCATCAAGGATGATTAGTTCAACTAGTTAATTGGGAGAATTAAATCAACTTATATATGGGGGTCTCAAATTTGAGTCCTATCAAATAAACATATCAAATAGTCGTGAAGTACTTGTAAGGCTATCATAACTAATTGGGTTGGGTAACTTGCATCTAGTAAAAGAAGCTGGTTTTGTTATGTGGTAAATAATATTTGAATTTTCATTAAAAAATATATCTTCATATAATATTCAATCGTATCTTAAGTGAGATTGTTTACAATAACAGGGCGTTTGTGCACAATCTAAAATAAATAGTGTGTGCATATATATATATATATATATATATATAACAAAAAAATGAATTCAAACCCAGTCAAAACATGTAAAGATTTAATTAATGCAAGGTTAAGGGTCATTTTTACCCATCAATTTTATCCGAAAGGTTATTGAGGATTATAAACTCAACTATAGGTAAATTTTATCTCTTAATTTTAAATTTTTTTTCCTTATCACCTTATCATTTTTTACTGTTAGTTGACCATTAGTGACCCCCATTACATTTTTAATATTTTTTATTATAAAATATTTGAGTTGATGGTATTCAATGACCCTTTGAATAAAAGGTTATGGGTAAAAATAACCTTTAACCCAATAAAAAATATTAAAAAATAGTGAGATCCATTAATAACTAACAGACATTAAATGTTTTTAACGTTAGAATTATAAATAAGAGAATATTTAAAGTTAAAGGATAAAATTGACCCATAGTTAAATTTATGGTCTTTAATGACCCTTCAGGTAAAGTTAAAGGACAAAAATAACTATTAATCCATTAATATATATGTCATTTGTAATTAAGTAATTCTTTATGTACATCCTATTTAAATGGAAAGATCTAATCCTAGACTTAACTAGGGCTGCACAAAAGATTGGACGGGACTGGACTTTAGCCTAACTCGAAGTCTGGTCCTTTTCATGAAAAAGACTGAGTTAGGTAACTCGTAGTCCGTTCTGATTCTGTGAAAACTCAGAGATTAACAAGACTGGACTTGGTCCATAGGACTGGGAGACTGGTCCTGTTAGTTCAATACTCACTTGACCTTTTTTTTTCTTTTTTTTCTCTATGATGACCAATAATCTATTTCAACTTAACAAATTCAATTAAGATAATAAAAATACTTATAATCATAATAAATCCATAATAATTTCTAACACTAAGAAAATAATATTTTAGTTACAGTCCAAACTCCAAATGATTTAAATACATAACTTCAATAAAAAATCAGAGGAAAGATCAAAAATAGACCAGAGAAAAAAAATCAGCAAGAACAAAAGTAATAAAAATCAGCCCACAGACATGTTCCTTCAAAGTTCGAACAGATCAAGATCAGAGTGCAAAGTGCAAGGCAGGGGCTAGGGCTTTGGCGCACTAAAGAAATTGAGAATGAGAGCAAAGTTGAGTGAGTGGCTGAGATGTTAAGTGCTGTTGAGTATTGTGTTGAGGTTTTTTTTTTCGATCAAAGTGCAAAGTGCAAGGTAGGATTAAGACTTTTTTTTTCTAAGGCTTATTAATTAATAATTTATAAATTAATTTTAATTATATTAAAATAATTATATAGGACCAAACCGGACCACTTAGTCCAGATGCTTGGTCTCTAGTCTGGTCTTACCCGAAAAATTAGTCTTGTCTTTTTGGTTTTTTTGGTCCTATAGGACCAGCATTTTACAAGACTGGACAGGACTGGATTTTCATAGGTCGGACCGGACCAAACAAGACCATGAGATTTTTGCACAACTCTAGAGCTAACTTAAGAGTTTAACTTCAGGCTTCTTCTATTTTCAGGGGGAAAAAAAACGAATTGATTATGGCATTTATGTTGTGTATTTTTCTATAAACATCAAATGTCAATTTCTTGCCCTTAAATGTTGTTAACTTCTTGTGATGGTCAAGTTGTTTAAGTGAAAATGAAGTCAGCGTACTTGATTCATTCCCAGATTATTACAAACCCAATCCTTACAGTCAAATTCAGTGTTTCGTGTCGTATTGTGTCACTTAATATAGATTTGAAGTGTCAACAAGACCCAAAAAATAATAATAATATCATACTCTCTATTAAAAAATATAAAATATTTTTAATCAAATCTCACTCTTCAATAAAGTAATTTTTTATTTTTCAACTAATCATATCTTTTTATATTTACTTCTATTAAACACTCTACACTAAATATAAAGTCATTATTAATAAGAGTAATTTAAAAAAAAGATAATGATTATATATTAAAAGATTAAAATGAAATATTTTAAATTTTTAAACATTTAAATTTTTAAAAAATATCTTATATTTTTAAATGAATAAAGTAAAAGTTAAATCATCACAAAGTAGTGTGTGTTGAAGACAAAGAAAGGTTAGTTAAGCTATATTGTCAGTGTCCAATATCATCATCATCATCATCATCCTCCTCCTCCTCTCGTTTGGGTTTGAGGATGAACTTCTGACTCACTGGCTTGTGTATCACTCTTGCTTTTAGTAAACTCCAACATACAAAAAATTCATATAAACAAATCCAGCCGGTTTTAATAACTTGGGTTTTTGGGTTTTTGAATTGTTAGAATTTTCTTTTCTTTTTTTTTAAGTTCACAAGAGCTTGAATAAGTTTGACTGTTAAAAAAATAACATCACCCAAAGCTAGCTTTACATGCAGCACTGCCGTGAGCCACCGGTCAACCAGACTTGTGAAGAAAGCGACAAACAAGGCTGAGCCATTAAGCCCAAAAGCTTTAAAGTCAGCAATTTAAATTAATCCGAATTACTTAAAAAAATTAAGATTGAGTTTGGTTATATAAATTTTTTTAATAGATAGAATGCTTTAAGTCCTATTTAAATAAGCTTAACTGCAAAAATTTTTAATTTTATATATATATAGAGTTAATAATTTTGATCAAGTCCCACAAGCTAATTTAAATCTAGCCAAAAAAATGAAGGCTAAACTTAATTATATAAATTTTTTAAAAATAAAATATTTAAAATTTAATTTAAATAAATTAAATTTAAATTGAGATCAATCTAAATAAACCTTCGTCCATTCAAATTATCACCTTTACGAAAGCTGGAAGCTTCCTTTAGATGGCTCCTTACCCAACTTATAAACCTTTGCTTTGCCGTGTCCACAGTGGGGCCTACCTCCCCATCTTGTCTTCAGCCTCTCCCCTTTCCAGCGCTGCCTAGTTCCGTGGCGCAAAACCAACCATTAACAAAAAGGGCGAAAAATATCTAAGGATTGAGTTTAGCGAGAAGCCACTGTTTCCCTACAACGTAATAAACTAAAATTTAAAATTTTATTAGATGATATATTTATATTTAGTGCTAAATAATATTTTACATATGATTGCTTTTAATAAAAAATAACAAAAAAATTAAAAACCGACTGCATTTCTTAAAAAATGTAAGTCATTTATGTTCATTTGATTATTATAAAGGATTTAAATGAAATAAATTAAAAAAATAAAACAAGAATAATAAACTAAATCAATATTTCCCTCACGGTGCATGATACACATCAATATTATCATATATTATACATGTAAAAATTATCTCACCTTCCACAAAATCTCATAAATCATATACATTTTCATGAATTAAATTATTTTTTTTTCTCATAAACATTGTTCAACTATTTCCTCTCCACATTTGATCATTTTATTTTTGTATTTATTTTTTTAATTTATTTCATTCTTTTTCCTTTCTATCAATGAAACGAGTTCTTATAGTTTTACAATGTGTACTTAATGAGATTTCTTTTTCATAAAAATATATCTAATAAATAAATCACTTAAACCTTCATTTTTAAGATGTGAGATGATGTATTAAATAATAATAAATATAAAAAAATAATGTCAGTTTAAAAATAATTAATTAACTTATTAAAATGTTTAATTTAATTAATAATAATTTATATTTTTGAATGAAGGAGTATTCCTGTTATTCATTCAATTCCCTTTCTTAGTACTTAGTTTTTACGGTCCTTATCCATTTTTATTGTACTTTTTTTCATGAGTCTATAAAGTGACAATATCTTTTTCAAATATACCCCTCATCAATGACTTCCCCCGAATTTCCCAATAAATTATTTAACCATTATGTTAGTGGTAGATTTGAAAGGAAGAACAAATTTAGACACAAATTCTCGGTCTCTGTAAATTTGGCAAATGAGTACAAAAGATAAAGGGACTATTATTATGTTAATTTATCAACCAGACACATTTATTTTCTCCTAAATAGAGTTCACCTTCTAGAAAATATGTTTAGTCTCAATTATAAAT
Source organism: Prosopis cineraria (assembly GCF_029017545.1). Classification (NCBI taxonomy): domain Eukaryota; kingdom Viridiplantae; phylum Streptophyta; class Magnoliopsida; order Fabales; family Fabaceae; genus Prosopis; species Prosopis cineraria. Next base: position 18,662,227 of record NW_026555342.1, on the reverse strand, counting down.
CATGTCACATATTTTTATTATTTATGTCCTTAATTAATAAGGATAGCAAGAGAGTGTACGAATTAATATCCTCGTAGCTTCAAAATATACATATTTTAAGCAGCATTTTAAAAAGTGGACTTGACAACGAGCTAAAAAAGTCAATGGATCACGGTTCTAATGATTTAACTAATTAGACCGATAATTAATGGGTGACATAATAATAAAATAAAAATTAATATTTACATACTCATATATAAATAAAGGATAAAAATTATTGACAATATTATCTCATTTATATGCTCATAACATGTTAAGTTTTAATTTTTTCCATTTTCTCATATATGTATGTATGTATGTATGTATGTATGTATGTATGTATATTTACCTTATTTATTCTTTTAAAACAAATAAGCAAACCATACACTCAAAATCACAATAATAACTCATAAGTAAGTTGACATTAATATTTTTAAGTTAAATCGAGAAATTATTACTAAAATGAGAGTAAAAAAAATGATCAAACCGTTTTTAGTTAATTTTAGTTCTGTTAATACCACACACTTAGTTCAAAATGATCTAAAGTGAGCCAATTTTTAAAATTAATTAACGAGTCAAACTAAGTCACTTTTATATCCAAGTGGCAGTTGAACTAATCCAATTGCCTAGGTCATAAAACCTTGCTTTTAAGGTATTTGAATAAAAATTAAGAAATGCATTAATATAAAAATATTGACTTCATTGTCCAATTTGATAAATGCTTTATGCTACTTTGAAGTTGTTGGATTAAATAAGAGTATAATATAAAAAATATTAATAAATTTGAATTTTCAAAGAGAGGTTATAAAATGAAAAAAAACTTTACTCCAAAAAACTTATATTTTTAAATGAAAGAAGTATAACGTTGGAGTTTGCAAATAATATGAGTAATAATGAAATTAAAACTAATTTTCTTCGGCCAACTGAAATTAAAAACTTATTAAACTATGATAACTTTAAAGCATTAATAACTAGCGTTTAACTAAGTACGTGCAAGATAGTTAAAATGATTTATACAAAGCATTAGCTGGAGTATTTATTAGCTAGATAAGATTTTTGGTGTTTAGTGCAAAAGTTCTAGTCTTCTAGATGTAAGTCATATCATTAGAAAAAGTGCATGAATATTCAAAATTCATGAATATTGAATTTAATAATACTATTCTAGCAAAAAAATAATATTTGAATGATAGTATTACTTAAAAATTTATTTGGTTAAAGTATATAAAACATACTTGAACTTCAGATAAGTTACATTACCCCCTCTTTAAATATTTAAAATCAAAACCTTGAAATTTTATGTTTTAACTATCGACTTTTCTGTCGTCAAATTTAATGATTTAAGTCATCTCATCTTCTTTTAAAATTAAGTAATATGTCATATCACTCTAAAAAATAACATTTGGCATTGCCAAGAAATTTTAATCATTTAAATTATTTTATTAAGATTTAAAAATGTATAGAGCCATTTTGTAATTTCCTTAAAAGTCCTATTTTATTGTGACAAAATGGTCCTAGGTATTTTTTAAATATTAATAAAATAATTTAAATTTCATGTCAAATGCCAAATGTCATTTATTAGACTGATTAAGACATATTCAATTTTTTTGTTAAAAAAAAATAGATGTTATAAGCCACTAAATTTAATGGCAGAAAGCTGATGGTTAAAATGTAAAACTTAAGGGTCTTAAAATATCTAAAGGTCGGGGTGATAATATACGCAACACAGTCAAAGTTCACAGATATTTTATATATTTTGCCTAAATTTATATTTGATATTAAATAGTGAATTAGAATGTTATATTAAACATAAAAATTTTGAAGACTTGATTATTCCATTTTTTAATTGTTAACAAGATTCGACTTATAAAACTCGTCTTTCACCTTAAGTGTTGAACTTTTGACCCTTTCATTCAGAAAGAGAAAGAAAATAAATTTTAGTAAAATATACGAAATAAAAGATTAACTCCTACTATTCAAGAACTATACGGTGCACAGGAAACATACTTAAAAAGTGCTAAGATATTAGAATTATATATCTTTCTAACATTTAAAATATAATTATTTATAACTTATGAAAAATATATAATTTTCCATAAATTTTATTGTTCATATTTTATATTAAGTTGAATTTATATTAAAAATATTAAATGAATATTTTACGTTGACTGGATTGAAGTGCTAATGATGATTCATATTCTTAAAAATAGAAGAATTTTAAACAACTATGTAGAATTTATATTAAAAAATAACTCAAAATGGATAAGAGTAGATATTTTGATTTATAGAAAAAATTACATGATAAGAGTTACATTTATTTGAGATTGGATAATATTCAAGTATAAATTACTTTTTTATTGTATACATTTATCAATCTTAACAAAGACAATCTTATTTAAAATACAGTTAAGTATTAAATGTAACAGCATCTTTTAGCGATTCTACAATGATTAAAACAAGTTTCATGTTCAGAGGTGAACAACTTGGTATATTTCACAAATTATGTGATGATGATAACATGAATGATGGATGTTGTTTCCTTTCTAATTAAAGACAAATATGATTTCTCGGTCCAAAAAAAAAAGACCAATAATTCAATAATTAACCCTATCGATCAGGTGAATCAGTTCATAACTATAAAAACAATCATTTGTTGTTTAACAAAATCCAATTATACAAAAATATTGAGTTGCCACGACATATCATTTCCATGATCCATGATTCAGGTTGTATTTTAAGGCTATCTAGTCATGATTAAACTTATTTTTGTCAAAATTCTGTGCACATTTTGGTATTATTAATCAAATATGCCTGCAATTACAAGTTTTAAACATTGTTTTTTATTTTAATAGATGTCATGAAACCTGACCTTAATACCACTTATCAGAATAAGAAATGTTGAAGCTTGAAAAGGGGAGAGCAAATTGGTAATGAGAAGGGAGGATGCAACATCTTAATTTAAAATTTTAATATTTAAATTTATGAAATTTTCATTTCATTATATATTAATTATTGAATTTTGATGCGAAAATTTTGCATGTCATTTCAAGTCTATTCATACTTAGCTTGGATATTTTAACAACTCGCATTGCATTTTTGTTTTTGCCAACATTGCATATTTCAATATTTTTCATTTAACATTTTTTATGCCTATATTTATTGCATCAACATATATAATATTTATAATGATAATCCTGATGTAGTGGTCATGGGTGAAACTACTGACAAAAGTTGTTGTACTAGATGAATCTTTATTTATTTAGAATTATTTTTGTTTAAGATGTATGACATAATTTGTCTCGTGATTGTTGTATTTCATTTCTGATGTGTGTTTCATCTCTACAAACCTACTACTTCATTAATTTTAAATTATAAAATATTTTTAAATGAGACTTGATATATTAAAATATAAAATACTTTAAAAAAATTAATGTTATATTAAATACGCTTTTTTCAATATTAAATTTCTTTCTCTCTACTAAATGATTAGATGTAGATTTAAGGTTATATTTAATGAAAGGTATTTTTGTTTTGAAAAAATAAGGTTATAAATGTATTTAATTAGCTTTATTGATTTGTAAAATTTTGTCTAAAAGCTAAGTGTTTTATAAATTGGGAAGGATAGAGTCATATAAAGTCCTCATATTGATAGTAAGACTTGAAAATAGTTTTAAGCAGTGATAAAATATTTAGTTGGCAAAAAAAAAAGATATAAAACATTTACATAATTATGAATGACTTTTTTTATAAAAATAAAGTTGCTCATAAGTATCATCTTATTAGGGGCAATATCATGTTCAAGACACAGTCAGGTATTAAATGTAGGCACATCTTCTATCAATAATTTAAATTTTGATTCATCATGTTGTGAGATATTAAATTCTTTTACTATACCTAACCTTGTTAATTTTACCAATGACTTTTGTTTGACACCTCTATCATTTTATTTTAAACAAAAAAAAAAACTATCCATTTATTAAATTATATATTTGAACTTTCTCCCGTTGAATGGGTATATATATGTTTACTATAATTTTGATTTTTTTAATATTCCAGAGTATAATTTGATCTTTATCAATCATTTTTTGACAAACAAGAATCAGTCTCATGCATTGAAGGGACACAAAATGTCAAAAATGATTAATTAAATTGCCCATAAAACCATGATTTTTCTCATTATGAAAAGAGAGAAACCACTTGAACGCATTTCATTAGTGGGCTACATTATTGAAGCAGCTGGAATGATAACAACCATGTATGAGCCACTTGAAAAGCATTCTATCTTCTTGCACTTGAAAAGCATTATACCTAGTGGCAACATCCTTATCCTATTCGTTCATCTTTCTCCATCTCAATCATTACATTAATATATGTGTGTGTATATACATAGTTTTAGTTGGTGAAGATTTAACCGATAAACTACAAGATTATGGATTTAGATCTTGCTATCAATATAAAGATCTTAATAGTATGCGATCTATAAGTATATCTATGGATATTTGTTGAGCTTGAATGTATGCCTTGACTTATGTGAACTTCTTAGACTTAATTCACCTAATTTATTTTGCTATGTGTCTGCGTGTGAGTGTGTATGTATATTATCGTTTGGGCTAAACATAAAACGTTGCTCAAATAGATGACAAGACTAGTTGGGCTAAGTACTTGAAGTGTTAGGCTCAATATAAACGAAAGAGGTCAACTCTGAGACTCAATAAAAGCTACAATAAGTAAACATGCCGAAATCCTATTAGTTGCAAATATTAGACCATTGGCATGAAAACATGATTTTAAGTAATGCCAAAATCTACGTCCAAGTATTTCAATGAAACAAGCTGGTTATCAAAATGAAAATTATGGAATAAAAATTGTGTCATGAGTTTTGTAAGATCCCTGATTCTTAGGCAAAATGTGCTAGGTTTCAAAGAAAAGGCTATTGCTACTCTGACACTATAAATAGAAGAAGAAAATATAGAAAAAATCAGTCAACACTCCATTAAAGACTCGCAAATTTTATATTCGTTAACCTTTTTTAGTTTTTAGTTTATAATCTTTTCACATTTTAATAAAAATCATACACTTGTTTTACTAAAATTTTGTATTTTTTTACATCCACGTAAACTGTAACAAAAGAGCTAGGAACCTTTTTATTATCTATTAAGTTCTGATTATTTATTGTTTAGCCACGAACAATCACAAACTCAATTTCATCACCATGAATTCCCCATCACTTATATTAGTTATTTTGATTTTGATTGATGCCGGCCCACATGCATCGCACCACAACTTGCCATGTTTCTTTTTCAGTGCCTAGTAAGGAAGGGAGTAAATTAGCTTAGTCGAATTAAGGTTTCGTTCTTTTATTGATTTTTTTATTATTCTTCATATAAAATTGTTCTGAGTTTTGTTTTTTATATGACATTAAACGATCTTAACAGTATAATTAAATTATAATTCTACTCGCCTTTTTAGCATATAAAATTTCAAGTTAAAATATACTAGTCCAGGTCAAGCGTGCGCGCGTGTCACTCACACTCACGCAGCGTGAAATGGTTGGATTTCAAAAATTTTAAGATTGGTTTGTTTAAATAAACAAATATAATATTTTGATCGAACTTATTCAGTCTAAGAATGAACTCAGGCGAAATGTGCGTTATATGCCAAATTGAAATTAAAATTTATCATATATATGATATGGTCGAGAACTTAATTTTTTTTAAATGATTATTTATATATTAAAATAACAAAATAATATTTCGTTTCTTTTAAAAAAAATATTGGAATATGATGTTATCACCAGTCTAGATTTAAGTAAAGTTGGGGTCATTGTAGAATTGGTGATTCCGCTCAAACCAGGCAACTTATATTGAATAAATCTGAAAAAAATGCTAGGATTGAGTTTGAGAAAATTGCTTTTTTTTTTAATAATAATAGAGCTTTTTGAACTAGTTCGAATGGGCTAAAAAAAAAAATAATACCAAGCTTATTGAATTCGAGCTGACATAAATACCTACACATGTTTTCTTTTAAGATGGCAGTGAGAAGTGAGTGGATAGCGAGTTATGAGAGGAAGAAGACAGAAAAATGAAAGAAGAAATAATAAGAGAAAATGAATGAATTAATGGATGCAATATAAATTTACTTTTCATTTTTTTAAAAGTATAAATATTTTCATAGAATATATTAATTAATAAAATTAAAATCGATCAAAAATATTTTTTGAAAGTTAGAAATAAATGAAAAATATATTAAATAACACTTGTTTTTTTTTTTAAAAGAGTGAGCATGATGACTTCACTTTTTAAATAACACTTTTTTTAAGTATAAATTTGTTAGGGCTATGCTTAATTATATGGATTTTATTATAATTATGTCAAATAAGCCAGGCATAAATTCAGTCTTGTAGGAATAAACCTGGTGTTTTTGAATTACTAGTTCTAGCTCATAATGTGGGGTAGTTCTCATGATGTATCTTTCTTTCTTCTTTTTTAATAGGGTAGTTCTCATGATGTATCTTTCCTTCTTCTTTTTTAATAGAAAAAATTAATTATTTAGTCTTTATAGTTTTGATTTAGTTTTAATTTAATCTTTAAATTTTGACTCATTATAATTCATTTCTTAAAATTTTTTTTGGTTTTAATTCATTTTTTAAATTTTGACTCTTACAACTTAATTTTTATATTTTTAATCATTTAAATAATAGTCCTTATGTCTTAAAAAATAAATTATAAAGATTAAAATTATGTTAAAATTTATGACTAGTATTTTAAATTACTAAACCCTTTTAATCCTCATAAGTATTAAAAGTTTAAAATATTTTTAATCTTTATAATTTTATTTTTTAAAATATAGGGCTTAATATTTAAATAATTAAAATTATAGGGACTAATTTGCAAGAAGTAAAGTTTAGAGACTAAGTTACAATCAAGTTAAAACTATTAAGATTGAATTACAATATATTCAAAATTATAATAACTAAATAATTAATTTTTCTTTTTTAATATTACATAAATACAATGCACACACATTCAATACAATGCACACACATTCATCAACTGGTTAGATAGCTCCTATCAAAAATTGATTGAGGGCAAGAGATAATGAAGAGAGGAGATGAAGATAGAGAGAAAAAGGAAAGAAGAAAAGTCAAAGTTAATGGAAGTGTCCACGTTTGACATTTGTCATATTAGCTTGCTTAAATATCACGTAAGTTTTGGATTAATTGTGTGATTTCTAGAGATTTGTTAGTTAATTCAATCATTCAACGCTTTTTAAAATAAAAAATAAAAAAAGGAATCCAATCCAAGAGGCTGTCAGATTGACATATATGGTTGACGTTTAATGACCTTTTCTGGTGTCATTTTATCTTAATCTTATTCAAGTAAAGGGTTAATTATTTAATAAATGTGCAAGATACTAATAGTAAAAAAAGGTTAAAGTGCAATTTTGTTTTTAAATTATTAATGAAGAAATAATATTACTCTTAAACTAATTAAAACTGAAGCGATATTGTCCCATCGTTTAAAATCCAAAAATGTTTCACTACAAAAAATATGATTTTTAACAATTTTTAGAAGTGAACTTTTGGCGGCAGTAATTTATCGCCACTAAAAATTGCCACCAAACTAAAAATTTACTTTTGGTGGTGACATTTTTTCGCAACAAAAAATATTTTTATAAAAAATAAATTAAAAATTAAAAATAATTAATATAATTTACTTTTGGCGGCGACATTTGTCACCACCAAAAGCATTTTTATAGAAAATAATTTAAAAATTAAAAAATAATTAATATAATTTACTTTTGTCGCCGCCAAAAGTATTTTTATAAAAAATAATTTAAAAATTAAAAATAATTAAATAAAATTATTCAAAATATATTTATGAAATTAAATTTCTTATTTTATGTATAGAATTAGAAATACATTATATATAGGAATGTGAAATAAAAAAAATAATAGTTAAAGTGTGCTAAGTTTAATTATTGAATTTTTTTAATTTTATATTATTCATAATCATTTTTTAGATATACATAGCTCATATTTTTTTTAAGAATTATGTTATTAAGCTAGTATTTTAATATGATAAATTTAAATCTTAATGGGTTATTACTTCAATTATAATTAAGTTAAGTTATACATAAATTATTACTTACAATCAAATATATAAATGGCATTAGGAAGTTAAAGTTGTACAAACATCGTAAGATACTAATGATATTATCATGGTATTAAAAACCGGACCGGACCGGCCAGGTCAACCCGAAAACCGATGACCTGGTCCCTTATCCGGTCTGGGTTTACTCTTAACCTAGTGAGGGAGTGAATTGGTGTAACCCGGTCAACCTGGTATAACCCAGATAACCCGTTGGGTTGACTGGGTTAACCGAGTTATTATTTTTTCAGACTTTTCCCCCCCAAAATGACGTCGTTTTTGATTTTTTTTCATTTTTAATTTTTCAAAGCTCTGAGTTTGAAAATAAGATAATAAAAAAAAGTAAAATTGAAGTCAAAAAATGAAAAATTAGAGGCAGAGCATGCTAAATTCAAAAATATAATATTTTATTATTGCTAGACTTTTGAGTAGTTGGATTTGGTTGAATGTTTTTATAATTAATATCTTTTTATTTAAATTATATTATTTTAATCATGACCTGTTTACCACCGGTTCAACCCCGATTGAATCACTAACCCGTGACCCAGTGTCATGATCGATTTAATGATCAGTTCGGTTTTACGTACCTTGGATATTATAGACTATTTAGCATATTGCGTACTTTATGCTTATAGCTTGATATACATATGGTATTTACTTCTTCTACTCAGCTCTAATGACTTTTGGATAAGGATTTCATGTAATTGCTCCTAATATATTTGGGTTTTCATTGCTATAATAACATTTTATAACTAATTATTACTAAGAATAATATGAATAACTACTCAAATCCACCTTTCTATAAGATTGAAGATGATTAGATGTTAACTAGATTGATCACACAGAGATTCTTGTAATTATCATATATTGCAAAAGTTATTAGTATTCATTTTTAAAATTATTCAAAATGACCATTAACAAAATTTATGTGGTTAAAATTAATTTTTTATTAAAATAATTTTTTAAGATATTGAAAAATTATCTATAAAATATATTGTTATTAAAAGAGAGGGAAATATTTAGCTATTTTGAGAGAAGATAAAAATTTAATCATTTAGTTTATCAATTTTTGAGAAAAATATGGAGAAGAAAAAAGTAAAAGACATTTAACATAAAATAATATAATACATATTTATAAATAAATTATATACTTAATAATTTTGATTTAAAAAATAAAAATATAATTTAAAAATTTATTACAATGTATATAAGAATATTATTTTAATATTTAAAATTGTTTATTTTAAGTTCATTTTCCTAAAAAATAATATTTATTGGTAAAAAATAATATTTTATTAAAATTATAATTTAAATATTCATATAAATTATTTTGTCATATTAATAATTGAAAATAAAATATAATATATGTATATCTTTTTAATCATATATTATTTGATATATGTGTATGCAGTTACATAATATATATTTAATTTCGTATATAATAATTGTAGGTACATTTCAGTTTAACTGACAAAGAAGGAAGGCTTAAGGCTTAGAGGAGGGAGAGGTCAAGGGTTCAAATCTTGGTTTTGTCATATTTCACAATAAATATGTGACATGGCACGTGGTGATGATATGGCGCGTGAAGTTGTTTGAGAAAGCACACATGTGACAGGTGATGTGGTATGAGATGATGGCGTGGCACATGAGGTAGCTTGATGGGGCATACACGTGGCAGGTGACGTGGCATGAGATGGTGGTGTGACACATGAGGTGGCTTGAGGAAGTGCACATGTGTCATGTGACATGGCATGAGATGGCTAGGTGATGTGGCATTATCTGTTGGCAAGTGACGTGGCATAATCTGTTGCATATATAGTAGGTAACGTAGCATTACTTAATGGACACGTGACAAAGTGATGTGGCATAAAATAAATTATTATTTTTTTAAAAAAAGTTTTGGTTGTCGCCGCTAAAAGTTTTTTTGGCAGCGACATTTGTTGCTGTCAAAAAGACTTTTAGCGGCAAAAAGACTTTTGACAGTGACATTTATCGCCGCCAAAAATTATTGGTGACGGTTGTTATAGCGACGATTTTTAATGGCGAAAAGTCGCCACTAAAAACTTTTAGCGGCGAAAGTCGCCGCCAAAAGTCAATTTTTTTGTAGTGTTTGTTAAATGAAGTAAGTGAGTCCCATTTATTTAGCACATGTGGCAGTGGTAAGAACACTTGCAAAACAGTTCTCACCACACTCCACATCCTCGGCCCTTTTTCTCTGTGCTGCCATGCCTTTATACCAAGCAAAACGAAGCGAAGCTTCCTTCACCTCCTCATTTAGATTGGAGGAGAGAGGAGTGAGAGTTGTTTCTAAATAAAATTATACTTTAACCCATTAAAAAGTGAAGGTATGAAATGATACTGGTTTACATTTACATCCTCATTTGTTGGATAGTTACTTAAAAATATGAAAAAAGAAATTTTTAATTATAATATAAGTTTTGCTTAACATTCTTATCCTTTTCATTTTAGGGGACAAAAGTACATTACATTTATTTACACGAGCAGAGACGGAAGAACAGACAATATTTGAGATGGTAACGAAAAATATTAGGCCTACAATGTATATGAAAGCAGCCCAATTTGATTTTTTGGTTAGCAGCCCAATTCATTTTTGTAAGTGTCATTAACACACGTGAGACTCAGGGCCTCTGTACCAACAGACAATAAGACTCAGGGGCTTCACATAGGACTTGGCTTACCTCCTTTGGTTGTTTCCCTTGCCCCTCTACTGTACCTGAGAAAAATCTGGTTCAAATTTAATGTTTTTATTTTTAATTTTATTTTACATTTATTAAAATAAAAAATTATAAAAAATTTAATAAATTTACTCATCAGTTTATACTATCCAGCTTTAATGTGGGTGGTCCAAATTTAATATTAAATTTACACTATCCAAAGTATATATAGATAGATAATTTATAAAAATTATAAAACAAATTTAATATTAAATTTGGATTATCTATATTAGATTTGTATTGTTCATTCTAGTAATCAGATTTATTAATTATAATTTTTTTATAAATATAAAATAAAATTAAAAATTAAAATATTAAATTTGTACAATGTAGTGTAGAGGCGGAGAAGGGAAGGGGCAGAGGAGGAAAGTCAAGTCCCTTCATAAAAAGGAGAGGGGTTGTCCAAAAGGCAAAAGATCGATCCTTTGGATAAAGTCATTCATCTCATAGCGTAAAACACTTGCTTTCAATTTACTCTCATACCCTCTCTCTAAGAGGCATTTTTCTCTTCATTAATTCTTCATCAAATTCATTTTTATGTTATGCCTTAAAAGTTTACATTGTTGTGGACAGGGGTTGTTTTGAATCAATTATGATGATTTCATATGTAGTTCTAATACAGAGTCTGTCTTAATTTGTGGGCCCTGAATTGCAAAATAGAATGCATTTTGAGTTCTTTGATTAAATCAACATATGAATGGTGAAACTTGCAAAATGACAATGCTATTTGTTTATTTGTGTGTGGTTTAATTTGTAATACTTTGATTAATCTTGTTATTTGAAGATTAAAATTAAAATGATGATTGTACGAGGATAATTAGTTACAAAAGGGCAAAAATGTCTGAAACTTTTTTCTCTAAAAAAGCTTGGTATCCTAAACTTTCTCTTAAAGCAATATTGCCTTAAAACTTTTCAAAATAGGTGTAATTTTGCCTTGCCATTAAATATGATGGATGTTGATTGTTAAATAATTTTGTTTAACCAACCAATGTATACATGGTGTGTTGAGTTGGATAGTTCATTAATAATAATAATAAACTATGAAACCTTATCCTAGAATTTCATCTACAGCATCCTTGACCAAACCATTTGCAGCATCCTTCTTCTTTGACTATACCATTTGCAACAAATAGAGAGAGAATCCAATCTTCTATGTGAATGCATTTATCAGACTATCTCAAAAGCCATAGCAACAAGCTTTTAGAATCTAATCTTTTACCAACAACAATCTTAGAAATCACAAAATTTTATCAAAAATCAAAATTAAAGAACCATAAGAAAAAAAGCATAGCAACTGCAGTCCAAACTCATGAATCAGATATGGAACATCGTCACACTCGTGGACTAGATCTAGAATGGTGTCGAACTCGTGGACTAGATATGGAACGTTGGCAAGATCGTTTTGTAAGGTAGACAGAGAGGACATTAAAGAAAGGATAGCAGAGCACGGGAGACCTCCTCAATGAGTCATTGCTTCTGGGTGTGGGTCTGTTCAGTGATCTACTTATAGTGTTAGTTAAGGTAGGAAAGAGGGTGTCATGGCTTCTAATTGAGATAAGAATGACTCCAAGCCGTGCCAACCTTGGTCTTGGAATCTACCTCTCTGCCCTTACTTGTTAGCTCACAAATGGGCTCTTGATTTAACATAAAAAATGTTAGACAAAAAACTTTCACAAAGAAACAGAGGACCAAAAGAGTCTCTACCTCTCTGGGATCACTACAGTCGATCTATGAACCAACGAGTTTAATTTCTACTTTGAACTCTCGTCTCTAGTGACCCATGAACCTACACTGACCCATAACAGCATGGTCACCCATAATAGAACCCATGAACCAGCAACGTTTTCGATAGAGGGTTTGGGAGTTTGGGAGCAAGTGAAGCTTTACTCATGGATCAGATGGCTCAAACCCTTGGCCTCCTCTAAAGCCGTGATTCAAATTTCTAATGCTCCAAAGTTCATTCCCCAGAAGCCTTTCAGTGAATATGTCAAAGCCCTAAATCTTGTCCCTCATTCCCTCCACCCTTAAATCCCCTTCCCTCCTCGCTGCCTCCTCTCTTACCTTTGCCCCTCCTTCTCTCGTTGAAGAAATTGAGCAAAATTAGTTTTGAGGCCCTAAGGTAAGGAATCATGGTTGGAGTCAATCCAGGCTTCGACCTCGGCTATGGTGACTTCTTTAGCCTTAGGGAAAGAAGAAAGCCAGGCTCGAGCCATCGTTTCCCATTCTTCTATTTGGTTAGTTTGGGTTGGATTGGAGTTTATGGGATCTTCTAGGGCTGACTTCGGCTATTTGGTTAGTTTAGTTTATAAGAGTTTGGCCAGTTTGTCTCGAGAAGACGAAGAAGAAGAAGGAGAATGAGGAGGAAGGAGACAATGACACAGTGGAGCAATGGTTAAAGCCTAGTCAGCAAAGGGTAAAGCCAGGTGGAAATCAATTCTATGGTTAAAGTTCCATTTAAATAGTCAACTAGCCCAATATTTATAAGAAGACAACATTGCACTATTTTAAAAAGTTTTATGATAACATTGCTTTTAAAAAAGATTTAAAATATCAAACACCCTTAAAAAAAAGTTTTAAGGCATTTTTTTCCTGTTGTTTTAAAAAGAATAAACCATTATTACCTCTCCCCCCTTAGCTAAACAATACCAACCATTGAGTGCTCTCAAATGTCAAATACCCCTTATAAATTGCAAATTTACATAGTTCATATCACAATTAATTAAAACAAAGCTAAAAAAGTTAAATTAAACCAACTCTAAATTCTCAGAATTCATCTTAATGTTAATTCTTCTTTTCATAATAATTTTTTAGGTTAAAGTATAAATATGCTCTTGAAATTTTTTCGAATGCACAATTGGTATTCTAAAGCATTTTAAAGATGTTATATTACCTTAATTTTTTTTTCAAAAGGATACAATTTCACTCTGGACTAACATATTGATTTTTGGACCATAAGTTTGATTGTTATATGCCACATGGCAAATATTTTAGAAATTTAAAAAATAAAAAACAAAAACGTGTCATTTCCCATTCCCATTCGTGTTCTCTGCTTTCTTTTCCCACTCCCCAATTTTATACCCAAATCACTCCAATCTTTGACATCGCCGATGAAATGGTGGAGAGGTTATCCTCTCCCTCTCTAACTTTGTTGGAGGAGGAAGAATATCAGATCTGGCGTAGCTGAAGAAGAGGTGTCACGATGGAGTTGGCTGTGGGAAGGCAAGATGACACGATTGTGGGAAACGACGAGCACAAATTTGGAGTCGAAGAAATCGGCCATATTTCAACGGAGCAAGATCCGGTGAGATTGGAGACGATAACAAAGTTGGTGCTAGAGCAAAAAAGTAGATGGTTAGGCCAAGGTAAAGACATATTCTAGTAACTTGCAAAGCTAAAGCCTTTTTCTGGTTTGTTGATTATTGATTATAGATCTGGGTTGTCGATTTGCAGTGAAATAAGGGTGCTTTGATTTTGTATCTTTGTAGATATGGTCGTTGATTCTAGTAACCGGCCAAGCTAAAGCCATATTCATCAGTTCAGGGAATGCCAAGGGATGAAGATGAAAATGGGTGTCTTGCATTTACATTTTAACTGGCACGCATATAAAGCTTTGGCGATTTTTATATTTGTGTAATTTGGGTTTGTTTGTTATATTTACACTTGAAAGTGAGGATGCATCATCGAGGCTTCATCATTTTTTTTCCTACAAGCCGTGAAGAAGAAGGGAGCAAGGTTGGGGAAGGAAATTAAGATGACATGGGGACATAAATATCCTACAACTTGATATCCTAAACTTTTAATTGAAATAATATTGCTATGAAACTTTTACAATATCACCTCATCATTAAATCTATAAAATGTTGACTGTTATAAATAGAGCTGTCAATTAGGGCCAGTCCGACCCTAAAGGGCCGGCCCTTGAAGGGCCAAGGCCTAAACGGGCTGGCCCTAATAAGTCCAATTGCATGTCAGGGTTCCATTTTTTAAGGCTCGGCCCTAGCCCTCTGGGCTAAAGGGCTGGCCCTCAGGGTCTCGGCCCTATTTTTTTAAAATTATTTTTTTAATTAAAAATTATAAAAAATATATTTATAATCATAAAAAAAGTTATTATTCATAAAATTAAGTTTAAGAAAATAAATTTAAATCAATTTACACCACAACAATAAAGAAAACTAAAATATTTAGGTCTAATATTAAATAGTAACATCAAAGTGAATACCAATAAAAATTAAACTTAGTTAATATTATCAACTAAATCTTAATAAATAAATGATGGATGGATGAATGCATTTAATATATTCATTTCTTTGAGTTATGTATTTAATCTTTTATTTTTTTATATTATAATTTAAAAAAAAATTATAAACGGGCCTAAAAGGGCCGGCCTTTTTATTTTCGGGCCTAAAAGGCCACCCTTTTAGGCCCGATTTACCTTTTTAAAGGTAAAATAGAAGCCCGGTACTCAATTTTTTCGGGCCTAAAAGGGCCGAGCCCGTACCTTTTTAAAGGTAAAATAGAAGCCCGGTCCTCAATTTTTTCAGGCCTAAAAGGGCCGGCCCTACGGGCTCGGCCCTAATTGACGGCTCTAGTTATAAATAAATTTGACCAACAGTATTTTTACTCTCACTCCTCCTTCTACATTTTTGTCTCTGCCTCCTTCGTTTTTGTCTTCACTTCCCTTTTCTTCCCTCCTCCTCCTTCTTCTTTGTCGTCATCATTTTTCGGACTCAGCGGGCACAGCAAAGGTCTTTGGCGACAACCCACATCCTCACACGGCGTTAGATGCCATTTTGCTGCCAGTAGCACTGGAAAGATGTGGGATTGGAAATTTGGAATGGAGGACTGGAAGAGCATCTTGAATGAGTCACATGGTCAAGATCAATCTATCTTGAGGATGATTATGGTTGAAGACCCATAAGTGGGATTGAGCAAGCTTTTGCGGAGTGGGAATTGTTCTCACCAAGATGCTGTCAATTTCAATGGCTAAAGAGGAGGGGTTTCGATGTTGTGGATCAATGCTTTGTTCTTGACACTATTTCAGGTGCTAATTGAAGACCAAAATGCAAAAGGCGGGGACAAAATGTAGAAGAAGGAGTGAAAGTGAAAAATATCCTTGATCAAACTTATTTTTAACTGTCAAAATTTCATAGATTTAATGATGGAATAATATTGCATCATTTTTTAAAGTTTTTAAATAATATCACTCCAATCAAAAGTTTGGGATACAAGGCACCTTTTGTGAAAAAGGTTCTAAAATATTTTTTCCCTTTAACCCAATAAAAAAAAAAGTTGGATGTACTGTGTGACCCACTCGATAAAGTTAACACTATTTGCTCTTCAGGTCAAAATTTTACCATTTTAAAAAATATCAAAATAATATTGTGGCTTTAAATATTTTAGGATACCATTTGCACATTCATATTAAGAGTAGATTTGTATTTTAGCCCTATATATATATATATATATATTAGAATTTCAATTTGAGCTTGTCTAAAGAATTTCATAATTTCAATTATCTCATAACCTTTTATTTATTCTCTAATCACTTCTTCAACTATTAAAAGGACTGCAAGTTTCAATATTACAACTATGCCAAAAAAAATTCTCAGTAAGAATCTCGACTATTCAATGGAAATCCAAAATAAATCCAATTACTTTGAAACTTTAAACACTTGTTGCTTTATTCAAAATTCTAACTCCTGATTTCAAGTTTAAACAAAACTAAACCATTATAAGTTCAGTAGTACCTCAAACAAACCTGAATCAATCATTTAATTTGAATTAAATCTGTACATATCTATTACAAATAATAAATTTTCAAATTAAAACTGTAATTTTAAATCCTCAAATCCATCAACGGGGTAAATCTGAATCGATAGAACTCAAATACTATTTTATCTCTACAATCTTATAGTATTCAATTTTTAAAACCCAATGCTTGATACAAAACCTAATTCTTAAATTTGCCCTATTCTCTGAAAGAATCCTGCTATTAGATCATGATAAGTAGATCTTAAAGTGTTAATTAAATTAATAACAAGATCTAATTATATAATAAATAATCCATAAAAGGTCCACATGTCTAGATTTCATTGAAAATAAATACATTAATGAGTTATAAGTTTTTCACTTTAGAAAATATTCATGGAAAGAGTTTTGTGAAAGGGAGTGATGACTTTGATTCCCAAAATAAGCTTAAAAGTTAAAACTTACTTGCAAAAATGGCGGAAGGCGATGTCTCTGCCTCACTCGACTGAAACCGACGCGGATGAGGGAATGAATTTGCTGTGTATTTTGAGTGTAAAGCTAAACCTTATGAAAATGGCCTGGAAGTATATGGGGTTAGGGGAAATGTTAATTGAATGAACGTGGCCTAATTGTTAAGTGCGTGTTTGGATAAGCAAAATATCGATTATAAAAGCTTAAACCATGGTTTTGTAAAAAAACAAAAAAAAAAAACAAAAAAACTCAAACACCTTTTATTTTTCAATATCACGTTTTTTTTTGAATTGAAGGCCATGGGTAAACCGTGCTAATTGACAAAATGAGTCATATCAACGTACAAGATATTACAACAACCAAGCGGCAAGATATCAAAGATACGAATACATAAATTGTCGGTGTAAGTTTGATGAGATAACTAATCGGCACATTTGTTTGCCTTCCTGAAAATGTGGTCGAACGTGATTGTCCAATCTCACATATAGTGAGGTCTCTAATTCTATTGATGATAGTATTGAGTGGGTGGATAGTAGAGAATTTATTGTGGATTAGCGAGAAAGCTTTTGTAGAGTCAGTGTAGATATTAACTTTCTCAAACTTCTCAGCCCAACAAATGTTTAAACCTTCCAAGATGCTTATGAGTTCGGCTGCTGTACTTGGGTAATAACCAAGGTATTTGGAGTAACCTTTGATTTAATTTCCTTGGTTGTTTTGGATAAGACCCTTGCATTTAGCTGCACCATGAATGTTGATAGAGTCATCAGTATCCAATCTAACCCAACCTTCTTTAGGAGCAGACCATATAGGTGTTGCTTTATCACCCTTCTAAGTTAGGAAGTTAATTTTATTTTGAAGATATTGATCTCTAAAATCATCTTGGATGCTGGTAAAAGTAATGTCTCTATCTCGGGTGTCTTCTTCCAATGTCAATTTTTGCACCTTTCTTTTCAAATGTTCCAACACATGTGGGCATAAAGTTTTTGTCAAGAGATTTTCCTTACACAAGCGTTACCTTCATCATTCCTTGCATTCCAAATTATCCAAATTACCTGCATCAATACCATGCACGTTCTGCACTGCAAATTCTGTTTTCAAGTAAGCTGACTTTTTGAGATTTCGCGTGTCAATTATATCTGCTGGGCCATTGCCAGGTATACCCTTCTCTTCATTGGGTAGCTCTTAATTGTATAAAAAAATATATTATGCTTAAAAAAATCAGTTTAAAGATGTTTCTTTTCTTTTTTTTTTTTAAATTTTTGAGAACGTACAAAAAGTGAAAACAGTTTTGAATCTAAAACACTAATTACCTAAACAAGTTTTATTTTTTATTTTTTTACTCTTTTGTTTTTAAAAACTGAAAGCAAACACGTACGCCTTAGGTATCTATTAAATTTATATATTTGAATCTAAAGCCCTTGGCCAAAAAAATCTAATTAATGAACCCTGTTTGAACAAATATTGTAATTTATTGGGTTGGCAAAAAAGATATTGTAACTTATAATTCATTAGAGTATTTATTGCTTGATAAATTGATGATTATTCTTAACAAATTCGACGACATAATCGATACTCTTCTCAAATTTATCGCCAGGTGATTTACTTTATATACAAAACTTATCCCTCGTCGGTTCCAATTCCTTATGCCTCTGCAAGGATCAAAACGGTACGCCAAAGCCCTCCTTTCTTCTTCATCAGTCTTTTCTCTTTCACACATCGCGATCGTGACGTTTCTAGTTTGTTGTGTTGCTGAGTAGTTCTTTTATATTGTTATTAAATATAGTTATATTAAAGCATGCATTTTCAAGAACCGACGTAGCATTTGATTCAAAGTCAGATAACAGTTCATGTTTTACTTGACAACTAGTTATAGATTTCTTATGTACAGTTCCAAAATTTCTGTTCTTGGATGAAGTTTCTTCAAGAAAGCTATCTTTTTGTATTGGTTACAGAAAGCTATAATTTTTAACCGAATGAAAATGGAGGAAAAAAAGAACTGGTCCGATCTGCATTCCGATCTTGCCTCGACAATCTCAGAACAATTAGGGCTAATTGATCTTCTCAGTTTTCGTGGTGTCTGTCATTACTGGAGATCATCTTCTTCACATGCTTCAGCCGAAATCGAATCCTCAATACCCAAACCTTGGTTCTTGTTATACGGTGAAGCTGCTCAATGTTCCTTATTAACCAACAACGATAGAATCTACAAGATTGAGATTCCTGAGATGGCTGAATCGACATGTCTCGCTTCTTTCGTTGGATGGCTTCTTCTGTACTGCAAGAATGACGATTCACTCTTCTTCTTTTGCCCATTTTCTAGGGCAAGAATTGAAATCCCTCGATGTCCATTAACCTCAGAACAATCAGAATCAGAATCAGACCACCTTTTTGCAGCATTTTCATCTTACCCTACGAATCCAGATTGTACTGTAGTAGCCATCAAGCGCAAGGATAAAGAAACACTGAAACTTTGTAGGCTTCATCGTGGTGAATCTGAATGGACCTTTCATGAGCATATATGCCCAATCGCATTTCTTGATAGGATAAAAAGTAGTGCACTTTATAAAAGAGCTTTTCACTTCTTGGCTGAATCATCAAGAGCATTAGTGTCATTTGAATATGATACGATGAAATGGTTGAATTATATGCTTAGCCCAACTAGAAACCCAAAGATAGATACTGCTGAAAAATTGGACTACTGGGTGGATAAGAATTGGGCCAAGAAGGAATCTTTCTCTTCAATGTCTGATAAGATGAAGAAGCTTCTTGGAATTGAAGATCCTTGTTCTATATCAATATGTGGGGCTATGATTCTTAGAGGTGATGCTAATGATCGTGTGATTCCGCATGAAGTTCTTGAGGACGATCAGTACAAGGAATCTATGCTACGTAGGGAATTGAAAGGTGTATGGCTCCAACCAAGATTCCATCAAATATCACAAGATCAAAGATGGTGATGATGAAGAACTTGCATATATAGTAGTTTTTTAATAAACCTGGATCATCATCTCTGTATACAGTTTATTGATCAGTTTTGAAGTGAACTTGATAATTTTGCCTAGTGTTAGATGTTTTGATTTGAATATTTGAGGTTAATCAGGATTTCCTTTTGGTCTGATCTACTGGCACATTTTGGAGATATTTCTCATTCCTTGATCTAAAATTTGTTTCTCTTTTTTTAGACTTCTGATCTAATGTTTAGTTGAATTGCCAATGATGAGTTTATCTTTTGTTGAAAGGAGTAGGATTTACATCAGGATGAAAATCTGAAATATGAACTAACAAAGACATATATATTTGCTTACAACTTTTGAGAGATCAAAAATTTTTTTTAGGAACTTTCAAGCTGTTTGAGTAATTGTTTTAATTCAGAAAGTTTATTTGCAATGTTTTGAAAATGATCCATTTTTCATAAGCTGATTTGGATTACTTTCCAAAAGTTACTTTTAATGTTTAAACAGTTTTCAATTACTTTCCAATGATGAAAACTGACCTTGATTACATTTCAAATAATTTTTAGTTTGTGGAAACTTGTTAAAAAATATATTTAAACATTAAATTTCATTACAATGGTTAATTTTTACTAATTTGATATTTCGTAGAATAACTTTTGATAATAATAGTAGGTTGGAAAATAAGAGTCTGCCCATCATCTCATATTTTTCAATAAAATTGAATAATTGAAAATTTAAAAAAGTATGATTTTTGAAAAGGTTATAATTATTGACTACCTTTAACTAAGCTTTTTAATTCAAGAGATTCACGCGAAAATGAGCTTATATTTGGTTAGGACTGAAATGGCTGATGGATAAATAAATCCTGTACTCTAATCCTAAAAATTGTGTCCCTTTAAAATTCGAATACCATGCGTATTTCATGTAGAATTTATTATAGTTTAATTTCAATTCATGAATTAAACTAGGATAAACGTAAAGGGATTACATTTTAAAAAAATTAAAAAAATTATGGTCAATTAAAAAAATGATGATAAAATGTTTTTAAATTATATAAATGACAATTTATTTTTTCAAAATACTATAATTTTATTAAAAATTTTAAGAACTTTTATATTAATAAATTTTAAATTAAAAATATTATTTTATTTTTTATTAAAAATAATAAGTCTATTAAAATTTATTAATATAGAGGTTTCTAAAAATTTTAGTAACATCATAACATTTTGAAGAATTAAATCATTATTTATATAATTTTAAAAAAATTTAAGATTAATTTTTTATTAAAAAAATTTATTATTAATTTTTTTAAAAAATTTGTCATTAAATAAATTACACTTACAATTACATTACCAAAAAAAAGTAAAAAAAAAAAAAACACACACACACACACTCTTGAGGACAAGACGTTGGGATAACAGAGAGGAGCGAGACAGGCCAAAGGCAGAACAAGATAATGGCTTCTTCGACAATGGCGTTAACGCTGTCTCCTTCGGTAACCCGTGGAGGCATGAGTGCTCGAAGTCCTTCAGCTTCCCTCACATTCCTTACTGGTTCTTCCAGACACAGGTCGCTGTCCTTGAATGTTTCCCACAATTCCTCTGCCTATCGTTCTTCGCTACTTCACTGCTCCTTCCTCTGCTCTTCTCCGTCTCTCTCTTTCCCCTCTTCTGTTTCCGGTAATTATGCATAATCGTGTTTCTTTTCCTCTTAATGTAATTGTTTCCGAAGCCTACTGTGACTTGTGCTTTAATTTTTCTCTCAGTTCGGTTCAATTGAAATTTCAAATCTTTATAGCAATTTCGGAGGGGCTTGCTGTGTTAATAGGTGGAAATTAAAAAAAAAATGAATTGAGCAGGTTCTCATATGCGAAAAAACATTAGTAATTATTTTTTAGACATAGTTCTGTGAGAATAGAGGGCAGTGAGAGATGATAGAGGTGGTTTGACGAAAGAAGTGAACACAACTGATTTAAACATTCTCTGAACCCTTGTTTTACTCTATTTTTACACTGCTAAATTGCTAACTGAATAATTCCTATTTTATCTCTGAGGTAGATGTCAACGAGGAACAGGAGAATGACAAAGTGTGTTATGGTTTTACTCTATTAACAGTGAATACTTCACAGAAACGTGATTGATGTTCTGGTTTTCTGCTCTTGTCATGCTTAATCAGTTAATTAGTCATTACTTTTTCACATTTGGTTTACGCCTCTCTCAGCTAACTAACAAATATGAATGAGAAGGAGCCTGTGTTGTTATGTATGATACGTAGAATTTTGTTTGATTTTGTTATTTTCTGACCTTTTGGCATTCTTAGTTATTTGTGATTTCAAGAAATATATAACGAAGAGCTCTCTTCAGATTAGGGTTGACTTTACTCGGAGCTGATTTTCAATTTTCAGGCATATCACTGGGTCTGGATTTTAAACCTGATGTTGGTAATAGAAGGGGAAATGGTGGCAGGCTAGTTGTTAGGGCAGGCAAAGCTGCTCTTTGTATGACCAAGAGGAACAGATCACGCAAATCACTGGCACGGACTCATGGTTTTCGCAGACGGATGAGGACTACAAGTGGAAGAGCAGTACTTAAGCGCCGACGTGCCAAGGGACGGAAGGTCCTTTGCCCAAAGTCTAATCCAAATAGTGGCAAACGTGCTTAAGTTTATTCTATTTCATTAGGTAAAAGCTTTAATTCCCATGAACTTATTTAAATTCCGAGCCCCCGTTGAACTATTGGCTTTTGTAATCTCTATATCTCAAGAAAATTATCCTTTCTTATGACCAGATCTTGTTAATTGCTTGTTAGTTGTTCCAAAGCCGATTGCCACCAATCACCCTTACTGAAATGACTAAGTCAGTCGTTTTAGGCAATTAGTTGTGCGTGCACGATCTTCCTTATTATTGTTCTATTCGACTTGTAATCATTGGTCTTTACTCTTGTGTTTCTATTCTACATTATCTCATTGTTTACATTTGCACCTACATTTTATCTTTACATAATCCATTTTAAACTCATTTGTCTATCACAAAGGGTCTGCTCTGTGTTAAAACTGAGGAATCATATTTGAAAAGTGTCGGTACATTCCTTTACTTAAGATTCTACATCAGAGGGTACTACTACAGAATAAAGGTTTAAGACTCAACAATTATATTTCCCTCCTTTCCCCTATTATAGTGGAGCGATCTTAATGTTGTTAGTGGTTAAGCCATTTGATACTTCATTCATGTTTATCTGCTTCATTTATAGTGGTTGGAGGTACAGCTGTGCCCCGAGATGTACTATTTTTGTTGAATTCTGATTAATCTTCACAGTTTACCCTCAACAGGTGGTATGATATTTTTTCCTTATTTTTTGATTTGATGCAGTTGTTGTGGTAACTGCTAACCATTATGCTAATAGGGATTACCAGAGGCACTGTGGATAGTAATGTTTTGAGAACCAAATCAGTTGTTGAATTGTTGGAGACGTTGGTTAAAAGTTTATTTGTCTGATTGTAGTTGAACTATGGTCCAATTGATCATAATTAATTTAATATAGTTGTATTTTATGTAAATATAATCATATAAAAAATAAAAGACCAGTTTTTACTGGGTTTTTTTTTTTTTTTCCATCAGTTTTCAATAGCTTAATTCTTGGGCTGGTCAGGACCTAACCAAAATATATAGTTCACTGGCTCACTTGTCTAACCAGTCTGTCTGATTCAATTTGTGTTTATAACCATGATGGCCAATATGAATCTAGAGTCGTGTCTTCTAGGATTGTTTTGGTGTCTATTGACTTAGTAATGTCTATGATGAAAAACATGTCATGAGGCTAGAATTGAGTTAATAATCCTTTTTTTCTGATGAGACAAGAA